>NW_027210600.1:812500-1157500 GCF_029030835.1 Brachyistius frenatus
AATGCTTTTTGTTTTTATGTGATGAGTGAGTCTGGAAGATGTTCAGTAACTCAGATAAGAGCCATAAGGTGAGAGATAAGGTGTCCTACAAATACATTCAAAGGATTTGAAAGTGTTTATATTGGCATGTAAAAGCTGTAAAGACATTTAATTTCCTGTTGTTCATCTTTTGGCTGCGAGAGACATGACAACTTCTTTTTGACAGAACTGCTCCGTTTGAGTTGTAGCTGTAGTTTTCTTTTATTGGAAAGAAAGTTCTGCTCAGGCATATTTTTGGACACCATCCGCTTCTGGTTTATGATCAGGAATGTGTTACTATTCTAAATAAAACTGACCAAAACGACAGAATGGAGAAGTGAAACTCTGTGTGTGTGTGTGTGTGTGTGTGTGTGTGTGTGTGTGTGTGTGTGTGTGTGTGTGTGTGTGTGTGTGTGTGTCACAGGGTAATTTGTAAGCCTGTGTTATTGGCCTCGCTGTGGTCATTAGGCTTTTTGTGGTGGTGTTCATTTGATGTCGGCCTCTCTGCATTCATAGTGGAAATTTCCCTTTACTTGAGCTCTCCACTTCATTACGCCCTGCGGGTTAAGTCCTTTTTATAATTTATTTTTGAAAGACAGGTCAACGACTCCTTGACCCTCTGCTTTTGAGTGTGTGGAGAAAGAGGTGTTTGCGTAACGTAAGCTGGCTCGAGCTCCAGATTCAGTTAGTCTGTTTCAAAAGATCAAGCTTTTGCTTTTTTTTTTTTTTCTGTCTCTTCACAAACAGACATGATGGATTTAGATCTTTAGGCCAAACATTTTCACAAAAGCAAAAAAAAATGAACCCTCTTAATGAAAAACTGTTCATGAAAAAGTGATTCTTTTGTTTAGTTTTTTTTTGTTTTTTTTGGGGGGGGGGGACAAATACTTCAAAAGACCGAACAAATGTTGACCGAGCGTTTGGGTTAAAACCAGAGGTGCGATGTGTTTGTGCTCTTTGTTCTGAGGTGCGGTGATCTGGCCGGCCGGGTCGTGCTGATGATTAATCACCGGGAGGTGTAGAGAGACTGAACTCCAGTCAGTTTCAAGTGTTGAGGCGTATCTCTTCATCAGTGCCGGACAATGATTTATTCCCTCTTTCGGTGTCCCTAACAAATATGGATTAGAGAAGAGATTGAAAACGGAGATCTAAGGAACGTAGACGCTGCTTCAGTGATGTGCCTCGTTAGTGCCAATAGAAAGATTGACACTCTTTACAGCAGAGTGACGTCGACACGAGGCGCAAAGTCAGCAAATATAGAACACGAAGCACATTAGGTCTGTTGGTTGATCTCATTATGTCAAGTCAAATGAATATTAATGTAAAAAGTAGGCTTTTATATGTTTGTAGCTAGTTGAGGTGGAGATCATTGCATAAAACAAAATTTGATTTAATGGAATTCATTTGACAACAACTGACAGTACGGAGATGGCAGGGACGAAGTGACTCGTCTGAAACATTGTCGTTCACCACAATGCCAGACGTTTCTACCCAAATGTTTACTGTACAAACCTGCAGTGATATAATGTGTCCATTACAGCGAACGCACGCAAGTTCACATCTGTCCAGTCTACAGTGGTGATGGAAACTGTGCATTGACTTGGTGATGGGAATCCCTGCGAGGTTAAAGGTATTTGACGTGATATTCTTATGAGGTCATGATTGTGGATACGGGACAGCAGGAGATCGCGGTGAAAGTTCCTGCTCCTGAAAGTCCAGTCTGATGACGCGTATTTTAATGTGGCGCAGAACAACGGATCATTGTGGGATCCTGCCGGAGCGGAGCTGTGTCAGTGCAGCCGGACGGGAGAGGAGGGCGAGGAAACCAGGAGCACAATGACAAAGGTCGAAAAATATTTAGTTAGTTTAAAGGAGTCGTGCTCATATGTAAGAAGTGTGTCACGCTTCAGCGACGTTGGTCTCAAAGCGTCCGTCTCAGTCCAACCACCCGAGTGCACGTATGACCAAGATGGGCTGACTTCCTGTCGGCTCCCCCACGCTCCTGAACGGGATGAAACAAAAAACATCCAACAGCTTTTCACTCTTCAAATGTTATTGGAACAAATGGATCAAATTCAGATAATATAAAGGGTCATTTGACAGGTTTGTGTATAATATATTTACCCCGTTGCAGCCGCTTCTTTTCCCATAATTGTGTTGTTGTTTTTTGTCCAGTGTGTCTCCAGTGGAATAATGCAGTTTAGCCACTCTGTCAAAATTGCTGCACAGCTCAGTTTTGTACCGGGGAGGCCTGTCAATCAGCAGCTCTGGCCAATGAGAGCACGGCGGGCTCATCGGGAGGAGGGCTTTAAAGAGAACGGAGCTAAAACGGCCTCCTTCAGACGGGCTGGGCTGAGGGGCCGCATAAAAGGACCGTTTCAAATAAATCCGGGGCATTTTGAATTGTAAATTGTGCAAAGATTTGCCAGTACAGCCGTAGCATAAAAATATAGACCTGAAAATGTGCATGATATGTCTCCATTATGGTTCAAAATATGAGGGCAATGAACAGAAGCAGGCCATATGATGGCTCTAATTCTAACACTGGAAAACCAGGATGATCCCGGCAGAACTCTTTATTATGTGCAAATACTGTGCTTTTAAAACTGTCCTTCACCGTGAGGCTTGTTTGAAATGGCAATGTAGATTCCCCGTTTCACTTGAGAGGGGAAGAAAATGGAAGGAAGATAAAGCTGTTACAGTACAATCTTCTTTTCACGAGCCTGTCTGGACCAATTACATGGTGTGCATCCAGGGAACAAGTGTTTACTGTTTGCACTCGTATCAACACTTCAGTCTGACTCCGTTCTCTCGTCCACGCGTTTCCTTGAAAAGCAAAAGGTTAAAGGTGCGGTGGCATTTCCATTTATACGAGCTGCTCCGTGCAGCAGCCTCTGCTTCGTCGCGCCACACTTTCTCAGACCGGGGAGACGCAGGCGGGCCGAGGCTACGTGAAACTTCTCCTCCATTTTGCACTGAAAGGAACACGTCGCCGCTCCACGCGGCTGCAGAGGCACGATATCGACACTCATCAGTGCTCGGACAGCTTCATTTAAATCACACAGGTCACTTTTACAGCGTCTGTTTACTAAACTCGGGGTCCGCTTTCTATCCAAACACCGAAGTCCATGTTGGAGAAGCTCTCGTCGATGAACTTGGTAGAATGTTCATCCGACTGTGACGCGGTATTACCGACATGTTGCACCAAACACGGGTCCGCCACGTCGCTTGTGTGCAGGGATGGATGTTGTTCCGTCCTCCGCAAGGCTTCATATCTCGTATCCCTATTTATTGCGTAACTATTTCACGCACCGTTCCTGCAGCGGGAGGAGAAGACATCTCTTTTCCAAGCTGAGACTGAGTGATGTCTTTTACGATTGGTGTTTTATTTTGAAACTTGAAGGGAATTTAATTCTCTTTCCTCCGCCTGACTTCCTGCCCGGTCGATTTGGTCTGCTCGTCTTGCAGCCGTTGGGATACGAAGCGTTGACTTTAATGACGCCGATTCACTCCGGCCGCCGTGTTGCAGATGGAACCGGTTGAAAACAGCAGTTGGTGTTGGACCCAAGTGGCGACCCACCATGATGTCACCTGTTGGTTTGTGACCGGCACTTTGAAGCTTTGAGTTTGGCATTTTGACCGTCACCATCTTGGTTGGGTTCCCTCCCCCCGAGCTATACCAGAAACCTGACTGCACCCGGGCCTGCCAATCAAAATGGGCACCTCCCAAAACATACCTTGATCTTATAATAATCAAAAGAAATATGGAACTATTATTATAATGACACGATAATGACTGGTGGTAAATATTTATTGACTTTTATTACATGTCAGAAATGTATGCTTTTTTTTTAATGGGAGTGTACTGAAACCAGACATATTATGGAGCCAGCCCCTAGTGGCCCTCAGTGGTTTTGCACTTTAAGGCACTTCAGCACTGACTGTACTTTTCAGGCCTGGAGACAACATCCATTTTCATATAAAAAAATGGACTTGAAAAGACTCTCCAACCTGATAATCAATTAAAAATAAAGCAGGGAAGAACTTCTTTGAGATGGCTGTACATTATTAAGTTTGAGTTAGAGTTTCCTGTTAACAGTTACATTAATTGAGTTGCATTCGTTTACAGTATCAGGTCCAAGGAAATTACTGGTTAATCTGATGGGTAATGCCTCAGTTTTGTGTACCACCATTGCAGGAAGTGCAGTTGTACACACGTTTTATACTCCAACCCACCATTAAGCAATTAGTGAACCAAAGCTACGCCTTGGAGCGAGTTGTTTAAATCTTCCTCTGCGTTGTGACTCTATGTCGGCTCCTCTTCCAGTTATCATTTTGAAATAATTGACAAAGTTTTTCTTTGTGTGTGTGTGTGTGTGTGAGCTGCTTCAAACTAGTGGACCGTCTGAACAAATAGAGCCAAGTCGCATCGAGGTGACTGTGTGCCGTGTCAAGTCAAAGTTGACACATCAGCGGATGTTCTGTTCACTATCAGCTGTGTGTGTGTGTGTGTGTGTGTGTGTCTCTCTCTGCTGAGAGATTTTCCATGTCTGAAGCTGCTTTTAACTCAAACACCGCTTTGATAAAGGCGATCTTGTTGATGTATCAACTGTTTGTCATGAAAAAAAGGATCCAGACTGCTCGAACAATCAGTCCTGCTCCCCTCTGCTGTTCTGAAAGTTGCAGCTTTACTTTGAAGCCCTTCACCTCGTCTGAATGATGTCGGCTCTGAGCTGCTGATGCGTTAATAAGCTGCAGTGTGTCTGCTTATTTGTTTACAAGGCTGTGAATGTGGGTCTTCTACCTTTTTGATAATTACAGAGCTCAGTGATCAATAACGATGAGCCTGACACACTTCATGATGATCAGTCCTAATGCATCAAAATTTGAGCAATGGATTCTTAGTTTTCCTTGTAATTTGCTCCCCAGACATACAGCTCAGTTTAAGTGCATCATGCTGTCAAAATAAAATGATTTATTTAAACTATATTGACGACGAGTCTGGAACTCTGGAATATTAATTCACTTGAGTTTTGGCATTTGTTTCATAAAGCCTGCAATGATCACTGCCTTCCCTGGATTAAATAATATTGCTTTCTGTTTAAAACTTCAGTTTTAGGTCATTTATTCAGCAAAAATGTTGTTGGAGCTTCTGAAATGATGCAAACGATGTTTTAAACTGTTTGTTGATTAAAAACAAAAACTATTGAAAGACATAAGCTTGGACTTTGAACCTTTTTTAAAAAAAATTTTTTTTAACCATTATTCACCTATTAATGAATCAAATATACGTGTTCTGGATTTAATGATGAATTAAAGTAAAAAAATCAACAACAGTTTTTTTTTAAAGAAATATGACATGAATGTCGAGCAGGACTTGTCGGTGTTTTGTACTGTGGTGGACAAACTGTGATGTTGACAGTTTCTTAGGGTGCTTCCAAATCAGGTTCTATTGATCCGTCTGATTGCCCATCTTCCCTCCAGCCCTGTATGCCAGTGTTCACACTAACTTACCCTGCCACAGGACGTTTGCTGCTTTCTCCACTTAGCAGCTGTATCCACCAAATGTAATTGATCCAGTTCCTCCAGCTAACTTTCCAAATGGAGCGCTTCATGCTGCTGCTGCTTTTGTTTTGGTGTGCGCACGTCAAACCTCCTCTGTCAAGGAAGGGAGAAAATGCGTGTTTCGATCTGCCGGTGCTGCGTTTATTTTTGCAAAAGTAACGGTAACAAGAAAAGAGTAAGCAGAAGTAACGGTCACGTTAACGTTGGATCCTAAACGGCAGTGCACCTGCTGATTCTGGTACGGCTCGTTTTCACTAGCGGCGGCATGTCGTATGGTTCGTGATGAGATCAGTATAATGTTTAATATGATAAATAACACTCATATTCTGACGGTGGCAATATTTCCACGTGTTGATTTAATGACATCATGGTTTGGGAATATAGGAAGGCGATCTCTTACATTAATACTGACACATCAAACTGTAACCCTTATTTTTGTTGCAATAGCATATTCTTGAAATTAATGATACTTTATTTTTCAACATATTCTCATTTTGTCCATAACATTGTTATCACCAAAATATTGGGATGTTATTTTCGGGCCATGTCGCCGACCCTTTTCATACCGTATGTGCCCGACACCACAGTGTTACGGACAATTTGTTTTCATATCCTCCGTAGCCAAAGGCAGCTTCAGGATACTGGCCAACCAGAACAGAATGGGCTCATTGGACACATAAATAAGAAGTTTATTGAATTGTAAATCCAAACAAAGAAATGCCTGTAGAGCCTCATGTAGAGCTGCAAAGTGCATCTGTTGCCTTTTCAGGCTGGTTTTAAGGCATCTATTGTTCAGCCCGGATCGAACCAAACTCAACTGCTGCATGAATCGTCTTCAGAAAGAAAAATCCTTCCTCAGTTGAGCTTCTAATGGGCTCGTAATGGCACTACATCACGGGAGATTTCAAAATATATGATTGCCAAGAATATCAACTTTATTCTGGTGGAGTTGTAATATTGTAAAAGGGTTTTCAGACACTCGTCTGTGACTGCATCTTTCTCATGAAATCGCCGCACTGTCGTCCGTTCATCAACTCGGATTTACAGTCTCTCTCCCACTCGCTTCCCTGCTGTGTAATTACTGTTAGTTTACCGTCGGTGGAGCGTAATTAAACAGCTGCTCGGAGGTGTTTAGCCTCTGATAAAGTTGATCAGCGCTGTGTTTGGCAGCCGAGGCGCAGTGGTGCCCGCGAAGACAGATTGGGAGGCAAGATGGAGAGTGCTTTGATGCACCAAACGCTGGTTATCAGCAGGCAATACAGAGCTCCGACACACACACACACACACACACACACACACACACACACACACACACACACACACACACACACACACACACACACACACACACACACACACACACACACACACACACCTTCTTCTAATAGGCACTTGGCCTTCTGCTTGCATGCGGCTCTTGAGTGAGAGCACGCCGGCAGGTGTGAGATCCACTCTCACCACATCGACCGTCGCACAGCCCACCTGTTCCTTTCTGCCCTGACCGAGCGCTGACTCGACGACTTGCGAGACTCTTTGCGTGGCTGCGATGAAGACTTGAACTGGTGCTAATGAAGCGCAGCCCTGAGCATCCAATCACAGCACGGGAGATTGATTACAAAGACTCTCGCCACCTCTTCTCCTCTCGCTCCCTGCTCTCCCGGATTCTACGGCGAGGTTGAATTTTTGCTCTCATATCTGCTGCTTTCCTTCTGTGTGCAAGAAGCTGCCCTCTACCTGAACTCCTCACCTCACTTGAGGTCCTTCTGTTCTTTTCTTCTCCATCCTCTCGCCACACACACACACACACACACACACACACACACACACACACACACACACACACACACACACACACACACACACACACACACACACACACACACACACACACACACACACACACTCGAGGTCCTTCTGTTCTTTTCTTCTCCATCCTCTCACACACACACACACACACACACACACACACACACACACACACACACACACACACACACACACACACACACACACACACACACACACACACACACACACACACACACACAATTCCTCACAAGTCTTTCCTCGTGCTGACCAGAGGCCTCTACTACAGAGCAGGTTCAACATACCAAGGATATCTTGTAGTTAGCTGGCTTAACTAAACCTAACAAATGTAATCCCGCTAAGCGGTCACACGACGCCGGTTACCAACTCCTTAAATCGACCCAGGTTTTTCCAATCCAGCTACACGTTTACATAAAAGGGGTTTGCAGCTTCTGATTAATCACAAACAGACAGATGTAGTGGCGACAGAGCAACATCTTTTATAAAGAGCAAACTATGATATTAGACGAATACAAAGAAGTTAAAGCACAGCTGCAGCTGGCAAAAAGCACAGCTAGATCTAATTGTAATTATGTTCCATTAAAACGGACTGGGGAGCAAATAAGGAATGAATATAAAAACATAATTCAAAGTGCAAGGTTGGCTTTTCTGTCATGTAATGTCACGTACAAGATGTGCAAGGCTTTAGTGCTCCCATCAGTCTCAGATGTAGGATGATATTCGTGTACAAAAACACAATGAAATGGATTATGACTCTGATATAAAGATCCTCAAGGAAAGCCAAAGAGTTTTGCCGGTCTACGCACCGAGCTCCGCAGGATCTGCTATGATGATGAGAAATAATTGTTCAGTGGGTGTTGCTTTTGTACGTTTTGATCTCAAACTTGACCTCCTTCGCTGGCGATGTTTTCCGGCAAGAAGTGACTCACTATTATCACCCTGAAATCGCAGAGTTAAACCTGAAGTTTCCTCGCTACAAGTCCTGCTTGTTAGCACAGACCTCGGGTGTGGAAATCAGATGTAAACAGCGCTGTGTCCGACACTTCACAACAAATGGTTCTGGCCCAGAGATCTGATTGGTCAACAGAACATTTGGAACGTGCTGAAATCAGCGTGACATCACACCCTGCTCATCACTAGAAACATCACTCCACCTCAATGGGAATATATCATTAATAATGTGCAGAATAATGTTGTTTTTACTACGATACGGATATCTTACTTGCAACAAGATTGAGCCAGCTCAGCAGTTTAGTGTTTCTGTGTGTTGTATTTATTCAGTTTGAGAAATCCCACCATCTCCAAAGATTAAAACGGACTCGAAGTCTCTGTTGCTAGGTCGTAACTAAGGGCCGGCCTACTTGCTGAGAGCAAAATTGCCCCACAATATGAATACATTTTGATTTACATATTTTATTTAGTTGGTAACTTGTTGTATAATTGCAATAATATTGCTTAACTACAAATGACAGACAGACAGACAGACAGACACTTTATTAAGGGGACATTTCCCCCCCCCGCTACAGCAGCATTATAGGTATAACACAACATGCTGCAGCTTCTGTTGGCTTCAGATTCAAAGCAGGCCAACGTGACACGTTACTCTTTGAGAACAAAGTAAAGGATATTCATCTCACCATGTCTGTGTTTTATGAACACATCTTTTATCAAACTGTTTGGAACAGCCCATCTGCTGGTTCTCGTTCACGCGCTTGATCATCCCAAAGCAGAGCAGAGCGTAGCTGCCAAGTTGGAGTTAGCATCAATGCAACTTCTCCTGAGACGCCGTCCAAACGGCCTCCTGTGATGTCAGTTGGAACGAGAACAGACAACGTGCTCCATAGATGTTCAGAAGTGTAAAATACACCTTCAAAGACATTTGTTTCAAATAATGTTAAATGCCACCGTGTTTTACGATTAAGCCCAAAGTAATCAAACACTGTGTGTGTGTGTGTGTGTGTGTGTGTGTGTGTGTGTGTGTGTGTGTGTGTGTGTGTGTGTGTGTGTGTGTGTGTGTGTGTGTGTGTGTGTGTGTGTGTCATTAGGATCTCATCCCCTCTCTTTAATTTCTCCCTTCAGGCTCATATAGTCCTTCCAGGAACCAGATCCAAGATGTGTATGTAATTGAGCTTTAAGGAGAGCTGGTGTCTGTGTGTGTGTGTCTGTGTGTGTGTGTCTGTGTGTGCCTCCATACTGTATGTGTGTGTATGTTGAATGGATGGATTGTGTAATGTGACGTGGCAGCGAGGAGGAAAAGGAGAGATTAAGTTCAAGAGTTGGCCTGCTCACTTTAGCGGCTCAGCTATTAAAAGACCCCCTCGAACACACACACACACACACACACACACACACACACACACACACACACACACACACACACACACACACACACACACACACACACACACACACACAGTGTGTGTGTGTGTGTGTGTGTGTGTGTGTGTGTGTGTGTGTGTGTGTGTGTCTGTGTGTGTGTGTGTGTGTGTGTGTGTGTGTGTGTGTGTGTGTGTGTGTGTGTGTGTGTGTGTGTGTGTGTGTGTGTGTGTGTGTGTGGACATTCCAGCTCTAATAACTGATGTTCTGTAAATATAAAAACGAAGACGACGCTCCTGTTAAATTTAGCATCACATTACAACTCGGCCTCTAACTTGTATCTTTTTGTGGTTTTGCGACTCGCTCTGGCACCTACATCCACAGTTTATTTTTCCTCTCTACTTCTTCTGGTGCCCACTGTCATTTTTGCCCTATAGCATTTGTCCGCTTTCTCCTTCGCTGTTGTTGTTGTTGTTTTCTGTTCATGCAAACAGATTCCGCAACATTCTTTCCCCCCTGGGAGAATGCATGCGTGCCTTTGAACGCCCCTTTGCACTCTCACCACAACATGCGATTAGTCTGCCCACACACACTCACACACACTCACACACACACACACACACACACACACTCACGAAACACAAAACACAGAAGGTCACGCTGCGCAACATCCGAGCATCAAAGACGCACGTTAAACACACACACACACTCTCCTCCACTTTGGTGGCAGCGCTGCCCGCCGGGTCCCAGTTTCAGCGCTGGTGTGTGACTGGTTTGTTAATTGTTTAGTTCTGGAGCTGGTCTCCTGAATGAATCTCCTTCTCTCTTTCTTTCTCTAGTTTGTCCCTCTTCTCTTTTCAGTGCATATTTTCTGCTCTAGTTTCATCCTCTTTAGTTCCACCACCAAACTAGCGAGCCCTCTTCTTCTTTTTTTCTTTCTTTTTTTTTTCTGATAACAATATCGTTGGTAAATATCGCGTTATGGAAGCACCGTCCGCAAGTGAGCCTTCAGAGACTAGAATTAATCCTCCTAACATTTAACTCTGTCTTTTTTGGGAGGGAGGAGGGGGGGAGGGTGTGTGATTCTAAAGTATTGGGTTGGAGCCATAGACTGTGTATAAAAGTGTTCGTATTTTCAGGGTCTGAAAAATGAGGCTGATGCAGAAGTGCATTAAGCTGCAGTACCACCGAGTGCCACTAGAGATTGGCTCCAAAAATTCTCCATAGACTCCCATTCAACTGGTTTCATAAAATTACAATGCTTCAGATATTTGCATATCAGTGAAGTAATATTCCAGTAATTTACATATGTTGAATATAGCCCTTTAAACTGGTCTAACTGGTGCTAAACTTTGACTTTTGATGCTTTAAGCACATTTTTCTGACAGTAATTGTGTACATATATTTAAGTACGTTTTTGAATGGAGGACTTCTACTTGTAATAGGGTACTTTTTTTTTATTGTGGTAATGTGTCTTTCACTTAAGTAAAAGATCCGAGTCCTTCCATGTCTGGAAGTCAGGCTGTGTGAACCTTAAAATTTCTGTCCCAAAAACAAATAAGGCAAAATGTTCATCTGCACATTATATTTGTTTTAATACAACACTATGTGCAGTCCATAATGAGGTTTATAATTATTATTATGGACTTTTTCTGATGAATATATATAATTTGAAGGTCAGTATTGATATACAATAAACCAGGAGCTGATATTTTTCCTTCAACACAGAGTTGACCTTTTAACATAGGAAAAAAAGCTGACAATAAAATTCTGAATATACGAATAAACTCTTTTTTTTTGTAGCAGCTCTAAGCATCACATCTCTGAGTTAGGGGTTTAAATAGCAGAATAAATGTGTGCTGAGCTGCTAACGCAATAAAAAGGCATTTCTTTTATTTTTTTTGTTATTTCCTACTCGATCAGATCCTCGTCTTCGACTACTGAATTTGTCAGAGTGCCAGAGGAGACTGTTTCATATGGTAATACATTCATTTGGATGAACCCTGTGCTCATCATGAACTGAAAAGCATTGATTTTTCTCACAGATCTCTTCTTGGCACTTGAAGCATTGATTTAGCAGAATTTGATCACGCATCCACATCAGACTCGGAGCTCAACAACGTATCGACTGTTCGGGAAGAAAAACTGGAGTTAGATGTGACGCTGTACTGGAACAGACACCGACAACAGAGAGCGTCCAAACCCTGCTGATGCCTGCTCACTGCAGGGTTGTCATGTACCCATCTCTGACCTGTCTGGCTCAAGTAGACAGGATGAGGTGTCTAGGTGTGTGTGTGTGTGTGTGTGTGTGTGTGTGTGTGTGTGTGTGTGTGTGTGTGTGTGTGCGTGTGGATGCGTGAATCAAAGAGTTCAGGAGGGTGATGATACATTTGGCACTCTAATCTGTGCTGAAATCCAAAAGTGTGTGTGTGTGTGTGTGTGTGTGTCCTCCCATGCACGTGGTGTCGTCTCATGTCTACCTCTCCCATTCACTCCCAGACCTCTCTCATCTCACATCCAACTCTATCTCGTGAAGCATTATTCAAATACTTAAACCCAGAAAGCGCAAGTCTGCAGCCTATTTATTTCATCTGACTCTGAGGGCTTGGAAGGCATAGAATGTGAAATCTCTCGGCCGATATCAACTGCTGCATTCTCTCCCCATCGGCCTTAAATCACGTGTTTCCGATGACTTGAGATCTCAAGACGTGAAGAAAAGATGCAGCGATTTTTCTAGAAACGAGGACTGTTTTAAAAAAAACAACTTTTTTTAAATTTTGTGGTCCATGTTTTAAGGTCAGTTAACAGACTTGCGTCCCAGCGTCTTTCTCTTATGATAATGGCCAGCGGTGTGAGTTCTTTCCAAGTCCCCATAGTACAAAAGAAAAGTAGAACATGAAGAAAAACAGTCAATAATTTTGTCGACCTTAATTTGTATTATTGTTAATATGTTACTGAGGGGTATTGTGTATGATATTGTAGTTTAGGACATGTTGAATGTATCAACGCCCAGTCACCCCAATTTGCATCAAAAATATCATCTCTTCTTGGAATCATAACTCTGTGAAAGTTTAACACAGGATGCATTTGATTCTAACATCTCCTGAGTACCGTCATCAACGAATCTGTAGGGAAAAAAAAGGTCCTTTTTACCTCCAGATCTTACCTGTAAGCATCACATGTTTAAGTCTACAAATCCACAACGAAAGAACTAATTTGAAATCCAGATCAAGGACATCTCTTATGTCACATGCAGCACAACTACAGCAACAATTGTAAAAATTAACAAAATACGCCCATAAAAGCAGCAACAAATAGACCTTTCTTCAGCCAGGATGAGCAACCAGACAACCATGCAGCAAAAATCTGACAGTAATGGGCACAATTTAAGAATTAGTCCGTACTGCGTGTGCGAGGAAACTCCTTCTCAACCTCTCCGTTGCTTTGAGGGATCTGATTTGTTTGCGGGGAGGTAACAACTGGGATTGTTGATCCTTTTTAATAATTTGTTCAGCTTTAAATCTACACCGCCTGGTGTAGATGTCCTGGAGGGAGGGGAGGGGTCGTCCCAGTGATACTCTCTGCACACCTTATCCCCCTGTGCAACGCCTTCCTCCGACATGGTGATACAACCAGAGAACACTTTCCACTTCTGATTTGTGTCATCAGCAAATTTCACTATGATGTTGGTGCTGTGGGTGGCTTTACCGTCATGTGTGTGCCGGAAAAATAGCAAAGGGGCCAAGCACAAAACCCTGAGGGCCACCGATGCTGACGGTACGTATTGGATCATCAGTCATACCAGTTTTAAGAGTATCAGTTTGCCATAATAAAAACAAACATGCAAAAAAACAAACCAAACAGGGCTGCAGCTGTAGCCCACAATTAACTGACTCAATCCACAGCTTCATCAGACTTCAGACTTCATCCACCGAAGAGTAGTTTCAGCAGAGACAATGATTATCCCCCGCAGTGTTCTCCGCTTTCTCAGAAGTCGGGCCCACAACATTGGAAAATCCCTCATTTAGATGAACGTACTTAAAGTAACTGTAATTTGTGCATTGTACCAACTTAGAGTTTTCAGTTCATGTATGGGTTTAAATTCTGTACATGTTTTATCCTTAATACATGCGTGTTAAGTTTGATAACTTGTAAAATTAACAGCTTTTGCTTCATGACTTGGATGATCAGGCCCGAGTCAATGGTACCATAATGGTAAAAATATAAGGCAGTATTTTCAACTAGAAATTTCATAACGGGCCAATAGTGCGTGATGCATCGTGGTTTTTTTTGTGGCCCGTTTGTTTCGGCACCCTCTCCTCTTCCACCTGACAGTGAAGCCATTCATCCTCCTCTCCGTCCCTGTTCTCAAGAGAACATAAGTAGGGGGACCGGTTAGTCAGTCGTCCCGCTGCTCTAGGGCTGCGTGGGCACTCACTGGTGTTGAAATGACACCTGTGGGGCAGCAGGCATGTTCATGTAGTGCACTCTCGCCTCAGTTTCACACGGGAGAGGGAGCTTCATGGGAGACTGTAGACCATTGTGCTGCTTAGACCGTCGTGCCACTTGATGCCACCCTGGGGCGACCCGGCTATAAGACATTTAACAAAAGACAGTGACTGAAAAGGTGAAGGAGAGTGACTCAGTTCTAGGAGGGGACGGGGAGAAGAGTGGGGAGGAATAATCCTCTGATTCACTTGACTGCAGTTTTTGATAGCATCTGCTTTTATATGACATCTTTGTGTTGTTGTTCCAGACTTTATTCTTAGAGATACAAACAGGAAAAGTAAACGCAGATTAACATTTTAACCACAAAGCCACTGGACGTCGCTGTATTCTACATGAAGGGCAATCGAAAAGTTCAGAGTCTGTTGCATGGAGCAGGGGGAAGCTATAACTGTTGTAACTACGTATTCCAAGTTTGGTTTCTTGATCTTCTTCAGCACCCGAGTTGCACACATTTTTGGGACCAGTGGCACGGGCGCACCAGCGATATCCCCATGCACCTGAAACTTGAGCAGAGAACACGCATCAATGTTTGTGTCTTAAGTTTTAGGGGAACAGAAAGACGTCGCAGGAAGCCACAAGCAGCAAGTGGGGGTGTTTGGGGAGCTACAGTTGAGAGAAACACGAGTACCATCGTGCCACAGTTTAGGTCATTTGTACCGAATGTTAAGAAAAGCCACCCGGTTGAGCTTCTGGCCTGAAGCACCTTCTTCAGTCTTGGACAGTGACGTTCTGCTCCTCTTGAAACGGGAATGAAGCTCAGAACATCTCGCCTTGTTCATTGCTTCATTGCTGCGGGCTTTCTGAAGCATTTCAACGGTCTCTGTTGCCAATTGCATGAGTTTGACACAAAAGCTGATGGGCTGCTCATTCTCATGGGGAAATTGCAAGCGACAAATCTAAGACTACTTACTTGTGATGGTTATAGCTTCCCTCTGCTCTGTGCACGTCACAGTGCTGCGTATTGTTCACAGGCAGCAGGGGCAGTCTCAAAACCTTTTTATCCAACCTGGTATTTTTAGGATCCATCCCTGTTCTTTTAAAACACTTCCTTTTACATACACATTAAATCACACATGTGCTTTGCTAAAGGCAAGCATGCACAGTACAAATGCATTTTGTGCACCCACAAGCAGAACAATGCAAGTAATCATGGGTAAATCCTGCTGCTAAAGAGAGACAGAAATAAGCTCCCATGGCTCAAAGGACCAGTTAAAGGGTTGTACCAAGCTGAGAATATTGAACATAGTTAAACTAAATTAATAAAAAGCAAATATAGATGTAAAGCCACACAAACATTGTAGATAAAAAGCATTCCAACTTTCCGATTAGCTTTAGTTATTAAATTACAGTTTACTGTCAAAAACAACGGTTAACAGTCATCGTACGATGGAAAACACACAATCAGTTTCAATTATTAACTACACAAACTCTTCTTTACAGCAGTCTCTGTTTGCATACATGCAGACACACTGTGTTGTACGCCGACATGACGTAACTGCAATAAATAAATCAGTCAGTATTGGAGGACTTTTATTACTATCATAACAGCTCAGTTACATGTCCCAAAGTGGACATAAAAGATTGTTTGGCAGGCGAAATCTCTGAAACAGCGCTCGCCGTATCACAAGACACTAAAACTTGTGATCGAGTTAAAAAGCTATTAAGTTCAATCCCAATGTTTCAGTTTTGTTTTTCGATGCCAACCAACAGTTACTTTCAATGCCAAATTTGAATCTCAATGTTCCAGGGCCACATGATTTTACCCATAATGGACACTGAAAGTCATGGTGGTTAACCACTTTAGGGGCCTCAAACATGATAAATAATGCTCAGTTAATTAGGATTTCACGATGAGCTCTGTGCTACAGAGTTTGGTTCAGTGGTCCAAAGTTTTCTACGAAGAAACGTCATGATCATGGTTAATAAATCATCCATTCGTGGTGATGTAATCACCCAACCTGGTATCACGGGAAAGCGTGAAATAGACACACCGGTTCAATACAGCAAAGCGTGAAATAGCCACGCTTGGTGCTGCCTAGGCGTGGAAGTGACACGTTTTCCTCTCGTGGGTGAAAATGAAACCTAATGCATGCGTAGAGTCATGTGACTTGCAAGAAAATGAAACTTGTTGGTAAAACACCTGGTTGGGGTCAGTAAAAAATCGTGAATCGTGAAATCCTAATTAACTGAGCATTATTTATCATGTTTGAGGCCCCTAAAGTGGTTAACCACCATGACTTTCAGCATCCATTATGGGTAAAATCATGTGGCCCTGGAACATTGAGATTCATGGTTGGGGTTACGAAACAAAAAACAACTCAACAAAAGCAACAAAATAATTTTCACCTCCTGGATTTAAACCTCATCATCCCGCCTGGCCGTCTGTGACTCATGCCTCTTAATACCGCTAAACAATGTCTTTGTTGCCTCTGTTGCGGGACCTTGGTCACATGACATGCATGTAAGTTTCACACTTTTTAAAACATGTAATTTTCACGCCTAGACAGCACAAAGCGTGGCTATTTCATGTTTTGCTGTAGTGGACCGGCGTGTCTATTTCACGCGGTTGAATCACCTTAGTCGATGCTTTATTGAATGTGTTCTTCATGCGTGAAAGACTTTAATCTCTTGGTACTTTCTGATGATTTATGACGTATTACTGCATGAAGAAATGCTTTAGTCTTGCATGAATTCATGATAATTCATGAACCCTGACTGTGAAGTGTTTCCTCGTTTCCTACATCTGGAACATAAGCTGGGAGGTTTTACTTTGGCGCTCTAGTTCAGAAATCACATCCTTCTTATTCCTCAACACAGTTGATCTCAAAGTTCTTGTTTTTTCCCATATTTGAATATCTGGTCTTAAGCAATTCTTTTCATTACTATTTGTGGAACATTACATTTCATAAATATATCTTATAACTGGGCTCTTAAACTAGACGTGTTTTAAACGGTGTCTCCTGGAATGACTGACGCCATTAATCTTGTTGAGTAGCAAACACCTGATTTCTGGTTATTACAATGTACAGAACCAGTATGAAGCTGCTAAAAGTCCGAAACCTCGCTGTCTGTGTGAAGAGGAGTCCTCATGTCCACCCTGCGCTGTTCTGCTCTCTCCATCTCTCTCTGCGCTCACACTGTAGCTCCGATATCTCCCCACTTTATTTTTACCGCAGGTGGGTGTTTGTTTTTTGTAAGTATGGCACCTACGGCTGTGCTCATTCTACCATAGCTGGTCCCCTACACTGCTATTGCCTGTAGTGTGTGTGTGTGTGTGTGTGTGTGTGTGTGTGTGTGTGTGTGTGTGTGTTCCTATCTGTGAGGTAGGACGGATATGGGAGTGTAGGAGGCATCTGAAATCGCCTCTCCTCTTTCTTTGATCCTCGCCCCTTCCATCCCTGTTTTTTCTCCCGGTCCAGGTGAGACGCAGAGCCCGAAGAGCCGATATGAAGCTCTCCGTGTAGCTCTCGGTCACTTTGTGTGTGTGTGTGTGTGTGTGTGTGTGTGTGTGTGTGTGTGTGTGTGTGTGTGTGTGTGTGTGTGTGTGTGTGTGTGTGTATGTGTGTACGTGCGCGCTAAATTGGAGGAACCTTTGTATAAACAGACAATCTGTTCTCAGATTGAAGGCTCAGTCCCCTCTGTGTTGAATTGTTGTGATGCAGATGCAATTAGCACTTGTGTGTGTGTGTACACAATCTACTAGTGTGTGTGTAATTCAACAGTATGCGTGTCGTGTGTGATGTATTAGTTGTAAAATGCCGACTGGGACGCTTGATTGAGTTCTGAGACGGGTGCTGCATTTTTTATTTTTTTTCCTGCTCCGCTCCGCTCTGCTTTATTCACGGTAAGGTTGGATCAATAGATGCTATTTACATTTTTTTTGCCTGCCCTCCTACCCTTCTCCCACCTCACCTCCACCCACTTTATCTATCCCCTCCACTCATCCCTCCATCCATACTCAAAAGAAAGTGTGTGTGTGTGTGTGTGTGTGTGTGTTGGCGCTCTTTCTTTTCCTCCCGAACCCGGCTGCCAGTGTGGAGCGCTCGCACACATCGATCTTTCTCTAATACGTTCGCCCAAGCTGCAGCAGCTCTGCCCCCTCTCCCCCCTCCTTCCCCCTTTCCCCTCCTCCCCCCACACACCTCACCCCTCCTCCATTTATCTCTGGTGAGGGAGGAAAAAAAGGGGGGAGAAAAGAAAAGAAAAAAGGAGGAAAACCTGTTGGGGTTCAGCTCCAATAAAGTGCCGCAGGGTAATGCTACGGTGCGCCGCACGAGGCTCCAGCATACGAGAGCCGTGACTGATGCACACCGACAGCCGCGTGGGATAAACACGCTCTTTAATGCGCACACACCACACAATACACACACAAAGCATTTTTCTAATGCAGTAGCTGTCTGATACATTGTCTGGCTTACTGTGCTGCAGTTTGAACAACATAAGCTGTGATATGAGGCGTGATAGCACACACACATACATACATACATACATACATACATACATACACACTGTAATACACACAGCCTAACACCTAAGACGTATGATGTTGAAGTGTTTTGCTGTCATCAGATTTTATTGCTGCAGTGGCCAACAGAGTCTGAGGTTGTAACGAGCAGCTTCCAGGTCTGAGTCACAGGAAGCTGTTCATCAGGCCTGATCAGCTTTATCTCCCTGGTGTTTTAACTTGTTCCACTGCCTTGTAACCAAAGCTTTCCAACAGCTGCTTTTTACAATGGTTTTATAACCATTAATTGACCAAATATTCTGTGACTTTCATATTTCCTTCACTTGCTATCGAAGTTGAGTAGTCCTCCTTCCTCCCACTGTACAATCCTGAATACGTGCGCTGCCTTTTAGCGCCTGTAAAGTCATTGAGAACCAGGATCTTTTTCATCTTTGATATCGAGAACCCGCCTTTACACCGATGCGTCCGCAACCACTTCCTCAGAACAGCTGTCAATCACAATGTCACACCCTTTTTTCACAGCGTCAGATAACTACGTAAAACCAAACTTCTCACGTTTGTTCAGGTGTTTATTTTTTTCTGATTAGAAGACCTTCACATGACAGAAACCTGATTTTGTATAAAAGGTATTTGAGGTATTGCTTTGATTTTTTTTTTTTTTTTTTTTTGGCCTCTGTCATATCTGTGAAAATGGAGGGGGTGGGGTTTCTGATATATACTGCCACCAGCCACCAGGGGGCTATTGCGATTCTTTGGCTTCACTTCTGTGGAGCTTTCATGTCCTCAATCTTTAGAAACAGTCCACGGTATGAGTGTGGAGCTTTGCATCAGCCGGGAAAGTAGAGTTTTACAATAGTTTTAATAAAAGTTCCTGAAGTGGGTCAGTTAGCAAACAATAGGTTGACACAGTTGATTTTAAAAGCTTGTGTATCGTTTCTAACTCTTGTCTCACAACTATCTGCCACCCACTTAACGTAACAGTTTTTACCAGAACAGACAAACTCATTTACTAGTTAGTTTATAAGCTGCAATATCGTCTTAACTATCTTGAAAACCCAATAATGCCGTAACACAGTGCTCCTCATTGATTTGCACTGTTGCCCAGAATGCCCTCTAAAACCTTCATGATTCAAATGCAGATGACGTGAAGTTATTTACAGTAAACTTAAAACAGTAACGTCTTTTACAGTGAGCTGTAGAGACTGTTGCAATCTGCCTCCAGAAACTGTTGAAAACTTATGCAACAATGACAGAAGTGCCTTTAGAGCTGCTGTCATATGATATCTCCCACCTGGGTGTGTGTGTGTGCGCGCCCTGCAGTATATGACTGCACTGAAAAACAATAATATAGACTCCATTTTTGTAAATCCCTTCTGTATCTTGTAATGCAGATCTTTTGCTGCTGTGGTGTTGGGAGTATTTCTCTGATTTCACAGCTCCAACTTTAATTGGTTTAACAGGAAAAAGCCAATTACTATACAATAATTGTACAACATGACCTCCGGGCCACATAAACCCACCGGTGTGTGTCCATTTTTATCCACTTTATGACGCGTGTGTGGTATTTATAGTCATGTTTTCAGACACCGTGTCTTTCTCGAGGTCATGCTGTACTAAATATTGCTTTTGCAACATCAATACATCCGTTACACCTGCAGCACACTGTCGTATAACCACACACCGTTTGACCGGCCCGACTGACCATACGGCTGCTTTGGCAACATTTCTAGTGCTGACACACACACACACACAATAAACACACGCAACCACAAACACGTGGCTTTATGCCCACAAGTCGGTCTATATGTTTGGCATTCACAGTCTATCAGTTTGACAGCTGTTCCAAGACTGAACGTAATATTGGCACATGTGCGGTTAAGTGGTCGTCCTCTCGGCCTGCAGCCGATCTGCAGCTGGTTGCGGTCAGAAACATAAAAAGATCCCATTCTGGCAGGACGGAGAGAAGTGAAGCGTGAAATCAAATAGTTTTGATACGATCAAAAATATCTTCTCGTGGTGGACAGTTGATGAATATTTGCGATAACACTTATGTGGCTGCACACCGAACTTTTAATTCTTTGATGGCACCGATTAAACTGCGTTGTTATTGTACTGATCCCTAAGCGACATCCACACTGACACATTTGTGTTTTAAACCATAGTTGTTGTTGTTTTGCTTTGTTTTTCGCTGAAATAAACCTCATCAGTGTCGGTGAGCCACAGGGTTTCCCATACGTAGTCTTTACTTTGGCAGCCCGTCCACACAGATCCACTCGGTCTCAGCTTCAATAAACTTTACATTTAAAGTGCCTCATCTCACGCTGCTGACCACGCACACCTGTCAGTTGTGTGAGCTGCAATAACTGGAGGCTTCTCCCGCTGGCTAGCATCTAGCAGCCTCACATAGCGCCTGCATGTAGGGATCTACCGAGAACCTGCACGTGAGGCGTTTAGGGCGCATCGGTAAAGTCTAGTGTCTAGCAATAGCTTGGATGTGAGACGTTCAGGAGACGTGTCAGTATTATCGAGAGAAAATAACCGAGAGAGCACCAGTGAATACCTCCTATTAAACACACATTTTTAGTAGAGAAATGCAGGCAATGAGCTTTAGTTACAGGAATGGGTTTTTTTCTTCTCTAATTTAGTAAGTTTGAAAACCGCTGAAAATGTTAAGAATTCAGGTTTAAAAATATAACAAAAATCAAACTTCCAATTGCTCAGTGTCATACATAAAGTTACAATAAAGTGAACATACCTAGTTCACACACACACACACACACACACACACACACACACACACACACACACACACACACACACACACACACACACACACACACACACACACACACACACTTCAGAAGTACCAGCAATAACAATCAGCAGCACTAGTTGCTGTGGCCTGTGGGAGAAGGGGGCATTGATTTAATCAGTCAGGTGTGTGTGTGTGTGTGTGTGTGTGTTTGGGGGAGGGGGGGCACTTTAACCAGTGACACCCACTTTGCTTGAGGATGGATGGGCATCATCACCTTACATTAATTACAACACACACCTTGCTTTCCATCACTCTCACTCGCTTCTCGTTGAGACGTGTCTTCAGACAGACAGACAGACAGACGGACAGACGGACGTGCAGGAGGCGAACTTGTATAATGCAGTGAAGGTCAGACCAAACTCCCTCAGAAGGTAATTGTAAAGCCAAGAGTGAGTCGTCTGAGCTCAGCGGTCAGGTCGGAGCAGGCCAAGGGCGACGAGATAAGAGGATGGAAGAGATAGGAAGGTGTTGGAAGGAAACACACAACTCTCACTCCACTTGAAATTGGTTAAAAGGCCCCGCGTTGTGTTTGGCAATCATGAAGGCTTTAGAGCTTCACGGCCTTTACCAGAGCTTTATCCAATCACCAGCGTAATACGGCCGAGGCTCTGGGGGAACACTTTCCTTATATTTGATCACTCAGATTATCTGTTAATTACTCTGCAAAGAATGGAGTGATTTTTTTTTTTTTTTTTTTTGATCACTCATTTTTTTCAGATTCGAGGCTTTTCTTTTTCTTGTTCATATTAAACTGAATAACTTTTTTTTTGATAATTTGCTGAGCAAAACACGACATTTGAAATCTGTTTTATGTTTTTTTTGTTTTTCAGACTGCAGGTAAATCGGATTTGTTTCTCAAATCAGATCTTGAGGTCGATCTGTCCGCACCGTTATTTATAAGTGAGGGGATCGGATTTGTTGTGTCCAGACATGAGTTGCTGTGGCAACAACGTACGCGTAGCTATGCTTTCCAACGCTTAAGCAAAGTGGCCGCAGACCACTTATTTTGCTGTCAGTCCACAGACTGTTGTTCTCTGCTAGCGGCAGCATCGATTCTTCTCTCTCGCTCCGAAAACGACGTCGTCATTGTGTGTTGCGTTAAGAGTAACGCGAGAAACCCGATCTGAGCCAGCAGGGCGTCCCGTCTGAGGAATCACATTTCAAACCACCTCCACATGTGGTTTGGATTCGACTTGCACAAATCGTGCATGAGTTTTTTTTTTTTTTGTTTTGTTTTTTCTGTTGAGACTTTAAAAAAATCCCTCCGGACACTGAATCTAGATGTGAAAATATAACGGACTTGGACTGGTCGGCTGAACAATGCCAGAGATGATTGAACTGATCTCTGCCACCTCCTTTAATTCTGTTCTTGATTTCTTTCGCTACATGTGCAAAGGCTTTAGACATTTAATACACTCGTTCACAATTGATCCTCTGTGGAACATTTGCTACGAGAAGTTTAGTGGTTTAGTGACTATTCAGAGCCATGTGGGGAATTACTGCAGAGGATGAGCTAACGTGGCTAACACCAGCGAGCCATGAACAAGGCTACATATTGTTCTCAGGATTTTTGAGGATTTTGTTTGATAACGGACTTAAAAGGCCTTTTTTTTTGTACCCGACTCATATCAGTCTACATGTCAGGACAGTTCAGATGATTTGCTTTTGGTCAGTGATCTAAATTCTTCAAAGTTATCATTTTCAGTGTTTGTTCTTATTCTCAGAACTTTATTGAATTCCTTTTTTTTTCCGGTCAAAATGAATTAAGAAGAAATCCCCCTTTTTTTTTTTTTTCTGCTGTCTTGTTCAGATATTCATCTACAGCGGAGCCATTAAACTCTACTCCCTGTTATCTGCATATATGTCAAGGATGTGTCTGCACACGTACCTTCATATGGAACTGTGTAGATGGCATCTGCGCATATGCAAACGCGCAGAACATATCGGTCTCCAGATATTCTGTGTCCAATGTTGTTGGATAAAAAGTCCTATTTTTACATTTTTATGAGGAGCAGAGCTTCAAGTTGTAGATATTTCATGAGCGTTTATTTTCTGGTGACGATCTGCTGTTGTTTCCCTCCCCTCAGGTTTTGTTCTAAAGTAGAAATGTGTCACTTAAGGTAATATTGTGATAAAAGAAATGCTTACTACATTTTTTTTTTTTTTTTTTTAATTTAATATCCTCTCGTCATCCTGAAATGCACTGACGTCATTTCTAAATGGATTTACCGAGGCACCACCGTGAAGCGGTTTCACGGTGTCCCGTCCAAGTGCTTCGGCTCTGAGTGTTTGGGAGTTGGAAAGCTGCGTGAGGTCGTCCCAAAGTGAATTTCACAAGGCAGTGCGAAACTGATGCCAGAGCAATATATGCAGATTGACTGGGTTATAAAATGGATATTATTTAGGCCTTTTTCTGACTTTAGTGGATGTTACACCACTAAAACTCCTCTTTTATTGCCTACTGTGTGTACAAATTGCTCAACACACACACACACACACACACACACACACACACACACACACACACACACACACACACACACACACACACACACACACACACACACACACACACACACACACACACACACACACACACACACACACACACACCCTCTGCTGTGTGCTGCGAGTTAAATTATTCCATCGCTCTCTCTCCTCCCCTGTACACGTCCTCTCCTTCCTTTAGTTTAATTTCAACATTATAGTGCTAAATACTTTCTTTGTTGTGTGTGTGTGTGTGTGTGTGTGTGTGTGTGTGTGTGTGTGTGTGTGTGTGTGTAAACTTGATTGAGCTAATCTCACCTCGCGTGATAAAATTAAGAAACGTAATCCCTTAAAATGGGGTAAAAGTCATTTGTGTGTGTGTGTGTGTGTGTGTGTGTGTATTTTGTGTGTGTGTGTGTGTGTGTGTGTGTTGTTCTGTGTTTGTGTACAAACAGTGGGGATGTTGATGCTATTTAAACAATCTTACAACCTTCATTTCAAATTAAATTACCTCCTGTATGCAATATTTCCTGTGAGACTGAGGTTCGTTAAAACGCTTCTGTTTATTCAAAGTATTGATTCCAACGAAACCATTTATAATGTTTTTCTTTTGTCGTCTTCCCCCTTTGTTTACCCTTTTCCTTGTCTCTTCTTCCTCTTCTTCCTCTTGTTTGCGTCTTGTTCTCCTTGTTGTTCTCCTTCTTCTTGTTCTCCTTCTACTACTATTGTTAGCTGGTTTGTGTTGTGCATTGCAGCTATATGCTGATGGCTGCAGGTGACACACACACACACACACACACACACACACACACACACACACACACACACACACACACACACACACACACACACACACACACACACACACACACACACACACACACACACACACACACACACACACACACACAGAGAGACAGGTTGATTGGATATTGTCTGAGGCAGCCTTTATTTCATTACAGATATTGACACAAATCTGGCCTAAACAGGCACCCTCCTCCTCCTCCTCCTCCTCTTCATCCTCTTCTTCTCTGTCTTGTCTTAGTGTGTGTGTGAGACACAGCAGCTGTGGGATCCTCCGATCCCTCAGCGAGACATTCTCATGTCCTCTCACCTGTCTCCGTCTCTGACTTTCTCACGTGTGTTCTGTGTTTTTCTTTCTCACACTCGGTGGAGTCTTGTTTATGTTTTGACTCTCAAGTTTCCACCTCTGCATGATGTCTTCTCAAACTCTCTGCACCTCTCGGGGCTTCACACCACTTGTTGCATCACTCCTTCTTTCTCTCTCTGCCTTTTGTTTTTTTCGGTTTCATCTTGCTGGGGTTATTTTTTCTGTCTGATGTTCTTCGTGCCTTTTTTTTTTTTTTTTTTTCTTCTTCTTTTTGTTTCTTTTTTGGACTTTCATACAGTTTCTGGTGCATCATGTTCTCAGGCCGGCCAGTTATTGTCACAGCTGTGTTTTCTCAGTCAGATGTGATGAGTTTGCTGGACTGTGTGTCCTGAGCTCTCTCTCTCTCGTGTGTGTGTGTGTGTGTGTGTGTGTGTGTGTGTGTGTGTGTGTGTGTGTGTGTGTGTGTGTGTGTGTGTGTGTGTGTGTGTGTGTGTGTGTGTCCGGTACGGGGCCGTGCCATGCCGGTGTCTTGCCTGAGCATGTGTGAGAGGGCGAATGGAGGAGTGAAGGAAACACAGGGAGTCATTGTGCGTTAATGTGCGTCCTCCCTCCTCTTCTCTCGTCTCCTCCCTCCTCCCCTCCCTCCTCTTCTCTCCTCTCCTCCCTCCTCTCCTCCCTCCGTCTCTCCCTGTTTCTCACTGGGACTCTTTTGTCTGGTTTGTTTCTGTCGTGTCGCGTTTCATCTTCGATTCATTTAAAAAAAATCAGATGCTGCGTTGACGTGTCGATGTAATTAGTTGGGAGGTCCATTTCAAACTAAAATACTCTTCGGTATTTGCTGGGAACTCGTTGACTGTTGTTCCGTCTCCCTGTGGGAGACTTCCAATCTGCTGGCTTTTCCTGCATCGCACGACATTTTTGTAAATTGTTTTTGAAGAAGTTCCCCACGGACCTGTGTCATGTCTCTAGTCCTCTTTGCATGTTTGTCCTGTTTTTCGTACCGTAGCGTCTCATCTCACCGAGCCACACACGTTTTACCCAAACGCCAACCAGCAGTGACGTCACCGGTTGGTCTGTGATCGGATGTAATTCGGTCACTTTTTTAAACATTTTGTCCGGCGCCATCTCGTTAGTTCGGAGCGGTTTGGAGCAGGATGTGACCATATTTGGGCGAGCTGGTGAGGGAGGGAGCGAGCGATGGATCTGACTCGATCTTATTATAAACCCGGCGATACCACGTCCCGCCCACCGATAGCTGTAACCTGACTGCACCACGGGCCTGTCAATCAAATAGACACGCCCCCAAAAACACAGCTTTTTGAAGCTTATTTTTTAATTAATGACGGGATTATTTTCAGATGGTGTAATCTCTTGGTTTTAAAGTTTAAGACACTTCCGCATCAGACTCGGAAGCTGTGTCCCTAATACAGTCAATTAGTAACACACCTTCAGTTTACTATTAGTTTAGATACAGTTTATTAGTCTTTACCATGTTCTTCTTTTGTTGGTAAACAGCTTTGAGGTGCATTAGCGCCACCTTCTGGCGGCAGTAACACATTACTACCAGGTGCTGGTACAAACAAGGAAAATAAGACGATAGTTACATTCACTATTTGGTATTTTTACTCTTTAATGACTATTGAATATTTTAAAATCAGACTAATGCCTTGTTCAAAGTAGAACTTTTTTCAGCTTTGTCCAAAAAATAAGTGGACACACCAACATACCAGGACATAATTAGTAGAAATTCACAGTTGTAAGAAAGATGGTTAATACTAGTTAGAAAATATATTCTGTTTCTTACATATGTTTTCTACATTCTTATTAATGAGGTTTATGCTGCTGCCTTAATGAGCAATCTCAATTCTCATTTAAAAACTTTCTAAACTATTTCCTGTCAGGTACATCTCTGAACCTCAAACACATGTTTTGTTATATCTGGTGTATTAAACTGTAGTTTGAGGTGCTGTAGCCTGTGAAGGCTGAAAGCATGAAATGGTCTATACAATGTTGTGAGTGAGTTGCTTTTTCCTGTCGACAGCCGCAGAGCACGACGGAGAACTTCTTTGAGCGCGTGAACCTGAAATTGATGGTTTAGATGACTGATGCATTCGGTAACTTTTTATCCAATTATCCAAAACCTGTGCATCGCTCACAAACCGGTTTAGACACCGTCTGAGGGCCACAGGCTTTTCTTCCTCATTTATTTTTACTCTGCCGTCAGTCATGTCACCTGAAGCATTTGCCGAATAGGAATAGGAATCTGTCCGGCACAACTTCTTCTTGACTGACACAACACCCTCGCTGCAGTGCCCTCATTCTCACTCCCTCTCTCCGTGTGTGTGTGTGATGGTAAAGATAGTGGTGGGATGGAGGAAAGAGAACATACTGTGATGTGATACTGTGCATCATAGTGGTATATGTTTAGAAATGTGTCTGCTGTGATGGCAGTTATTGAATGGCATTGATTTTGTTGTTGTTTTGATATCAGATGTCTGACACCCCCTCTCCCCCCTGGGTGGGTGGGTGAGTGAGTGGGTGTGCGCCTCTCTCAGCCTGCCATTATCTGACTTCTATTTCAAGAGAACTGAATCATTCAAGGTCAGAATGGAATTAAATGAATAAATGCGGAGACATTATCAACATAATTTGATTCAGAAATCTACATGTCGAGTTGGCGTCGCAGTATTTGGACTGAGTTTTTCACTGCCTTTTGGCGCTGCATTATTACATTTTCATACAGTTTATATATGATAAAAGGCTAATGCATTCATTGATACAACACAGCACTTACCATACTATACCATCATGACTATAGTGATGGTACTGGGAGGTTTTTGGGCGGATTCACTAAACCATGAAGATGTTTGATTCTGCTCATCAGTGTGTTGGAGGCTCCAGATTGAGTGATGGACTTGTGCTGTTTGATGTACAAGCAACATCCACTTTCTAGTCTTCCGTCAAAGTGAACCGTTATTCAAGAAAGCAACGCACGCTGTAAATAAATGGCACGAGACGACACTGCCGCTCCCTCGCTGTCGCACGCGCACTCGCTCGGTCCGCCGGTTCATCGCGAGCCAGTTAGCCGTTAGCCTGCACACCGCCGCTACCACGCTAATTGCTGCCTAAAATTGTCCGGACCGCCCACATGGCGAAGTCCTCGCTCTTAAACACAACTGCTTCCAAAACTTTCTGTCCTGAACTTACAGTTGGCAACACGACTTTGTCTACTGTCTCACCCTCCCACAGAAAGCTCAGCTGCTGCCAGTCAAAAGCATCCGGAGTCCCAACCAGCTCTCTCTCTCTCTCTCTGTGTGTGTGTGTGTGTGTGTGTGTGTGTGTGTGTGTGTGTGTGTGTGTGTGTGTGTGTGTGTGTGTGTGTGTGTGTGTGTGTGTGTGTGTGTGTGTGTGTTTAACCGCACCGTTCCCGACCAGGATGATTTCAGATGCACTTATGACAGTAAAAAAAACAACCAAAGCAGCTCCATAACTCTGAACTGTGTGGTCACTTCAGTCAAATCAGGCTGCATTCAGAGGAGGTCAGGAAATGTGTCGCTCAAAGGCGAGTGGATATCCTGCGCACCGGTGGGATCAATTCAAATGCTGAGTTGAAAGACTTTTGGTCTCGTGGATGGAAAGAGTCCCGTAGTATCGTCGCATTCAGCAGACCCTTTATCACCTCTGAGCATGTGGTGCATCATGTTTGTTTTTTCAGAATACATTGAGCGAATATAGACTGTAAACTGAAGAGAAAACATAAACCTACTTATAAACTGCTCGAATTTAGGTTTTGTTTGTTGAAACGTGTTTGTTTGTTTGCCTCAGTCGCTTACGCTGCCTGTCTGTAGTGCAGTGAGCAGGAAACCACACCAAACATGGTGAGATTGAACCAAACTAGTGAAGCTGCGGGACGGGAAACCAAAACAACCAGCCGAAAGACACTAAAACATGGATCCGAGTGCGTCTGCTGCGTCGGCTGCTGTTTCTGTCACACCTTCTGTGCCACACATTTTATCCTTTGATCAAAAGGAAACACTTCGATTATAGCAGATTCAAAGTTTTACAGTTTGGGTTGAATTAAATGAAATGGATGAAGGTGGTTTTAAAAAAACAAATCAATGTCAGCGTCGGCCTTCAAAACTGCTCGTGTGGCTTCAAACGTTGAACACGGAAGGACACGGAAGGACACGGAAGGACACGGAAGGGCACGGAGTGATGGAAGTGAAGTGTTTGGAAGGAGCAAGAGTGCCGTTTGCCAGCAGTGCTGAATGGGCCTGAGTAAATATGGGTTTTTCTTAATGAGGCAACAGGAGAGTGCACATGCTACACGCACACACACACACACACGCACACACACACACACACACACACACACACACACACACACACACACACACACACACACACACACACACACACACACACACACAGGTGAATATCAGTGCTTTTGGAGAGTGTGCGGTGGTTCTTGTGACGGCGGTTTTACAACGTGGCTCTAATACAAATGTGCAGCTGCCGATCTGCCGTTGGAAGCAACTACTGGAGCGAGTGAATGAGAGAGAGAGAGAGAGACAGAGAGATCCATGTTAGCGAGACATCAGTGCTCGTCTGTCTACATGTAACTGATATGAAGAGAGACGAGGGGAAGAAGTTGGACTGTGTGTGAGCTCGGTTTGTCCTCTGGGAGTTTATTGGACTGAATAATCACATTCATTTAACTAAAACTCTGAAACATAATTAAACTGTACAGCAAGATGCACACACTGCAGCTGAAATCATTTTCTAAACCATCGTAGGATGGTTCTTATATATGTGTGTGTGTGTGTGTGTGTGTTGTAGTTGACTGCATATCTTTGCTCTGACATCAGACAGGTGTGAAGCCTCTCTCATTAATCACCTGCCGTTCCTCTTTCTTTCTCCTGCTCTCCTCCTCGTCCCTCCTCCTGAGTGCACAGTTAAAATCTAAATTCAGCTCACACTGTAGGATGGATTCTTGTCCACTGTGCCAAAACACACACACACACACACACACACACACACACACACACACACACACACACACACACACACACACACACACACACACACACACACACACACACACACACACACACACACATTAACCCATTCTCTGCCCCCCTCCCTTCACCTTCCTTCACCTTTCTTTACAGTTTCTCTATCACTGCCACGCTGCTTTTCTCAAACGCCTCCCGCAGCTTTTCCTGTCTCTTATATTTTCTGTCATCTGTCCATCCATCCTTCCCTCTTTTCTTCCATCCGTTTGTCCGGCTCTGGGTCAGTGTGAGAGAGGCCCAGAGGGTTGGCATGGCAGCCTGGCACAGGCAGCGAAGACTCCCTGTTACCTCCCTCGGGTGCCCCGCAGTAGGATTGGGAAACTTTTTATTTACAGTAAATCTTTTTCATCCCACTACTCCACGCTTTCTTCTTTGTAGGTCTCTTTTGTTGCTCACTTTGAATCAGTTTTACAAGTAAAATCCTGCTTTTCTTTGGGTTTGTATTTATCAAACTTGGAGGAATTACACTCAAGGCTGCTCAAGAGCTGATCGACCAGTAAAAATAATATTTGTCGAGTGAAAAGTCAGAAAATGGTAGAATAAGAGTAACCTTTGAAGGAGACGTGTGTTTACAGATGTCAGGGAGTACGATTGTGTTTGTGAAAACAAATTGTAAAAAGCCTTTTATGGCTCCAGGAGGAGATGCAGGAAATCTGATAATTGTTGTCATGTAATCAGTTGGCTCAAGACTACAAGTTTAAAAAAAAGAAAAAAATTATAATAAAATTATATATATATATATATATATATGTTGGGCTGTCAAGTTTGATCGAAGTGAGCTTACTAGACGTACTTGAGGCCAACACACCCGCATTGCTGACTGACCTGCCACAGGTTAAGTTACAATGTTGTTAATGTGGTTGGTTTTCCAAAGGAAAAAGAAAGCGATGTTTACATTTTCTGGTCTACTTTTTTAATCCATGCTCATGGTTTTGCTGCGTATAAACACTCATTACAACGTGAGGAACTATTGCTGCTGTTGGAAGTCGATCCATTTCAAAATACACAAGAATTTTTACTCGGCCTGTATTCAGGCCATTAAATGGGGTCAGACCTCTTGGAAGCTTCTGGAGGGACGAATCACTCTGGATTCATGGAAAGATTCACGGTTCCTACAGGATGAATTCTTACGACTTTTCTTAGAATTTTCACAAATGGCATCAGATGGATCTCACTCACTGAAATATATCATCATGTACTTCATGGATTATCACAAGCTTTTGCACAGACATTCATGGTTCCAAGATGATGTGTTCCCATGACGTTGGTGAGAAACCATGAAATGAGAATTGAGTGCCATCAGTGTGAGCAGCCGTTCAGGATGTACCTCCCTTAAAATGTTTAGGTTAAAATAAATTTGATTTAAAAAAAAAAAAACACAAAAAAAAACTCATTCTTTATAGGTCAAAGTGAAACATTTTACCTGCTATACTTTGATGAAATAGGATGTTTGGATCTTTTTGCCTCCAAAAAAAATGGACCTAGAATTTTTGAGGGCCAGAAAGGTCAGTGAGGACGTAGCTGACGGTGACGCATCCAAATCAGACAAAGGTGCTGTTGTGTTCAAAAATTCTGTGAGCATTAAAGTCTTTCAAGGATTCAGTGCCCACGGTTTTTCCCTCTTGAGGATGAAGAATCCTTAAAGCATCAGATTCCTTCCTCTGTCCCACACAGTCTCACTCCTCACCCCTTCTACCTCCAGTCCCCTCGCACATTCTCGCCTTTAGATTAATTGCACAATGATTCTTTCAAATTCTCTCCTTCCTTCCTTCCCACAACGAGTGTACTGACACACATAGCAAACAGCAGGAAAAGGTGCGTGTTGAACGGCCTCTTCAACCTGCTATTGTAGGGATGAATGTTTTTAAAAGGAAGGTTGACGGACAAGAAAGAACATCAGCTTATCTGCCTGTTATCTGTTTTTCACTGCACCGCTCTGAATGTGAGTGATTAAAATCAATGCTCTTTTTTTTTGTTTTCCATTTCCTTCACACACACACACACACACACACACACACACACACACACACACACACACACACACACACACACACACACACACACACACACACACACACACACACTGCAGTGGACACACATGCACACACTCTGTCAGGGAGCTCATTAGCTGGAGTGAGTCGTGGCATGCTGGGCTCAAACGGTGAGGGATTCTGGTCATTTGGGGTTGACTGCTTGGACTGCGGCCAGCTGTGTGTGTGTGTGTGTGTGTGTGTGTGTGTGTGTGTGTGTGTGTGTGTGTGTGTGTGTGTGTGTGTGTGTGTGTGTGTGTGTGTGTGTGTGTGTGTGTGTGTGTGTGTGTGTGTGTGTGTGTGTGTGTCAGCCCTCATGTCCCATTCATGTATATTTTAGGCTCTCGTTCCCCTCTTTGCTGGGCCTGACTTGTGTGTTGTTGGCATCGAACCACACGCTATGCCACACAAGATAACAAAATCACACACTCATACAGGCTCTTGTCTTTCTCGGTTCTCAGTGGCCCCATGATACCTTTGTACAAAAATTGACTGCCTGTCTTTTTCCTGCTGGAGCCCTTTAGTAGTGTCTTTACTTAACAGTGCTGTTTGTGATGGATCTGCAGTTACAGTATGTATCCCGACAGGAAGAACAAAGAAAAATAAATTATAGACATCTTCAGAAGTAGATTTTTCTATATATTTGTCGTCTCTTTTCTGATAGGAAATCTAGATTATGATCATTGATCATTTTCTGTTTTTGTAAAGAAGATCTAACCATATTTGGACATATAGTGCAATGTAGCAACTTTTAGTCATTTTTAAAGTATCGGGTGTTCACACCAAATATTGATTTGCTGTTTTACTGCACGTTGCATGACTTTAATTGATAAATTAAAGAGTTTTCAGAAAATAACTTTAACTATAACTCTAATTTGAAATAAAATGAATCACCACTTTACTTTTAGTGTCTAAAAGCTTTGCACATTTGTGTTTTTGTGGAAACGGCATCTAACATTGAGGCCTCATCGAGGATGTTTCCCACGGCAGTGATTTCTTGACATTTGAGAGCTGGCGTTGTCATATCAGTTGTTTGTTTCCTATCAAGGATGGTTTTGCATATTTCTCATCAAGGACACACAATGTTGATTATTCTGCTTGAACTTTAAGTCATCTGTCCCGCCAACATTTAGCATTTATCTCGTTAAGTTTGGAGAGTGGATGCTAACGAGGGATTCTAAGGGCCGGGCTATTGTCTCTTAGAACTCGTTATTAAGACGTAATATTCAACCACATTTGAGAACAAATGAGTTTCGACTCTCCCAACGGTCATAAAGCCTCCTGACGTTCCAACGTGCAGCCCGGACAGACTGTAAATCCAATGAGGAAGTGGTGGGATCATGCTTGACTCGGCTTTTTGTTTGTAAGGATTAGGTTGCTGTGGTCATTCAAACTTAAACAAACTAGCGGGGTTTAGCTCACGTTAGGTGTCTCTCTTTCACATGTCCAGTTGGAGTGAAGCCCAATGACCAGACTGTTAAAGCTCACACCAAAGGCTGAGGTCTCAATGGGATTCAAATGATGTTAAAGAGTTACATAGGAATGTCAAAAAGGATTTGACAAAGCAACGGCTAACAGAACCAGCTCCCGGCTGCATAATTGGCTGTTGAAATTGAAAAGAATTACAAACTATATTAGTGCTCGCATAAACAGTGACAGTTTTAACCTCGTCTGACGGGCCTAGAAATTCACGCACTAATGTCGAGGATGCCGTCGTGATTTTTCGTGAGGATAATTTTGACCATAATATAAACAAATCCAAAGAAACACAGTGGATATATTTGTGCTGGTTTCATAGCAAAAAGAAATTCAGTCAAACTGTAAGGACATTTTTTTCAGGACACTACCAAGCCAGGGAATATACGTCTGAGTGTGTTTGTGTGTATCCACTCTACCTATGATGTGCAGGACTGATTAAACTCCAGCTCAGCTGGGCACTCATTAACCTCTGAGTGGCTGGAACAGTGGGCGGTGTGGCACCAGCTGAGCTCTTTGATTGGCTCCTGAAATCCAACGGACTTTGTCTATAACTTCTTTTCCTCTGTCTTCTTTTGCTTGACTTGTTTCCCCTCGCTAGACTTTTCTTACAGTATCAATGAAACATGACTTCCTTTCCTTATCTCTCGCCCTGGTTGTTTTTATCCCTGTACCGTGCTCAGAATCGTAAACAGTTTTACGATGTGAGAAGTCCTACAACACTGACACTTCTACTGTTGCAGTAGCTGGAGGATTTCCCTCTGTGTGTTGAGAAAACTTGGTCACCCGTGAGTTTGGGAAACTTGTCCAATAGAGTGAGGATAAAAACAGTTCCTGAAACTTTCACAGTTCAAACGTTTACTCTGGTCACCATCAAAATTTAAAAAAAAAAAAAAAAAAAAAAAAAAAGACCGGACTAATGCATTTGAATTAATGTACCCTGCCTAATTCAGGTTTAGCACCTTGCCTCAAATATTCAGATCTCAAACAAGTGATATATTTCCACAACAAAAACAGAGGTGAGACAGGTGAGGACTTATTTCCCCTCCAGCTCACCTGTTATCTCACCTACTTTAAGTGCTATTAAACAAGGTTATTTGACCCTTGAGGCATATTTATAGTTTTCGTCTTGGCAAAGCTCGTTACTTATTAATTTCTTGTCTGTCAGTTAGTCTTTGAACTTTGTTTAATCCATGTCGAATGTTTGTTGTCGAACTCTTTGAAAGGTTTCATGGCCTTACGACAAATAACAGTTTTGATGCTTCGTAGTGTCCTCTGGGTCTTCCCAACTACTAATTCTCTAGATATCGATGCTTGTATAATTCATCACCCGTGCCCTCTCCGTTGCCCCTGTAGCCAGGACAATGAGTCCAGGACAACCCGTTCATCTGGGATCAATTAACGCAGGCAGGCTGGCTCAGCCAAGCGCCCGCCTCTGACTATGCTCAACATAATGATAGGCTTTCAACCAGTAATGTCTTTGTTCTGGATGGGTCTGTTTGTTTTCTTCCTCTGGTCAGATGCAAGTTTCAAGGGGGGGCATCTGAGAAGGTCTATTTCTGCCCTCTTGTTTTCGGGTCTTTTGAGTTTCCGTTGCGTTTGAAGGCTCCTTACTTCATTAAAACTTTGGGTTGGCCATCATGAATGTGGCCAAGAATGCCATGCAGAATGGCATCTTGGGTTGAACAGCGGTTGGCATTTGATGTTACAAACCCCAAATCGCTCCCCAAATGTTTCCCTTCTTGATTTTTCCTTTGTTTCCCACTGTTTGTGTTTATTCCTTTCCTATTCCCATGGTGGACTTTCACATGAACCCGGCAAGGTATTTTGAGGCTTGTCAGTCTATTAATCCTTCCCACCAAGGGGGTTTTGGTATTAAGAAGTGGTTTTGAATTGGAACCAGCTTCACATTTTCAGTACACAGATTCATCAAGAAACATTTTCAATGTTTTAAAAGCTTTTTGATTCTCTCATTGATTCGCTCTTCATCTGTTCCTTTACGATGAAGTCTGGTCCGACTGTGATGTTGTTTACATTTTTGGTCACAATGACATCAATGCTTGTAATTAGTGTTGACCTAGTGTTTAAACATTTGGCATAACTGGGCAATAACGATGCCTCAAAATGTGATTGCACACCGGACGTCTTTCTAATGACTTGATTTCTTGCAGAACTGTCACTTAATATTTTGATGCCCTTAGTTGTAGTCATATTGCAGAAGCAGCTAATGGTAGTCTGTTTAACATGTGCAATTAAAGTCCAACATAATACAGCTCCAACTTGCGTGTGGCATGATATATTCTTTTTGTTTTTAATCTACTTGATTTAATGGCACATATAGGAAACAGAATTCAGTAAGATTTGGAAATAGTGAGCACAATCTCAGTCAGAATCACATCCAAATGATTGTCAGTCTTGTTGCTGTGGAATAGCCACAGCTCTATAATATAGGAACTCAGAGCTCGGTACCAATCATAACTCCCTGAGAAGCCGAGACACACCCCTGGGCTTTGCCCACCAGAAAAGTCTCTCGTCTCTTTCCTGGTTCAGTTAAGCCACCTATTTCAAGCCCAGATCCTTCGATAAGTATGATTTGGAAAGCACACAAATGAAAAGCCCAAAATGAACTGAAGTGCTCATATTTTGGAAAAACGTAGGCAACACATTTTGAGCTAAGTCCTTGGCCTCTGGAAGTCTTATGGCCAACGTTTGAAAGGCCGGTGGTCACGTTCCTGTCGTTGCCATGAGCAGACACCGTTCTAATTAGATTTGCTAACATATAATCTATCAGTCCGATTGTGTTGATAAATTGGAGACATTCTTGTAAGGTAACCTTGGAAACATAACTCGCTAACCCCTGCAGGCCTCAAACGGAAGTCATACAAAGTGTTGTTGGACCACGTCGGAAGCTAAAACTTTTGGAAAACACCTGCTGGGATACACATGGAGAAGGACAATCTGCCGGTCAAGTTATTCGTTTCTGAAAGGCATCCTATATTCCCCAGGCCTTTCAGATCATCCAGTAAGTTTGAAGCTTGAGGGCTTACATAAAGGTATTTATTCAGTAATATTATTTCCAGGCTTATGCAATTTTTCAGCTTTTCGTTCTGGAGGATTTTGTAATGGGAGTGAGGAACTGTGTGTGCTATAGGTCAGTCATGTTTGGCCGACGGCTGATTCATTTAATAAAGGGCTTTTTGGTGCTGATATTAGTTTTCGCACCAGTGACAGAGACTGCAGAAATTTTGTTGACCTACGTGACACAATTTGCGCGGCTTTACAAATACCACAAATGATTGATACAGACTGGACTTGCACAAGATGTGGTTGCGGTGCTGGGAAACAGCACGGGTCAACCTTTTCACGAAATGGGTGTGATGTAACCCGGGCGAACATGTATACTCACAATTTCCCCTGAAAACCCATCACACCTTCCATTCTGTGAGTTAAATTGCCTTTATTTAGGTAAATGTCTTTGATCCAGTCTTTGACTGACAGTTCTGCAGTGTGAAGTCCTGAACCGCTGTCAGTCAACCTGCTGTGATCGTTGACCCCAATTAAACAGCAGTGATCTGTGGGCTATATGGGTCACACACTAGGGCACAAGAATTCACAGATTTGTGTGTGCGTGTGGCTAAAAATAGCCAGCAGGCTTTGGGTGCACGGCAGACGGTGTTTACAAGGTGCCACAATTCAGCATTGTGTGTGTGTGTATACACACACACACCTGTGTGTATGTTATCTAAACAGTTTCTTCCATCAGGACATAGGGGCCACGTTCCAAGACATGTAAGCCGGCTTCTCACTTACCCTGACAAACCTGGATTTATTTAGCGAATCTGGACATCTGGTTATTAGAACAGAAATATAAATATAAATGTTTCTTCACTTTGCAAAAACACTTGCATTAGTGACAAAGTGAAAAGGGAAGTGCCATTGTTGGGACTTGGAAAGGGAATGCTTGTTTTTCAAGGTCATGCCAGACCCCTAAACTGCTGATAGTTCATTATACTCTGTGAGTCATATTATTTGACAGATATTCTAGTTTCACAGTTTCCATGCACATACACATTAAGGCAGAAACGGGGATCATAGACATGCTGTGTTTATACCAGTGTGGTCTAGTGTTAATTTTGTCAGCTATGTTTTAGATTTCATTTCTTGTAAGTTTGAAGCACTCAGACAACTTCATCCTTTTTTTTTTTATTTGTCAGAAACACTGGACATTTTATTTCAATTTAAGTCAAAAGCAATCATCTTTAACAAAGTTTTTCTTTGTTAAAGATTCCCAGTCAGGAAATGAAGCGCGGACTCCCTGCTGACACCACTCGGCTATCTGCTCGTATCCATAATGCATTTTAGGTCACGAGTTCTAAATGATATCCAACAATAAGTCCTAAGAAACTTTGAGCTTTTTTCGATCACTTCTACACAATTGATTGATCCTTTGGCCTCGCTAGCAGCGGTTGTCGGGACGGCCATGTTGGCTGTTCAGTCGATCCGACACTTTGACGCAAATTTAAATATCTCCACAACTGTTAAATGGATTGCCTTGAAATTTAGTACAACCATCTGGTCTTCAGTGGACGAATCCTACTGACTTTGCATGGAAGTCTGTCCAAGATCTTCCAACCTGCTACTTCTGCAGTTCAATGAAGGGATTTATGGACTGTGTGACCTTCGATGTCCTCTGACTCATCCTTTACCACCATCAAAAGGGTAAAATTCTCAAGACTTTAAATCTTGTTTACCTCAAAGCCCCGCTTGTTTTTTTTTATTTTTTTATCACCTTCTCACTTGGCATAACATCTGAAGCTGTACAGTGGACGGTTAGCTCCAGGCTCCAACTCTGCTGCTGCCGCACTGCAGGTGTGACTCTGGGAAGGGGAGCCAGGTATGCAGGGATACAAGTTACAGATCAACATGGTTGGTTAAAAAGGAAAAATAATAAAGTCCTCTTCATTCTTCACGAAAAATGTACATTTGTATTTATTTTCAAATTCTCTTTTCTTCCGCTCTTTTCCTCAACACTGTTTTAGGAAGATTTAGACACCGTTTTAGTTCCAGAAAGTAGGTTTTGTCCATTTCATTTTCCTTAGAAAATCAGCTTGTTATGCAGTTTCTTTGACAAAATGTCTTACACAATCATCACGATTATATTAAAGCTTACATTAGATTTGAACACCTCCAACAAACCAACAACAATAACACCAGTAACACTTAGAACACCTTCACGTCTGATGAGAACAATGTTAATACCTCCTCGAACACCTTCATCCTCAACATCCACAACAAAGCAAAAACAAAAATTTGAAACTTGTGTCATATAATCTCAAGAATGAGAACACCATGCAGAAGCCATTTTACATGTGTCTCTACACTGTATTGCAGCTGAAAATCTCTACTGTTGTTTCTATTCAGTATGACCACATATAATCTGACGGCCTTTTGGTCCTCTTGCAAGCAAAAGGGCTTGAATGAAGTTTGGAAATTCTAGCACTTGGATTTACCAGCGAGGCTGTAGTGTACTCCATCCGCTGTTCGCCCCTCACCGTGGACATCAGCTGTGCACCGCAGGGTTTGGACTTCCAAGAGTAATAGCTGTAATGTAGGAAGTTCGAGCATGCTGTGTGCAAAATGTTGTCCCAGTTGGATCAATTCTGCAGCCCTGGTATAAATACGAGGTCAGAATGGCTGAAAAAAAACATTTGGTCGCAAATCAAAGTCTGAAGATCTTGTAGTCATTGGAAAGAAAATGTATCTGTTGGCAACTTTTACTGCTGATAATCCACCTGGATGTCCTTGATTGGCTTGTTTAGTTGGGTTTGAAATCCTTGCTGCGTTGTGATGGGTGGCCAAGAGGAAATTATTACAGCCCCTGTTCCTCTCCACCACCCAGGAGCAGTATGGGTGGGGGAGCCGGTGTCTGGGCGGCGCACAAAACTTGGCGCTTCCTGTCTCTTGTACTGCTGACTTGACATCTTTTGTATATGTGTGTATCTGTGGGTGTTGTGTCGTTTTTCGGAGTGAGTATGCTTACGTGTGCGGATTGTTCTGCTGGGGTCCCAGTTAAGGTCGAGGTTTGGCCTGTTTGGAGGAGTTACTGAGTTTATTGCTGAGACTGTGAGTCAAGCGGTTGTACAAACATAATCCTGTGAAGACGGGAAGAAGCAAAAGAAGCAAACTGATGGAGATGTAATAGAACAGAAGGAATAAATATAGACCACAAACAGCAAGTCAGGGTAGATACAGTACATGGTACTATGTATGATTAGGGCTGTCACGATCAGGAAATGTTAGTTGACAATTAATTGTCATACAAATAATTGCGATTAACAATTTAATAAACAATTTTTGCCACTATTACTGTATAAGCCTATTAATGGTTTAATAATACACCTTATGGCATTAAGCAATGGAATATACACATTATATTTTGTTTGCTTTCATTGCCTTGTAAATAAGGGCAGATATGACATGAATATGGACTTTTATATACAAAGCCTATTTCTGAACTATACTAAGAAACTACTGACAACAACAGGAAGCAATTTCATCAAAATACATCTCTTTTTTATGTTGGTGCTGTTTCTCCACTTGTGTCATTAAACCACAGCAGAAGAGGAAGGCAGCGCAACGAGATGATGTCATCAATAGAGCGCCAGACACGCCTCAGTCGGTGGAAATAGTGATGGAAATCATAGACTGTATATAAAAGTGTTCGTAGCTTCTGGGTCTGAAAAATTAGGTGGATACGGAAGTGCCTGAAGCTGCAATACCACCGTGGGCCACCAGAGGTCGGCTCCAAAAAGCCTCCATAGACTCCCATTCAACCAGACTCATACAATTTAAAGTCAATAACATTTCTCCACCAGTTATCTCAGTTTTGCTAGTTGAAGTTCCTCCTTCTTATTAGTTTTCTGGACGTCCATCTGAAAATAATCCGTCATTAATTATAAAATAAGCTTCAAAAAGCGGTGTTTTTCAGTTCCGTTCGATTCCGGCTATCGGTGGGCAGGACGCAGTATCACCGGGTTTCCAATCGGATCAAATCGGTACCCAAGCAAGCAGAGCAAGATGGCGCCAGCCAAAATCCGAACTTGAGGCTTCATAACAGCCGTTCACTTGTGACGTCACTGCTGGTTGCCGCTTGTTGAAATCTGACATTTCTCTTAGTTTAATCCAGCTGTTTTTATACAATTGAATGGAAATTATTTTACAATATATTCTCACTAATAATTGTGATCAGGTTGTTGTGTTTCTTAAAAGTCAACGGCCCCCCCTGACATCCACAGAGTCTACTGTCGAGTCTAAATGTGACACAAGGAGAAAGTCAAATATTGTTGTAGTAAATCTCTGACATTTTATCATCCGTCCCAGCATTTTTTCCACGAAAATGAAAAGGCCCTGAATTGATAAAGTAAAGGTGCTATGAAATTAGAAAAAGACTTCCTCAAGATGACGTCCTGTAGTTCTGATTTCTTCTCGTTTAAATGTTCAACTATATTTCCAACAAACTGTCGATGTCGTCCCCTCATCATTAGAGCTTGTTGGATGTGTACGTTATGAGAAAAGCTGAATGTGTGTCTGTGTTTGCTTTCAGATGTATGGGCGCTACACCCAGGAGCTCGGGGTGTTCGCCAAAGAGGAGGCCGCTCGGCTGAGGGAGAGCGGGCAGAGGCGATCGATCAGCGACCGGAGCCGGGCCCTGGACCTGCTGGAGTACGACAAGGGACGCTGCGCCAAGTGTCGCAGTAAGTGTTCGACCACGGGAACACTTCTATACAACTGATGCTGTTACTGTCCCACAGTGACTCGGAAAATTCCTTCTGATTTGGTTTAAAAGAAAATCTTCACTTAATAGTTATAGATGTGATATCAGTTTGTATTCAAAGGTGTTTGGCAGGAGACCTGAGCGCCCCTCCCCCCCTCCAAAAAAATTAAAAAATATGCAGTAACTGAATGAATGTTCCTGATAGGCTCCAAAACCTGAACTAACCTGAACCTGAATTTCTTCTGTATTTGTATCAGTGCTGACTGTAGAGCCGACACTGTTGCACTCCACAGAGCAGCCGCAATTCACATCTTTTTTCACATCTCAAGGAAAAAGGACTGATTTCAGTTTCCAAAAAGAAAGCTAGTAAATGGTATTTATTTAATAGGTTTATTTAGAAAGTCTTAAATTCAATGGAATGACAAAGCGCTCATTTGCTTGAGCCATCTGTTGTATTGCAAAAGCGGATTTTAATTTTAATGGATTCAATCCAATTCATCCAATTATCCTTCAGATTTCTGCCGTTTATCCGGGTCCCGTTTAATGATCAATTGACGGTATTATTAGGGAATATTGTTACAGACAGAGGTGAAGACAAAAACTTTGCATAAATATCAATAAATTCAGGAAGTTGGTGACTAGAATTACTTTCCAAGTGCATGTAAAGCAGTCTGACCAGTGTGACTGTGAAACGGGTATCAGAGTCCATCCTATGTGGTATTAAAATGTTTGAAAAAGACTTGAATTTAAACCTGTCCTGTCAGACATGGATTAACAAACTGCAGCATACTGCTGCTGGGCTGATTGATCAGAGCCTTGGTGCTGTGAGAACCATTTCAGAAATCCTCTTCAAGTCGTATCGTGCTCCCGTACTGTAGGTCCACATGTCCTATGAAATTCATCTTTCGACATTAAAGACCACAATATAACAACACGATCGAACGATAAGTGCACAGGCACCAAGTAAAGAAATAGTTACTGGACGTAACCGCAGTTCTATGAGTATGCTCGTATTTTGTTTCTTTCCCGAGACAATGGTAGGGGAAACTGCAGTCTGAGCCCGCCTTAAGTGGTTAAAAGCAAATGATGGAAGAGCTACAACAGTCTGGGAAGTTCAGAAAATGACGTCACTTTACTGTCATTCAGCCTTTAAAAGCAGGAGACCATGATGAGTCGTACGAGTGTGTGTTTTGTATTGTCACTAAGTAACATATGAGGAAGAATCGATGCAAAGGCTAATGGGGATCTAAATAAACAAACAAACCACAGAGGCCATGTCACATTATTATGATTTACGAAATCTAAAACTATATTTAGTCTCATGCGTATTATCATATTGGTCAATTTCCCTGATCCAACAAACTCTCTCGTAATGTGTCGCAATCATAAAATCCTGCGCTGCATAATACGTTTTTACATAATCTGTATCATAGTGGTACAAACCAATGTACCACTGCTCACCACGCTCTTTAAAAAAAAAAAAAAAATGTATACAGTATGTGGACATCATTCATGTCAAGTCAGTTTATTTATGCATCGCATTTCCTCACAACGTCCGTCGACCAAAGGACCGTCCCATTCATCATTAGTGTCTCTCACTCTGCGTTGGGTCACTCTGACCTCCTGCGCTCTGCCTCTCCATATCTGTGGAGGAATCTTCCTTCATGATGAGCGTTCTCCAGATCTCTGATCCTTCTGACGACCCGCAGCACGAGCAGGTCTCAGCGACCTCGGAGGACTCGCCCTCCCTCTCAGAGACAGATGCACCGAACGATGAGGACAAGTTCCTTCACGCGATCATTAAAACACACAAAGCAACGTGGAGTTGCTGGTTTTTAGCATCCAATCAGGCTCCAGCTTGAGTTTTTACTCTCCAGGTTTTGCTGCTTTGATTTGATCTAATTCATCGGGTGTATAATACAGCTGGCTGGTCGGTAATGAGGTCTACCACGGAAGTGCGCCCCCCGTAGCACTGAGAAGCTCATTTACTGGAGTCTGATCATTCGTTTCAAGCTTTGTTCTTCTGCTGATGAGGGCGTTTATAGGCGGGTTGGCAACTTTACTAAATTCTCTTGAAGTCTGGACACGACGACGGCGACCTTGGACGACAAAAATAAATCTTACTTTCGAACCCGTTTCTGAGCAGGAAAAGACAAAGAAAAAGAAAAATACTCACCTCATTAACGGTCTTTGGTGAAGATGCGGTTCGGACCAGTCATAGAGAAGAAATGCCATTTCACATCGCAGCTACAGTGTGTGAGCTTCATTAACAGACATAGTAGCAGTGCACGCTCCATAAAGCAGCCTGATCCAGTCTGAGCGTCGCTGCCTGAAGGGAGAACATCAGCTGAACATTACCTTCGCGTGGGAAATATAATACTGGAAGTACTCTGGTGGGTCTGAAATAGACTTTTTTTTCTTTTTTTTTTTTTTTCTCGGGCAGCGTTGATCATGCCGGACAGACAGGAGAAAAAAACAAAACAATTGTGCAGTGTCAGACAATCATCACAACAACAACAACAATAACAACAATATTGCTCTGCTGTGACTCTGAGGATGGCGTGTGAATGTATGCAGCATTTAATGCACAGGTGAACTTTCCCCCACTGTTGGTCGTGATAATAGTGTGTGTGTGTGTGTGTGTGTGTGTGTGTGTGTGTGTGTGTGTGTGTGTGTGTGTGTGTGTGTGTGTGTGTGTGTGTGTGTGTGAGACAGACAATAAAGAGATTAGATAAGATTGTGTACAGGATACATAACAGGATAAAACAGGCTGTAAACACAAGTGGGGAATGTCTTTGACATCCATGTGGAAGATGCTCGCGCACTGTCACCTCTGAGACACACACACACACACACACACACACACACACACACACACACACACACACACACACACACACACACACACACACACACACACACACACACACACACACACACACACACACACACACACACACACAATAGCTATCTAAAACAGATACCCAATCTCTTCCTATTAGGGGCCTAAAATTAATCTGGATGGAGGGTCACTGGACAAAAGTAAATGTTTATGTTATGTCACATTAGATTTCAATAAAATGTGATATATTTTGCAGAAAATTTTCTTTCTACATCGAAAATAAATGATCAGAATAATTAAAAATCGACTCTAGTTATTTTAATGTTTTGTAGAAGTTGTTGTCAAAAACAACATCAGCATCAGCCGGAGAGAGAGAGAGGATACCGTCATTCTTCGTAGATAAGACAGAAGCCAACGTCTTTTAATAGAGAAGCTTAACAACTTATTATCTACTTTTATGTACTTTTTAGCACAATAAATAGCATGAAATTTACAGTTTGTAGTCATTCTGGTTTGGATTTTACAGCCCTTAGAAACATGGAGAACAAGCACAAGCTTGTCAAATGCACAAAGCAGTTTCCAGAATGGGCTTCTCTGATTTTAACGATCATGATTGATTGATTTGATTTGCCATAGATCCACCCCAGTGGATTTTTCCTCATGGCTGCAGCCCAAAAAAATCATTTCTGTTGTTGTAGAATTGCCCCACTTTCTCTGCTTTTGGCAACCAGTCATCTTGTTTGATGAAACTTTACGAGGATCGTCAATGGACGAAGCCAAGTGGAGGTTCCGCGCCGACAGCACGTTCAGTGTGAACTGATGCGTACAGCGTGGACATAAAAAGCCTGATTTGAAAAGCGCCGTGCGAGTTAACACCATTTACAAGACTTATAAAAACGCAGTGTGTCCTCAGCTTCTGCGGCCTGTCGGGACGTCTCCACGCTGGCTCGGCCCTTTTCCCTCTGTTTCGCTCCCGTTTGCACACCCCGTATTAATGTTTCACTGATTGATCATTTATTACAATAACCGTTTAGGGGTAAACCAATTATCAGGAATTCATGCATTGTACCGCATGAATTGTCTAGAAGCAACATGAGTTCAAAGTCTTTCATTCACGATTTCATGCATAAACAAAAACATTACTGCAGCAATAATTAAGGTGATTTACATCATCAATAATTATGATTTTAGTAATCATGATCATGATGAATTCTCTGCAAAAAAGTTCAGGCCAATTTTTGGGTCTGTCCATTTACCTGCAGGTCACTGTGAATAACACACAAACATCATAACGCATCACAATTAAAAACAAACATTTGTTACATGAATTGTTCTCGCACTTACTTCAGCTTTACCCACAATGCCTTCAAGAGTTTGGTTCAGTGGTCCAAAAAGAATTGATCATCATCATGCTTAATAAATCATAATCACTGGTGATGTACTCACCTTAGTTAATGCTTTAATAAATGTGTTGTTCATGCATTAGATCATGAATGAAAGATTATGATTTCATGAACTATTAATGCATGAAGTGATGTGGAAGTCATGCAGGAACCTGGATAATGAATTCACCCTAAAGTGAAGTGTTGCCACACTTCCCCTTCAAAGTGAGCATCTGACTGATCAGCAACGTGCAGTGCTTTAAGCCCCGCCCCTAAAGTTCCTAAACCTTCAGAGAGGACCGGAGCGGGGCCTTTCCAAAACTGCCGCCCTTGCACTTTATTTTTACCCTGATTCCTCCGGTGGACACGCAGGAACCGTGGAAGTTCTTCAAAAGGTTCCGGTTCCCTGGGGAAAGATCCTGTGGTGGAACATGCACAGAGATAAGAAAGGAAGCACAGTTCACTTCAGTACTGCCCACCACAGTAACTGTAACAAATTTGATTTCATGACATGACATGCTTCTGTCACTATCCAGCTAATGAGATGCAGCGGTTCACCCCTCTAACACTCCTCCTCTGCAGACCAGCAGCAACATAAAGGCCATAATGTCTGATTGGTTCCTATTTGCCATGATTGGAATGCAGGATCACAAATTGATGTTCAGGGCATTGCAACGCTTTGAGGACCATAACTTGGATTCTTCACATCCTTTCTAAATGATGAGAGATCCTATTGACTCAATTATGTGACTGCTGAAGTGCTGTTGAGCATGCTGAGGACAGGTTTCTGCTCAGCGCAGCAGCCTTTTCGGTGTAAACGGAGCGCCCTCTGCTGTTGACAAGTGATCAATGCACGCAGCACGAAACGCAGACACTCTTCAAGTCCTCCAATCAGCAAAATTGTGCGTGTGTGTGTGTGTGTGTGTGTGCGCGCGCGCGCGCACGTGCGTGTCTCATCTCACTGATGAGTATAATGTTGTTTCGCTGGCAGCTGATGAGTCAGCTATCCGTCACCCTCGTCCGCCTCCTCTCATCCTCTCACCCTCTCTGGACGGATGAGGACACCTAAACGCCGGCGATCGAATCGATTAGTCGCTTCAGATATGAGAGATGTGGTTGGGATAGCACCGCGACCACGCGCACGCGCGCGTTTTACTCCGCAGGAGATGAAGGCAAATATAAACACACAGTGAGGTTAAGGCGTAAAAGAAGAAGCGACTGGCTCAGAATATATGTAGATATAAAACTGACACATGCACACATTCTTCATTGTTGGCAGTTATGACTGCAGCTGCTGTAGGAGGCAGGGAGGCACACACACACACACACACACACACACCTGCTTGGATCGGCATAATCTCTCTTTATTATTGCTCACTGACACATATATTTTATAAACACACACACAGCAGAGAGCTAAACACACACACAGCAGAGAGCCAAACACACCTTCCTGTTTATTTGCTGCTGTTAAATGATGCTGAGTGCTGCGTCCTGTCTCCGGCCCATCGCCTGCATTCTTCGGGCCCCGCCGGAGCCGTCAGCCTTTCAGCCGCGTGTTGACTGTGTTCATTTCTGATGTGCTGCTGCGACTCCCCCCAGCAGCCAGGCCGTCCCAGCAGCTCCAGGCATCGTTCGCGGCGAAATGTAATGACAGCGGGGGAGCGTGAACAACAGGTAGCGCCTCTGTAATTATGAACAGCAGTGTGGCAGACAGTGAGTTTGAGTCCCAAGATGCTGCTGGCTCAGTGGACTGTAGCCTGTTAATGTGGACATGATGGCGGCGCTAACGCTCGTCAATTAGGGGACAGCGCGAGAGAGATGGCTTCTTCAGATTTAGGATTCTTAGGCTGGCAGAGAACCAGTTTGTCTAATTTTATTATTATATCGGACATGATTCGTTCATTTTGGTTATTAAAGGAACAAATCTGAGGTGAATTAATATTTTGTATTGTCACATCAACCTGTGGTTGGGTTGTATGGTCTAATTTCTGTCCTGGTAGATTTGGACATTAACAGTAGAGCTCAATTTGACGTGGTTGATCAGCTTGCATTGGCCTATAACAGATATATATCATGATATGAAAATGTTTTTTACTGAACGTAATGGTAGCTTGGGGTAACATATAAATATGTGATTTGTTTAAAAAGAATAGCTGGTGATAATTACTAAATTCCTGAGTATTGTTCAGGCTCCAAATACCAGTAAGTTATATTCGCTGACTACATATTTAGGAAAAACTTGGTTAAATCTACAATAGATATACTATATATTATTTATATCATGAATATATATTTTAAGTTAATGAATTATTTTTTTTCCACTGTTACTACAAATCACAACTAAAACTCAACAGTCAGAACAAAGGGAGCCAGATTCAGGCGATGGCCACTGGAAGTCGTGGCTAAAGCTAAATTTATTCACCCTCTCCTCCGAAGTCTTTGCTGTAACTGAAACATATTCGCTTTGATGAACTAGCAGTTTGGTAGTTAAATTTGTTTTACCACATAAACCACATAATCAGCGAGCCCAGCGTGGAGTCTTGACCCTGCCGGAAATCAGGTTGGCTGTGGTTAAGCTACTTTAAAATGACGTAATCAAATGTATTAAGTTGTAAATACTGCCTAGTTGTTTTAGAAGGGGTGGGGAGTAGTTTTAATGTATTTTTGTTGTAAGATAATCTGTCTCGTTGATATACAACTGTTAACTATTTTTGGGCCATCTTTTTGATTTGGTCTTTAATTATTTGGAAAAATTGCTCATTTTGGTGACTTGAAATCATTTAAAATCTGTCCTCCTTCGGTGTGGACAGAAGTCAGTAGACGGTAGTTTGATTTTTACTATTGCCAAATATGCTACCTATGAGCACGCTTTGCCTTGTAATAACAAAAAGTGTACTAAAACGTTTGGTAACATGGGAGCAGAAAGGAAAGAAAACGGCAGCTATGCTGGAAGTCTGCTGATGAAGCTTTCAGGAAGTCTAGATTAAAGGACTTTCGAGGGAAAGCAACGACCAGAGAGAAACATTTCAAGTCTGCATACTTTGTTCAAAGTGTCGCAGCAGAGTTCAGAGCCTGAACCAGGAGGAGGTTCATAAGCCCACTACGGCACCCGTGAATTTGATTGCTTTACGTTTTAGCTTGTAACTGGTGACTTTTAAGGCTCGACTGCTTCCGCCCTCGCAGCTGCACCCCACATCTATCATTAGCTTACGAGACAGAGCCCCGTCCTGCATCATCAGCAGCGGCGCCCTCGCCCCCTCTAAGGCTCTAGAAAGGCTGAGTGGATCTTTTTTAAGGAACGGTGCATTTGTTCACGAACAAAACAATCAGAAGAACTTGGTCTGAATCACTATCAGAAAAAAATGGACATTTACGACCGACCCGTAATACTGGGAAGGTGCTCTCATGAAGTTGCTTTGCCAACAGTTTCCTCCACAGTTGATACAGTAAAAGTGAAAGACGTGCTGTGCAGCTTTTGGATTAGAATTAGGTCAGTGCCCTCTGGACCTAATGTTTTCTTGACCTAATCATCTTCACCTCATGTCCAGGTAAGAAGCGCCTCAGTGGTCCAGAGGTGTTGGCGTTCTCAACAGGGTGTCTCCTAACACAATGTGCCGCTCTAGCAAGACTCCCATTTCTAAACTTTCCTTTCTGATCTCAGTGCATGGAATTCATGGAAAAAACATTTACATAAGGGGTCATGAGGTCAGGGTGTGGTGTGATAATAAAAACTGAGATACAGTCTCATTTGTAAATGATTATAACTGATAGTGAATGCACTTAAGTTAATGATCTTGTCAAAGAAGCAGTATTTAACGTGGATCAGTCGCATCGTAGCCGATTTCTGATCCGGTAAAAAGTTGGACTTCAGTGAGGAAGGCTCAATTTTGCCATGCGACACACATGATCAGGTCATTATGACCACGCCTGCTTAATACACTGTTGGTCCACAAAAACAACTTCAACCAGCTGCAGCATGGACTCCTCAAGACCAAGAGGAAGGTTACCACCCCTTTGTGTCTGGGTCCAAGACCTGAGCAACAGTTCCTGCCAGTCCAGTAAACTGTGAGGCGGAGTCACCACAGAGCTGCTCTCAGCTTTCCAAACTAATGTCCACTGATTTACCACATTAATGTAGTTTTGTGTTTTGGACATTTTCCTAATTTCGTTTTCTTGGGGGGGAAAAAAAGACGCCTTTTGGCCTGCAGCTGAAATGAAACCGTCATTACAAAACGGTGATAAGGAGCTTCAACTAGACCAAATGTTTCATCTTTAACAATGTGTTAAAGTTTATAAGATTATCGTGTTTTTCTATTAAGATTTTAATTTGTAGGTTTATAGTGTTAATCAATGTAATATTGTGGAGAAGAAAAAAAGGCATGAATTTGAAATACTAAAGTCAGTTCTGAGAAACAGCACTTGAGTAAAATGTGCCTACTTTCTGTGCCATCACTGTCAAAGACATTTTGATCATTATCTAATTTTTGAATTTGGCTTATTGAGGATTTTTTTTTTGAGAAGCATTTCTGTATATATCAGTGTTTGAACGAGGAACATGATGGCTCATAAACACAGAGAGTAAAACGTCCTGGCCTCATTAGGAAAACTCGGAGCTGAATGGCTTCCGTTCCCACAATGGCTTCATTTGGAGACCGTAAAGTGGAAAACAAGAGTGAACATACGGTGTTTTCACTGGCTGCTGGCTGTTCAACCACCCAGTGCAGTCCCTGGGGAGAGCCTGTCATTGGGTGTGTTGGACAGCAGGGTGCAGCATCGAGCTTTACAGCGGCGCGTTGCGCCCGTTGGGCAGGGGAGTGTTGGTGGAGCTGGAACGGGGACCCCGGACAGGGACCGGGATCCTGGCAGTCTGTGTGTTTGTGCTCATGTGTACCTCTGGACGTCAGGACGCCTCAGTCAGCCTGCCTGTTCACGCCACAGCAACTGGTCACACTCAATCACAGTATATGGGTTGTGTTTTTTCCTCCCCGTCACCCATTTATTTTCATTCTTCTGCAATTTCACATCCAGGTCAAATGTTGGGAGGAGATTAATCCTCAAAAAATTCCTCTATCTACCAAAGTAATTTTATTCTATTTGATAATCGCTGATGAGACAATTGGATTTTCCCGATGTCTTATTTTCCTCTAAAGGTTGATGACATAACGATACTGCGTCTAATATCAAAACGACCATTTTAAATTGAATCCCTGCACCGGACAGGGTTAAAAGGTACGGATTACACAAGCAGTGTGATTACATTACTGTGTGTGTGTGTGTGTGTGTGTGTGTGTGTGTGTGTGTGTGTGTGTGTGTGTGTGTGTGTGTGCGCGCGTGCGCAGCGTAACGAATTCTGGTAAAAGAGCTCAGCCATGAGAACGGACATAAAATATTCAGCTGACAAGAGGAACTTGCCCTGAACCACACACACACACACACACACACACACACACACACACACACACACACACACACACACACACACACACACACACACACACACACACACACACACACACACACACACACACACACACACACACACACACACACACACACACACAGAGTGCAGCAGCAGAAGGTAACTCGCAGTGATGCACCAATTCAAGAGTGAAGCTTTATTTATCCTCAGATGGGACTTAGTGATCTGATGGGATGTGCCAAAACAAATCTACATCAACCCCATTCCCTTTTTCTTCCCCTTCACCTTTTTCCCCCCATTCTCTGTTTTAATTTTTTTTATGCTTTAAAAAGTATTTTTTTCTTGCAGAAACAGACAAAGAGAAACATTCAAGCAATAAGATATCATAAGGAATCTTTTTTTAATCTTCCCATGTTATTCTCTTTTTCTTCCTGTGTGTGTGTGTGTGTGTGTGTGTGTGGGGGGGGGGGGTCAACCTCTGGCTTTTGTAAACATGTGTGTGTCTATAGGAACAATCAGTCCTCAGGCTACTGTCATCTACTCTCACTGCTGATGTCACGGACCACCACATGGGCTCCCAGCGTCCCATGGGGAACACACACACACACACACACACACACACACACACACACACACACACACACACACACACACACACACACACACACACACACACACACACACACACACACACACACACACACACACACACACACACACACACACACACACACACACACACACACACACACAGTAAGCAGCTGTGTCCACGAGGTGATGGACTCTACACAGCTGTCTTTTCCTTTTGTCCCGCTCCCCCCCTTTCATCTCTCTCTGTGTTTCTGTCCCTCGGTCCACCTGCACCGCTATGTCATTTAATTGGTTCCAAGAGACAGACACACACACATACACGTTTCGCTTCAACAGGTGTGATGTCAGCAGGGGCTCAGCATGGCGCTGCATGTTGCTATGGTGACCGGCAGGCGCCTAGCGACCAACAGTTGCTCACATGCTCCACGTCTTCTTCCCCTTTCCTTTTCTTAGCCCTTACACTCCATCTTCTCTGCTCGCCGTCTCCTCTCCTGTCTCCTGTTCTCATCCGTCCCCCCGCTCTTCCTCTCCGCTCCTCTTCCTCCTGACTGTTGTATTTGGTGGCATAAAAGGCTTGCACCGAAATGGCCGAGCAGCAAAGCATCCGACAGGCTGATGGCACGTCCAGGTGGAGGACGGACACATTTGCCACAGGGCAGACGCAAGTGGTCGTAAAAGCCCACACGCCGACACTCACATGTACACTTTGATACTCGTTAACCAGCGCCGCTTTCCCATGTTGCCTCCTCGCCGACCTGCGTGGGCTGCAGGTGCTGTTAGTCATGCGTGCACCCGTGTTCAGCTGTGCGCACCTGCATGCAAAAAAACCCAAAAAACCTGTGTCCCTACTCGGCTAATGCCTTCTGACATGTCGCAGCAGTTTCGGAAGGAATCGGCAAAACACCGTTGGAATTAAAGTTTAGATGTTACCGTTATTGGACAGGAAATCAAACAACAGTGCGGAATGAATAACACCAGCACATTCAATACACCAGTACGAAAACAGGAATAGTAAATGAGCCGATCAGTAACGAATGGAGCAGCAGAAACTGTCGGGAATTGAAGGAAAACTCGAGTTTCCTCGTCTCCCGTCTTGATGCTGTTAAGTCCGTTTCAGTTGTCAGGGTGTCGCGTTTCAGGCCAAACGTTCACTCCTGTCTTTGATGTCTGCCTCCTCATCAATAGTCATCTGGTCACATATGAACTGACACAGACTTTCATGAAGAAAAATACATCTTTGGTAGTTTTTCTTTTCTCTAATTTAACCACATGTAGTGTATTTTACATATTTACACATTTGATTGAGCAAGTAGTCATCGTTTTTAGGACAGACAGATTTTCAAACTGTGAGATGAGAGAGCTGAAGGTGGCACGTGGAGGCACAAACAATGCCTGAGCTGCAAAACAGGAAGTTAGTTATTGTAGCTTTTGCCTGCGTGTCAACACATTTAGCAGCTTCGACACACAGCTCAGGCACCGCTTCTTTAAAACATCTTCTGCGAATACTTAGCTCGCATACATACATACAACATTAAGATTCCAGACAGGCGTACTTTTTTAGACTTTTCAAGGATAATATTCTCTCTTAATTTTAATTGCAAATAAAGCCCATTAATGAGCATAGAAATAATGGAAATGACTCTTCTCATAACCCCAGAACTTCCCTTGGAATTTCATGTTTTTACATTTTCTGAGAATATTAAAAGGGATTATAAAATATGAGAAATACAATGTGAATTGAGATAGTTTATAGCTCTCAAACAAATGTCCAAACCCCCAAATTATTTAGATTACAGGCAAGCAAAACAGCACATCTTTGCATTTTTACAAGACTGACATGATTAATAAGTTCTCCAAATAGTCTGTGGTTGATTAATCAACTAAATGTTTCAGCTCTCACATCAGATTTTGTGTCTGTCATCTTGTTGCACTGAACAATGTGACCTTAACCTGCATCTTCTCCTACATAATACAGACTGTTGCACCCACTGATATGTTCCCACTAAAGTCTTGCCTCTTTGATATTTTCAACGTGCCGCCACTTCAGCCTCTTTTAAAGTTTCAGAATTATAGCTGCGATGCAGCGGAGACTGTGTGATTGGATTACGGCGTAAGAGACACTTCACTTCAGCATGTACAGCGTTTACCAAATCAGCAGCTCGAGCGGTGAATGGACGGCATTAACCCGACCACACGCTGCGCCACCATTTACATGCACTCAGCCACCACAAACGCAAACACCCAGGGCTAATGATAGGGCTCTTTTAAATGCATACGTGTGCTACGTGTGCTACGTGTGTCCCGCTCATGTGTGCTTGACACGTTTTGGGGGTGTTCAGACGTCACTCGCATTCAGCTACCAGCCAAGTCCAGGAAAGTAAAACGACTTACACACACACACACACACACACACACACACACACACACACACACACACACACACACACACACACACACACACACACACACACACACACACACACACACACACACACACAGTGTTCAAATGATTGTGTGGTAGATGGTGTGTGTGATGGAAGGAGAGAGAGGGAACTTTCACTTTAATATATCAAGTAACCAGGGAGACTTGGGCCACTGATCAATATTTGATTCAGTGCCACTCGAGCAGATTGCACGTGTGTGTGTGTGTGTGTGTGTGTGTGTGTGTGTGTGTGTGTGTGTGTGTGTGTGTGTGTGTGTGTGTGTGTGTGTGTGTGTGTGTGTGTGTGTGCGCAGTGATCTTGGCCTGCTGTTGTCCATTGCTTTTACTATAGAGGTTGTGGCGCAGGTCCAATGAGTGTGTCAGCACAGAGAGTGGTCGGTCGCCACAGTGTTGGCTTACATTGATTTTGTCATCTCAGAGACAGCAGGTTGAGCCAAGATGGCACCCAGAACACCGCTAGCTGGAGGCAATGAGATGGTGACATCACGCTTGATGTTCACACACCTGTGTTTACAGTGCCAGATGTCTAAATGAGGGTTCCTGTGGTGATTCCAACGTGCAGCCGCCGAGGGAACGGCACCAAACGGAGCGGTTCAGGTGCAGCAGCGGGAGAGAATACGAAACTGGCAAAACAGACCAACTGTCTTCTTTAGTGTAATTGACTCGGTCGTATTCGACTCCTTAGTCAAGATTTTCCGTCTTGTTCTTATCGGTCTTAATCGGTCACCTCTCATTGGGAGCAGTGGGGGTCATTATAGAGTAATTAACTGGATCAACTCATCATTTCTAATTCACTTCAAGTATCTGTTACCGTGTACTTTGCAGCATGATTGTATAGATGACAAATTCGCAGAAATTATGTCAACATGGAGCAGAATCGCCAAAGAATACTTCCAACAACATCATGTGGAATCCATGACACCAAGAATTATTTGTTATATTATGGGATCTGACTCGATCTGATTGGAAACTCAACGATACTAGATCCCTCCCACCAATAGCTGTAACCTGACTGCACTACAGACCTGTCAATCAAACAGGCAAGGCCCCCCCTCCCCCCCAAAAAGATGTTTTTTTTAAATCTTATTTTCAAATTAATGATGGGATTATTTTCAGATGCACCTCCAGGAAACTAATAAGAAGGAGCGACTCTAGCTGACAAAACCAAAATAATTGATGGAGAAATTATATTGACTGAGAATTTGAAGTGACGAGTTGAATGCGAGTCTGAAGTCATTTTGGAGCCGACCTCTAGCGACCACATCGGCCTCATTTTTCAGAGCCTGAAGCTACGTCCACTTTTGCACAGTCAGTGGTCGCAATACTGAAATTTGGGTTGGTACCTTTGGAATTCATCCTTCTCAATGCCATGTTTGAAATCTAAAAACACAACAACAAAACCATGAAATAAATGTATTGTAAATGCTGTAAAAGTATCATCACCTTTTCTGAATTTTGGATGGAAGTTTTGGTTCTCGTAACGTCCCCGCTACCTTAGATAGGAAAAACTCTTTTTTCCTGAATGTGCCACTACACACAAAATGAACCCAGTGTACAGGATCAGACACGGACTGACAGTTGACAGCAACACTCACAGGTCGAGTATCACTCTGGAAACCTATTCTGGGTACATTATTCATTTTCCGTGACGACAGCTTTATGTGGCCTCTCCTCTGGACATCTATCATCTGTCGACAGCTGGCTAAGAGGAGACAAACTGTCACCGAGGGACTCACCGGGTTGCCAGAGTCATCAAGTTTCTAAATCAGCTGGGAGCAGTTTTAAAGAATAATGCTGCAGCTAGTTGGAGTTCTTCCCCACCGACAGTGTGGGTGAAGAAGGATGGAGAGCGGTGGGGGAGTCGTGGTTCGGCCGCGGGTCATTCTTCCAGCAACAGAATAAAGTGCTAAAGAAATAACTGCATTCATTAATTTCCCAGAAACCGATACTCATTTATAACGGTTGATTTTCCAATTATCCAGTCTGTGGTTATTCTAACTACAGTATTTCCACTTTTAGAGTCAGTAGGTAGATACAATAAAATCAGATTTATTTCTTAATTAACTGCAGTTTGATGAGAATTCCTCCTCAGAGATATGGTAGTTTTCGAGTGCTAATATATATATCAATAAGCTCAGTGTGGGTTGTTGACAGGCTTTATTGCAGCTGTAACCAGCAGGCCAACGTTTTATTAATGCAGTCATTATTTTTTATGTGTTTTAATAGTGATATCAACATGTGCGTTTTAGAGCCGACTCCTTTCCTGGGAAAATCGATGGTTATTAAACCGCAAAGGCCATAGAGAAGTCAACGTCGTACTTCCTTTGTTACTTTTCCTCCTTTTTCTTATTTTCGTGCTTTTTCCATCTTTTCTTCTCTCTGGTTACAGGTTTGTGAAGTTTTTTAATTTTTTTTTACCTTTCTCCCTACTTTGTCTCAGTGCCACTCTAAATCCATCCTTCTTTAATTCCCTTTCCCTCCCTCCCTCATATGTGCATTTGCAATTTCACCCTGGACTTGAGCAGAAAGCGATCCATCCAATTTTGTGTCAAACTTGGGAAATCTGTAATGGAGAAACTTGAAATGCGATGAAGCGAGGAGCTGGGCGAGGTTTTATGACGGACATTATTGTTTCAAGAGGGGCAGAACGTCACTGTTCAAGACCAAAGAAGGTACTTCAGGTCGGGAGCACAACTGAGCAGCAACCAACAGTGACGTCACCCGTTGGTTTGTGAACAGCTGTTATGAAGCTTCGACTTTTAAATTTTGTCCGGCACCATCTTGCCAGCCCCGAGTCCCGAGATAACTCGTGGAGAAATTTTAGTGACTGAAAATTTAATGAGACTAGTTGAACTTGAGGCTATGGAGGCTTTTTGGAGACGACCTCTAGTTGGCACTCGGTGGTATTGCATCTTAAGGAACTTCCGCGTCGGCCTCATTTTTCAGATCCGGATGCTACGAACACTTTTAGAAACATTCTACGAACGCAACCAGGTGGGTTTGTGCACCGTGAGTTCATCTCCCAACGTCTGACTGTCAAATGATACAAATGACCTGAACCGAGGCGCGATGGCAATTTGATTCTCCAACATGAAAATGCACCCGCTCACAGCATGTTGAAAACATGAGTTTCTTTCTGTTCTCCAAAAATTTGACACATCATGAATTGTGGGCTCTCTGCTCAAGTTTCAGTACCATGTTCAAATTGCAAATGCACACAAGCCAGTGGTCACAAAACCACGTGTAACACAGGTGCTGGTCATCAACCGACGTAACCCGGAGTATGTTCAGTCGTGGAACTGTTTGATCGGCCCTCTTGTCGTCTTGGTTTCCGATTCTGTATTTTTTCTCTTCTCTCTTCTTCCCAATATGCCTCATCTCCTTTTCCCGACCAGCTGTTCCTTCTCAATCCCACCTCTTCCTCTCTTCTTATTTCCTTCCCCACATCTCTGACCTCTCTTTCTCTTCCTCTTCTCCATTCTTTCCTCCCACTCAGCTCTCTTCACTTCCTTCTTGGTCGGTAATCCATCACCTCCCCCTCTTTTCTGCTGGGTACAATCTGAAGTATGAGTGTGTGTGTGTGTGTGTGTGTGTGTGTGTGTGTGTGTGTGTGTGTGTGTGTATCCCTTCCTCCCTCCCTCTTCATCTATCTGAGTCCCATGTTCTGAGTTATTACTCTCTAATCATCAGTGAGCCCAGAGCCAATCCACAGCGCGCACATATTTTTCCATACTTAGCAGGTTTGTATCGAGACTCGGATGAAGGTAGAAAATGTTTTAACTTTTCATCATCTTTTTTGAAAGGCGGGGTTCCTGTGGGAGATACACGGCATCAACTTTTAAAAATGAAGTTACCCAAGTGAAGTTTTGCTGTGACTGTTAGTTCAGCAGATTTATCAGCTTGATCTTTATTTTTAAAATCATCCATTGGATGAGTTTCTAACCTGATATGATGGATGTGAAGCTGACTGCTGACATTTAACGTACTAATCAATATTACTGGCAGGTTTTTAAAAGACCTCAGCGTGAATTTACTCATTTGAATTTGTATTAGATATCTTAATGGCATAACACTGTATTTTAAATGTTTCAGGGCAGGTTTTGACTCTTTTGTGATCAAATAAAATTCTTTCGATTTGAGATTTTAGCAGAAGAAAAAGTGCTGACTAACTAAAAAGTGTATAATTAACCAGACTTCGCTGAGCCCCATTCACCTTCAGCTGCTGTTTCTACACATGTTAAGCTTGTAATTCCTGCACAGCACAGTTTACTTTGGTAATGGCAGCAAATTTTCCACTTAAAGCTCCCAGTACTTTTGAAGTAGCTGTAACTTTGGCTCGTTGGCGGAGCCACTAATGACCGACCGGGTTTATGACCTGTGCGGCAACCAGCCCCCAGGGGAAATTTTCTTTTTGGGTAGCCGTCATGTCGTCCTTCTGTATATGCAGTCTGTAGAGCAGAAAAATACACTTATTAGACGTAGACTATAAAATTGGATATGGCCTGAGTCTATGTGCCTTAAAGTGAAATACTACTGAGGGCCAATAGGGACTGCCTTCAGGGAACCTCTGACTTATATAGACTACCTTAAGAGCCATAAAAGACTCAACTTCTCTCCTGAAATGCAAAGTCGATAACTTTTTTCGCACAAGTCATTATGGTCTCATTAACTAAAGTCAGTCCTTCTAAACATCTTTCAGATGGTCCTTCTGCAAATAATGACATCATTGATTAGATATCAGGCCTCAAACGAAGCTATGTTTTGGGGTGAGTTTGGTTTGATTGACATGGCTGGCCTACCTTGTCTAGGTTCGGCTAGGCTGCTTACAGTCTCTATGATTTGACAATCATTCTTAATAAGTGTGGTTTAACAAGGTCAGTTTAACAATTTAATTATACTCAGTGACCGCTCGCTCTCACCCATTAATGTAATATTTGTATTTGGCCCTACTTGTTTGATCATGCCATAAAGTCCCCATCATTCATTACCTTGTCTTCAATAAACTGCCTGTTTTGTTTCTTCTTCTTTCCTTCTTTTCTATCTTATTATTTCCCTCCTCATCTCTTTTCCTCCCCTTTCCTCCTCCTCCTCTTTCTCCTCCTCTTCCTCCTCCTCGTCTCATCACAACTCTCCCAACACGTATCCTTCTCTGTCCCAGCGTTTGCATTCTCCCATCACTCCTCTGTCTTTCCTTCGCTGCTTGTTCATTTGTGGTGCTGCTGAGTTTGCACAGGGCCATCATCAATCGCCGACTAATAATGTTATGTAGAAAAATGGATAAAGAGAGGGTTTTTTTTCCTTTTCTTTTTCTGTTACAGTGAAGGAGAGGACATTTCTTTACAAAGGAGGGATTGTGGGGGAAAGAAAATACACACACACACACACACACACACACACACACACACACACACACACACACACACACACACACACACACACACACACACACACACACTTCTTGTGTTTAACTCTGTTATATGGTCTTTTTGTCCTCCAGGGGCAGGGTATCCGTATGTTCTGGAAGCCCCAGCCCGGGACTTTATCTCTGGTAAACAAGTAAACAAATAAATGTGTCATACCCGCTCTGCGCCTTTGACTACCAACTAGCATTCAAACCTCACACTCAGCTCTGCCACAGCTGCATTACTACTCCATCCTTAATCTTTAAAAAGAGTTCATTAAGTGTTGCTCCGACTTTATCAAATGCTTGAAAATGGTCTCCCTTGCTTTGCAGTGTATTAATGCCGCCGTCAATAAAAAAAATAAAAACAAGACAAACTGTGTGTGTGTGTGTGTGTGTGTGTGTGTGTGTGTGTGTGTGTGTGTGTGTGTGTGTGTGTGTGTGTGTGTGTGTGTGTGTGTGTGTGTTTTGAAGTTTTATGACTTTGCAGTGTGCGAAGAAGTGCCCAGAAACACACATAAAAACACACACTCACCGTGTGGCTTCATATTAATCAACAGCCAACATGAAAAATATGTGTGTGTGTGCATATTATTTCTACTCCGCTGTGTGTGTGTGTGCCAAAAAACCCGAGCCCTGATGGAAACTAATAAAGAGCTCTGAACAGCTCAGTTTAGCAGTATGTTTTGTGTGTTTTGTGTGCTTTGTGTATGTGCGATGCAGGAGATGAATGGCTCTGATTAGTGCAAGCTACAGACAAGCATGATGATCAATGTCTCCTGTCTTTCTGCTGCTTAAGGACAGACCAATGTAGCATGGCCACACACACACACACACACACACACACACACACACACACACACACACACACACACACACACACACACACACACACACACACACACACACACACACACACACACACACACACAAATAAATATATGCCCCTTTGTTCATTAATTGTGTGCAGTGCGTGTGTCTCTGCCCTGCGTGTTCACCTGCAACATTTACCCCCTAAGATTAATGGTGTGTTTGCTTCGTGTGTGTGTGTGTGTGTGTGTGTGTGTGTGTGTGTGTGTGTGTGTGTGTGTGTGTGTGTGTGTGTGTGTGTGTGTGAGACCATGCTACATTGGTCTGTGTGCTGTGTTGCCGTCAGGGTAAAGGATGGAAAGGAGGACTGTATGCGCAGTGGAAATGCTCTGGAATTGATTACGGCAGGGTGTAAAAGTGTAAATCAGCACCACACTTGTGTGTCTGCAGAGGACTGCGGAACGGAAGTGCTGACTCGACAGCGGCAGAGCATGGGTAGTGTGTGTGTGTGTGTGTGTGTGTGTGTGTGTGTGTGGGGGGCAAACGAAAGAGAATAAGAGAAATGAACGGATGCAGACCATAAATAGGAGGGTTTTGAAATAGAAGGAGGTGGACGTCTTCACAAGGGAGGAGGGCTGAGGGGGGAAGAGGAGGAGAAGAAAGAGATGAAGGGGGAGCCGGTGGCAGAGGTCCGGAGAGTGGACGGATAAAATAAATGGAGGCAGAATGAGGGAGGCAGATGAGAGAAAGTGCAGAGAGTCGGCAGCAGGTCTCTTGGCTTCGGCTTCACCAGGCTTTCATCCAGGAAATGAAACGACTTACCTCTCCTCCTGTGTCGTCATCGGGCTGAACGCACGCACGCACACACACACACACACACACACACACACACACACACACACACACACACACACACACACACACACACACACACACACAGACAGAGTGTTCCCCAAAGCATTTAAACCACATGCACACAAACTTAGTCACCCACACTTATGTTGATGGGCAGTTAGTGTGATCATCGGGGGCCATCTGCCATCTAAGCGTGTGTGCGTGCGTGCGGCCACTGGAGAAATCACGCTTTCTCAATCACCTCGTCCCAGCCTCAGTGCTGATACGGGGCTAATTTGGCTCATCATCACCGGTGTTTTGACTGTTGCTTTGTTGAGAACCATAAAACAGAAGCACGCAGTCATCGTTTGAAAACCGTAAGATGTTTTCAAATACAATGGAAAACACATACGTGAGCTCACGGGGGAATTTATTTTAATTATAAACCGACACAAAACCTTCTCACAGGTGGGAACTTAGATAAAACCACTTGCCTTACTGACTGTTCAAAGGTGAACTTCATTGGTTGATATGAACTTTTACATTGGTAGTTACATAATTTGTCAGAGTGCACAGACAAGTTTTGTAAAAATGTTATGTAAAACTTAGTTATAATTACTGTATAGTAAATAAAGTACCGTATCTTTAAACCCTAAAATATTAATATTGGTATTGTCTTTAAATATCCAGTATCATAAATGCTTGAATATCTATTTTATTGCTAATATAATGTTTTTAAAACTTGAATGGTTTAAGCTTCTCAGTGTAGCGATTGCTTTTTAACCCTTTGCGATGTCTGGACGCTGGTGACTCCAACCTGTTTACATGTGAAACAAGTTTCTTATAAATCAAATTTAAGGTCTATATTTTACAAAGACAGTTCTCTAAACCATAAGCAGCAAACAAGCTACAAATATGTACAAATAGAAATGTGTAAGTGTGTGTGTGTGCTTCTGTTTCGGCGTCTCAGGAATCATTTGTTTTGAAATATTAAACACACTTAATTCTTACGATAAAAAGGAATATTGGCAATAAGTATGTCAGAAATGCTCCATTAAAACACCTGTTTACTCTCAAGTATACATTAAATAAATTAGATATCCATTAAGAAAAGTGCAACATTCATAAACAAATCAGCCATTAAAGCCAGCAATTAACTTTTAGCTTTTGAGTACCACTGCCTCTCTTTTTTTCAACATTTAGGACATCTTGCTTGGATGAACTTTATTGTAATTGTCAGAGCAGATATTCTGTGCTTTATATTTAGGTTGGGCTCCACACGCCGTCCACTTGATTGACTTGATTGACCCGCACAGTGTGAGCTGTCAAAAAAGGAACTGTTTTAACCTTGAATATATGGCAGTAACGCTTATTATGAGTTTTAATCATCTAGTTTCTTCTCAAATGCCCGTAAAGTGGAGACTTGGGCCTTATGGAAGAAGGAGACAAACGAATGGAGTGCCTTCCTGGAAAGGGAGAGAGAAATAATTCAGTGGCCTTAAGACCTGGATGCATTCATTAAGGATGATGTTAGGACCGTGGTATTGATGTGTGTGTGTGTGTGTGTGTGTGTGTGTGTGTGTGTGTGTGTGTGTGTGTGTGTGTGTGTGTGTGTGTGTGTGTGTGTGTGTTCTATAGTTAAAAAAAAACTAATCTATGGAGACAAACACGTTGTGAGGACATTTTTGATTCGTTCTCACAAATTCAAAGGACATGTTAAGGGTTAAAGCTGGGAAGTAGAAAATTCCTATTTGGGAACGTCCCATTTCCCAGTTGAGAGCGATTGGTTTGATCAGCTGTCCTCTGTTTGTGTTCTGTTTGTAGGTCAGTAAGCAAAGTAGCAGCAGGTTAAATGGTTTTCCAATCTACTGGCATGATTTCTGTCGGTTACAGTAACGTTAGACACACAAAAACTACATGACGAAGACAAATTTATGAAAGTTTTTGCAAGGTATTGTATTTAAAGTCACAATAGCCTTCTCTAATTAGTATGACCTGAATTAATCATGCTGCGAGTTTGGTTTAGCGCTGAGCAAGTGCATCTCCTCTTTTCACCACACACGTTGCCAAGTCGAATGACTTTCAGAGCTTCTAAAAAACCTCACACTTTGCTGGTCGGATTTTCCCAGTTCGACAGACTTTTAGGTGCATCTTCCCACTCGGAGGTCGAAACTTTTCCACTTCCCAGTTGCTTATGAACGACGTTAGGGTTGAGGGTAGGTTTAGGTAAGGGTTGGGGTTGTGGTGCCTGTTGGGGTTAAGGCTAGGGTAAGAGGCGAGGGAATGCGTTAATTCAATGAATTCAATCCTCACAAAGACAGAAAGACCAACAAGTGTGTTTACAAGTAACGTACCTCAAACTCAGACATGAGCCTCAGATGCTCAGCAGGCGAACGTCCCTGCTCACCAAGAGTTCTGACCCAAAACAGAACCTAATTTTCTTCTTAGAAACAGCTCTGCAACACTCTTAGCAAACCCACTCGATGATATTTCAAGTCTTCTTTTTCCTGCTCTGATTTTGAATGCAGAAAACTGAGTGAGTATAGTTTTCGTGTTACTTCCTAAAGAAATGTTAAACATAACATCACTAACTCTCTGGAAGCGATTATAGATGAATACCAAAGCTGTCTTTGCATGGTGATTCGAGCTGGCCTGTTTGTGTGTTTGTATGTATGTGTGTATGTGTGTGTGTGTGTGTGTGTGTGTGCGCGTGCACATATTCCATTAAACCTCATTAAGCAGACGTTGTACTGCAGCCATATGATGGGTGCCACGACCGTCGTTACTCGAGGAGTGATTGAGAGCGAGACGAGACGCTTCGCCTGCTCGCTCGGGATTGACGCAGAGGCTGTTACTGAACATTTACATAAACATCACCCCCTTTTACATCTCATTAGCATAAATAACACATCAACATGAAGGAGGGAGCGGAGGAGGGATGGATAGAGAGATTAATGAAAGGGGTGGAAAGGAGGGGAGAGCCAGAAGGAGATGCTGCACTTGGAGCACTTGCAAAGAATAGATAAGGTTGTATTAAATACCAAAGGAAACATTTGCACTGTTGGTTTTTATTTCTCTAACGATGCCCGATTGTCCTGTTAGAATTTGCTTTTTACTTCCTGCACTTAAGTTGGTTTTCCCCCTGGGCTGCTTTTATTTCCCGTCTTCTGCAGCTGCACAATCAACTCATTTCAGAAATCGGCTCATTTCATCGCAATCGCAGGGATCAGTTAAGTAACAGGGCCGAGGTAAATCCACTGGGAGCGTAGTGTCCAAAACAGAGGAAGCTATCTAATTACTTTATCCCATCATCAGCCCATTCATAAACCTCTGCTGCCAAACAGCTCCACAAAAAAATGCAGAGTTTAACAATGTGAATCTATGACCACCTCTCTAATATGCTGTTACTGTTCGTGTGCCTTCAAAACACCTGCGACCCGTCGAGGCGTGGACTCCGATAGAAGTCTGAAGGGGTCCCGTGGTATCAGGCACCAAGACCTTGGCAGCAGATCCTTTTAATGTAAAGTCAAATATCTCAAAGTTAACCAAAATGGAACAGCCAGCGGTGTGGCAGCTCCAAAGCCCGGCAGGTTTGACATCAACCTGTTTCAACAAAAGTAAGTTGTGAGTTGGAACCTCGGAGGATCAGACTTGTTCCGAGACAACATGCGGTTGGTATTTACCACAACTGACCGCGAGTACCCCGCAAACATCACTGTTCCCAGCCGAGTTGTTTGGCCACAACTAGTTGACCCTTGCGGAAGTCATTCAGTTCTTCACACTTCCCCATTTCTACCTCATCCAACACATCGACCACTAGAACCGACCATTCACTTAATGTCTGAAACATCTGGGACCTTGATATGTGCCGTCGATTTGTCTTGTTGGCGTCTGTTGAGTAAACTCGGTGAGCTTTTTGTCCACTGAACCTGCGAGCTTTTTTCCTCTGCCGGCAGTCGTGGTCTTTAATTGGCCGCCTGTTAGCGTCTAGCTCGCACAGAAACAGGTTACAGTAGCTTGTCGGCCACAGCTTGCCATCTGAAATAGCAAGCAGCCCTTACATAACTTTCAGGAGGCATCCAACTGACTTTGGTCTGACCTGACACCGAGCGGATCCCGACCTTTACATCAGGTACACTCAAACCCAGCTTTACATGAGACAGGCCGAACTAAACGTATCAAACTAAAAATGAAGATTACATGAATAGCAGAAGTGCACTGCTGTCATCCTCCCTTGACTTTTCCTAAAGTGGCTGTGAAGTGATGATTTTCAAAATAAAAAAGCGAGGCCAGTGGCTCAGTTCAAGCAAGTGAACAACCCACTAAAGTAGACAAATGCAGGTAAAGCTGTTAAACGGCACGTAGGAATTTATTGTGAACAACAGAAAACAAGTTTGATTGGAAGTTTGAGTGTGAAGTCAGGACTTACTGTTACTAGATCATTTCATATACCTGATGGAAATCTTGTAGCTGGGAAGCAGTTGGCAAGTAGCAAATATGATAAAAATCATATGACTGGTAAACTTCAAAGCCAAAGTTACATGTTTATGTTCCAAGTAACCAGAGTCAATCACTTTGATGCCGTCATCTACTGCAGATTTCATTGGAGTGTGTATGTCAATGTCATAAATGTTAAGGTATGGGGGGAAAAAAAACAACTTTGGTTCTGTCATTAATCAAAAAAGGCGTGTCTATTTCACGCTTTGCCATGATACCGGCTTGGCTGTGATGGTGAGATGGGAGATGAGAAATGGGGGCACTGTTTGCAAATTGCTTGACCAGTGGTTCCAAATTATTTTCTTCGTTGGAGCCCTCCGTTCTCACACCAGAAGAACAAAGTGATACATTCAAAATATTTATTAGCAAAATTACCATTAACACCTCTTTGAGTTACACTTATACTTGTACATATGGATGTAGGTAGTACAGCTTACAATGCAAAACCCAAAGCATGTATAACAAATAGGTGTGATTTTCTTTTTTTTTTCTGTGAAAGTAATCAAAGTGTGCAGATATTGATGCTAAAGATCAGGTTTGATCCAGAAAAACCTTTCACTTATCCCTCTATTGGACACTGTAGATACAGTCCAAACTGTACTTTCTCATGTCCCTCCAGCTATCTTTCAGAGTTGCTAAAAAAGCAGAAGAGCTGAATGCTCAGATTTGTCTATCTGTATTAATTCTAATCCAATTAAGCCTGTGGTCTTAAACACAGCCAGGCATTTCTAATTGAATCTCTCCCTTATGCATGAAGCTCTGTAATGAATGTGGGGGCACACACACACAAAGTAAGGACAGGCCTCATTGCCATGACTGTGCAGAATTGAGGCATTAATGATGGGCTCTTTTACCCTTTACACCCATATATAGCTGTCACCTTGCATAACAAATGAGGGGGTGATTTGAATAATTGGGTTTTATGTGGGAGCGCTAGGGAATCTGCACCAGTAATGATTTTCATCTCAGGTGTGTGTGCGTGCGTGCATTGTGTGTGTGTGTGTGTGTGTGTGTGTGTGTGTGTGTGTGTGTGTGTGTGTGTGTTTTTTCATTCTACTTGCCCTCCTTTTCTCTAGATGTTGTTTTTATGATGCTGTCTTTTTTTAATTTTTTTTATCCATATTACATATTGGTTTGTTACTTTAATCTGAGATGATGTCTAGATGTACAAATGATCAGCGCTGCATCTGAGAAGCTCTCCTCTTTCTATGACATGTTAAAATGTCACCCATGAAACAGTTCTTGACATTTTTATCCCAACACATAATCTTTTCCCGGACCTAACCATGCGCTTTATTTGATGTCCAAACTAAGGCACCTTGCTTTTCACGCCTAGATGTGGCAGAACGTGACACGTGGGTGTATTTATACGCTTAGTCGTGATATCAGGTTGCACCAGAGTTAACTGCAGATCCTGTGACGAAGTTTTGGGGCTTTTTGGAGACTTTTTGTACCAAACAGTTTTCTCTTGGGCTAAATTTGCTGTGGCAGCAAGTCCTGGACAAATTGGCAGTCAGTTGAAAGCCGCACCACTTATTGAAGATTTTCTTTACAGTGGCTTAGATTGATCATGACCCTTCACAGACACCTCATTGTGGAACGATCTGTTTTAAATAATTTGGAGATCTTTTTAAACCTCTTGACTCAAAGGCATCCACAACCTTTTTTTTTTTTTTTAAATTTTTTCCTAAAGGACCCAAAGAGCTTTTAGATCTCAGCGTGATGACACCACGTACTTTAATAGCAAAGAGAACAGCGGAGGTTTAAATACGATTCCAGATGTCACTTTGTCAGCAACTTCTAATCATTGAAACCTGATCTGAACCCCTGATTCTAATTGTGTGTAATTGAGGGTGTGATACTTACTTTTTCCATCTGATTGATCGATGTTTTATTTATTTCAATTATGAAAATACCAAAATGTATAATTTGTTTTTTATTTTGGATTTTATATTTGTTTGAGTATACCACCTTTATCTGCAGTCAATATTCCCTCGTTCAAATTTGTTAAGAAAGTTAACAGTTTCCACAGGATGCACTTGTTTTTTTTAGGTAAATGTATGTTCTTTAAATTTGTACGCAACTAAATGATTAATTTAAGAGTAAAATTAATTTTAAAACACATTAGTAATTCAAGAGAACACGTCCGCCTTTTTGTACACTCAGATAAATACAATCTAAATAATAAAAGTAAAAGTAAAGTGTTGTTCAGCCTGTTAAAACTGTTATAATAATAATAATAATAATAATAATAATAATAATAATAATAATTAATAATAATAATCCTATAATAAAGGCTGTGGAGGAGCTTTTAAGTTGGATGATGTCATCAACATTTTCTTGGATTTAGCTTGTGTTACAAACTGCAGGAGTCTTTACCAAGCATGTCAATTTGAACAAAATACACTGCCAATCTGCATTGTGGGAAGTGTAATATCCTACCCAATGTATTTGGACCTTGATCAATAAGAGACCAGATATCTCTGCCTCTGTATTTCTATGTCTCTTTCATGTACACCAGCTTAATTGAAGTTTCATTCCAAATTTTCTAGAATGCCCCTTTAAATTTCTATCAATAATACATGTCTGTTATTAGCCATTTTAAGTCCAAAAATAGTCTTCATAATGTATTACTCAAACCAAAATAAACACGAGCACACGTGTTGATTCTTAATGCCAGGCCAAGGGGAACTGGATGCGCTACGTATCCAAGGCAACCTAAATTAGTCTCAGCAGGTATGTGGGCATTATGTCTCTCGCCGAGGAGAGAGTGAGCAAGTGGGCAAGCGAGGATGAAAAGGAATAAACAGGGCCAGAGGTGAGGGTGCCATAAAGAAAGGAGTGTTGAAAGGAGGAGTGGAGGGCAGCAGATAAGGCCTGAGAGGGAAAGTCAGAGGTTGAATGTGATTAGTAGAAAGCAGCAGCAGCAGCAGGGGGAGGAGGAAGAGGAGGAAGAGGAGGACATGAGGGAGGAAGGAAGGAGGAGGAGGAGGATGCAGGGGGTTGAGTCAGAAGGCACTGGGAGTGATTGGGAACTAGCATGCTGCTTATTGCATGCCATGAGGAATAAAGTCAGTAACCAGTTGTGTGTGTGTGTGTGTGTGTGTGTGTGTGTGTGTGTGTGTGTGTGTGTGTGTGTGTGTGTGTGTGTGTGTGTGTGTGTGTGTGTGCGCGCGCAATACCAGCACAGACGGAGCTAACTAAATTACATCTCCAAAGAGACAAGATTACACTTGCTGCTAGACTCACACACACACACACACACACACACACACACACACACACACACACACACACACACACACACACACACACACACACACACACACACACACACACACACACACACACACACACACACACACACACACACACACACACACGCGCACACACACGCGCACACACTGTGAGGAGAAGTACAAAGGGATCACATCTGCACACATGCATGCCCCTTAGACACACTCACACACACACACACACACACACACACACACACACACACACACACACACACACACACACACACACACACACACACACACACACACACACACAACACTCATTTATATTGACGAGTGTCTCGATGACAGAAGGGGTCCAAGAACACAGACGGCCTGTGGGTGTGATGACGCACAAACACACACACACACACACACACACACACACACACACACACACACACACACACACACACACACACACACACACACACACACACACACACACACACACACACACACACACACACACACACACACACACAAGCATACATCTAATTACACACATGTATTAAGCCTTTTCTCAGAATTACCTTGAACTGTCTGTGTAGTCATGGACAGCAAAGGGGTGTGTGTGTGTGTGTGTGTGTGTGTGTGTGTGTGTGTGTGTGTGTGTGTGTGTGTGTGTGTGTGTGTGTGTGTGAGAAACTGTTTGTCACAACTTTTGCCAGCTTGTGTGTGTTAGACAGCTCCTGAAAGTGTTGATTGGGGAATGTGTCCGTGTGTGTGTTGAGGAAGAAGTGTGTATCTGCATTTTTCTCTGCATCCCTGCAGCATTTCTCGGCCCCCTCCCCCCGTCCCTCCCGCTGCCTGTCAGTCAAACAGAACAGGCCACGCCCAGAGTTTAAAAGTGTAGACTTTAAAGTAAAACATTTGACGTTTTCTTTTCCTTTTTTCTTTTCCTTTTTTTCTTCTACATCAGACATATCTGCGACCCTGTCAAAGTCGCCCCGCAGCCCACTTTTGGGTCACGACCCACTAGTTGAGAACCACTGATTTACATCTCTATTGAAAGAACTATGTCGAAGAAGTATTCCTTTTAAGTTTAAATCCATTTATCTTTAACATTTTGTGTAAAATTCAATGACTGCCTAAAATCTTCTGCAACAAATATATCAATTGCTTATTTATGGAATAGACTGGTGAGAAACTAAATGAAGACATGAGTTGGCCTGGCTGGAGCTGTTACCAAACAATACAACTTTTTGCTTCACTTATCGAAAAGATGATATCTTATGCAACATATGTGCATTTGTATTTGCATAATTTATTTCCCATTTGTCAGAGTGCAAATAATTATAGAGCAGACACAGAAGGGCTGCAGAGATATGAGGGGAGAAAAAGCTGACTTTGACCCCCCGCTGACTTTGGGACCTCGATTTGAAGAAGGGGAAAAAAAAAATGCATCTGCAGTGTGGAGGGACAGCGCCGACTCCGTTTCATTTCTACTGTACTGACAGATTCCCAGCCACGGATGAAAAGACGTTTCACGGATGGGATCGTAAACAAAATACCTACTTCTGCCTTCATGTCCTCCCCTGAGGGAATTCAAGTCAGGTTTAAAATACATTATTAAAAAGTATGAAGGGGTATTTTTTGCTATGTCAGCCATGGATCAGTAAAAGTATTTTGACTGTTATGCAAACAATTGTTCTACATGCTGGAGATTAAAGGGGAAACAGGGAGACGGAGTGCAAGAGTGTCATTAGTGTGAGAGGCAACCCGCTGCGCCCAAGTGTTATTTCTCCGGAGAGGAGAATGAGGACAGATGAGGACAGGGCTGGACGAAGGTGTGTGTGTGTGTGTGTGTGTGTGTGTGTGTGTGAACAAGAGGCATTATAAATGATTGTGTGTACGTGCTCATCCTAATGATTCCCCATCAAGCTAACGATTGGCTCCATCAATTAGTCATAATTAGTTACTGTGTATTCATGTCTCGCACCGTGTTTCCAGTATATTATCTGTGAATTTGATTTCCCTGTCGCCTCGAGGTGAGTATGGCAGATCTGATTGTGCCTCACGCGCTGGTTTGTGTGTGTCTATGTTTTGTGTTGTGCTTTCTAGTGCCGCCGTTTGCTCCGACTGTTGTTGCCGCACTTTTAATACACATTGATCTATGTCGTTTTCAGCCTCTTGCCCCATTGCATTATATATATTGTTGACACATGGTAATGACACAATCAGTCGGTTTCTGTTATAACATAGTGTTTTTCTCTGTAACCTCTGCTGCACATAGTTGGCACTGGTTGTTTTTATCTGAACTCATAGCCGAGTTTCCATCCCAGCTTTACTCCAAAATAAAAGTTCTGAGACTTTAATTCATTTTTTTATTTAACTAAACCAATGTAAAAATGACGCTCAACTTTTTGTTCAGCAAGTTTGTGGTATGTGCAATGGAATAAGTTATAAAGTTGGAATTACAGTATTTAAAGGAAGTTTACAAAAACATATTTGTTCACTTACCTGAAGAGTACATGGCCTTTTTTTTTTTTTTTTTTTTTTTTTTTTTTTTATTTGTCTAGATTTTGATATATCTATCCTCAATGAATAGATTTTTTTTTTTTTTTTTTTTTTTTTACAAGGGATGTGAAAAGGTAAGCCTGATGTTACAAAACCAAAATATACTGCGTGAATATAAAGGTCTGGGCACCCTCCATTGAGCATTGTTTACAGTTGTTGCATCCTAATGGGCGTACACCTTAAGCTATTTTGAAAACTATTGGACCAGCTTTAACTAATCAGCATCGGTCACCATATGATGTATGTTGTGCAACACAACTCTACCACCGCTGATTAGTTTTCCCTTCAGGGTGGTTGAGCTGACCTTAATGTGAACAGTGTTTCCAGACTGTAATCACAGCAGAGACTTGCAATGTCATTTCATTTAAAAAAAAAATTCACGAGCACCGCATGTCGCCACTTGAATAATTGCTGTAATCAGGTTCCCTCAGAGTGAAGCAGAAGAAATAGTCCCAACCATAACTGTACAGCAAGAAATCTGATCAAACCTTTGAACCCTTTTAGTTTGCTTTAATGTCCTACAAAGAAGCTTATGTGTAACTTGAAATTCATAGCAAGGCAAGTGGAAAGTATGACGTAACCGGACACTGATTATCCAGAAAATTTCAACGGAGCTCAAGTGGTACCCATTTACGTACATTTCTCTGAAAATTGGTAACTCCTTAAAAAAGCAAATCAATTGACCTCAACTAAGAGTCTCAGACCTGTATCTGTATTTTCCCTGTAATAGGTGTCAACCTTTTTGTTTTTCCAGGAGCCTTTTAGGAAATTATCAGGAAATGACTGTCCTGTAAAACTAGAAGGGATCTTGGAGAGCTCAGACCTTTGCAGAGACCAATAGTCCACTCTCCTGAGATGCAAATCTTCTGCAGCCACTATACTGTATATGTCTGGATATATTTCTAGAACTATTAGCATGACGTTGAAATACAGTTATGCCGAGCTGAAGCCTCACATCTCAGCTGTTGTACTGGTTCTGGTTCTCTCCTATAGAACCATTGTCCCTTAGTGCTCCATGACGATTGGTGGCTGTATTAAGAACATGTGTATCCCCGATGACTACTGGTACCCAAGAATGAGAATTTTGACATTGAGTCATTGAAATTCCAGAACTGCCTATTTTTTGTCACAATTTAACTTTGCGGCAATCTTCTTGATTTTAGGGCATTCAGTAGGCTACAGTGTCCCGTTGTGCAGTGTTAATTAAAGTACAAAATAATTTGCAGATCCACTCCGTGACTTGGATCCGGTCCAAAGGTTTATGTTTTTTTTTTTTTTTCATGCACCACATTTTGGCAAAATTCTAATTCGCCCCTAAAATTGGGCGGGTTCATTTTTACAGAGTCTGGCTGACATTAAAAAAAAAAAAAAAAAAAAACTGCACTGAAAAAAACCTCCTTGGTGAAAGAATTAAAGCTCTACTCAAAATTGCACAACTCCAATCAATCCTACATTTCCTTGGTTGTCAGTCTCAGTGGATCATTGGGCCGACAGCATGTTTCCTGCAAGAGTTTCAAAAGCTGTTGGATGGAAACACATTTATCGTTATTGGCCAATGTAAAGGAAAAACAGTTTGCATTTCCCCAAACCTCAATACTAATCTCTGGGTAATGTAGTCCTAACCTGTTATGTTTCCTTCCTGTCGTCCCTGTAGTCTGCACGGTTCGCTGTCAGAAGTTCCTGATCTCACGGGTCGGGGAAGACTGGATCTTCCTCATCCTGCTGGGACTCCTCATGGCCCTGGTCAGCTGGGTGGTGGACTTCTGCATCGCCATCTGCCTACAAGGTGAGGGGAGGGAGGGATGAATGGGATGTACAGATCAAAGAAACCGGCAGGTTGGCATGTGTTTGTACTGGGACCGGAGTAGCAAGAGAAAGAGTGTGGTGCGTCGGGGTGGGGTGGGGTGGAGACAGAGATCTGTAAGATCTGTGCAAAAAACGGAATTCAAGACAAAGATGTAACACATGTAGTTGTATGTATAATAGATTTGAAAGTTTTACTTTGTATCGTAAAATAGCAAAGCAAATTATATTAAAACACATCAAATCAAATCAATGTTTGTGGATGAGCAATGTGCTACAGAGGCACTCTTATTCGGGAAAATGTATTTACAAAAAAATGAATGCAGAAGTCATTGCTTTTGTTTAACAATCTAACAGTTAATAAATCCTACAGAACAGGAAATGGACATGAAGATATATTTTTTTACAAAGTCTCGAGAGTCAAGCTTTGTCAGAAAAACAAGTAGCTACATGCAGACAATGGAAACTTTCTTTACTAATCTTAGGTAATCAACTATGTTGCCTGGCTAACCTGCTTTTACCCCTGAGAAGAGCATCCATTAACATTTTCTTCTTCAGTATTACAGTTAAATGCAATAGTGAACAGGAAATTTGTTAATTCTTATGTTGCAGTAAATTTGTATGCTGAATGTAAACATTTTAGGGACAAGATCTGCACCAATTAGTCGATTAATAGATTTGTTTATTGACAGACAGTTAATCACCAACCATTTTGGAAATCCATGACTTACTTTAAACCGTTTTGTAATGAAGAAATAATAATATTCCTGGGTCTTAAATGTGAATATTTTCTGGTTCCTTTGGTCATCCATGATAATAAAGTTAATTTCTTTGGATGTGTACTGTTGATCGGGACATATTAGGCTGCACTTTGGAATTTGGGAAACACTGGTCAACATTTTTTCACCATTTTCAACTATTTTAAAGACCAAACAGCAAATCGATAGGTATTGGGAAATTAATCAACATTTTGATTAACACTGAAAATAACCATTGTTTGCACAAATATTGACTGCATGATGCCTCTCACTTGTAACGTCTAGATGTATACAAACCTGTACCAGCCTGGTTGAAACACTTTTTTTTTTTTTTTTAAATCATGATGTGATGATGTGAAGCGGTTTAAGAGCTTTGCTGCAATCTGAGATTTATTTCATTCAGCTGGAGAACCATTCAACTTTATTTTTATTGCGATGAGATCTGGAGCTCAGTTAAACTACTAAGGTCTATCACCACATCTGAATAACATTGCAATTAAATGGGATATTTTTGGACAGGAGTTTGTAAATAGTAAAACGATTGCACTGAGGATTGAGCAATGGGGACAGCCATTGGAAATAAATGCTGAAGACAGTGAAAGATGAGTGAAAAGCTTCTTGAAAGGGGTAGAAACAAAGAGGGATTGAAGCAAAGAGGGTAGAAGGAGGTGTTTGAAAGTGGAAACAGAACCGGTCGGGGAAGGATGGGAGAAGTTAAGAGGAACCAGGGAGCAGTGAAGAAAGGAGGAGACGAAAGGAATACATAACGAGGGATTGAAGGTAGATCAAAGGATGGCAGGAGGGACGGGCGGAGGGCCTCTCATGGCATCCGTCATCTAACGGCAAGGTGGATGCAGGAAACCGGGGGAGGAGACGACTCGGACAGACTCATCAGTAAATCAAATGTCCATTCCCGGAAGAGGCAGGCAGACGTTTTATAACGATTGAAGAAAGTTGCGATCTGAAACCTTTCGGGACCGACTCTTAATTCGAACGGATTTCTGGGGCCGCGTCGTGCTGCACTCTGCAGGAGAAGCTAACCTGGCCTTGTCAGTTCCAGTTATGGTGTACAGTTCTCTTAACTGGATCCAGAACCACCTGTCCCGAGGAGACACACACAGCCTCACATTTCCCCTGTCTTTAAATTGTTGACGCGACAGCGCTCCAGTTTTCTTTTCCTTGTGACATCTTAACTGTCAATGTATCTGCACTTCGTATAAAGATGTCGTTTGCTGCGTGTGAGATGTACACAGTACACATGCACACACTCTCTTGCCTGCCGTGTGTGTCATTAGATTGTGGTTTACACGTGTGTGCTGGTTTGTGTGTGTGTGTGTGTGTGTGTGTCCACAGCACAGAAGTGGATGTACGGCGGTCTGGACAGCAACGTCTTCCTGCAGTATCTGGCCTGGGTCACCTACCCCGTCGTCCTCATCACCTTCTCCGCCGGCTTCACCCAGATCCTCGCCCCGCAGGCTGTTGGTACGACTCTGAACGTGCACACGGGACATGTAGTTCAGACACGGAAGAAGAAAGACACTGTAAATGTAAAATCTCCATCTAAGAACACTTTACAATCGCAGAATAACACGCAGTAAAGAAACAGATCCCCAAAAATGACGAGTGACCCTAAACCGTCCCTAACTATAAAATTTGTCAAATAGGTTTTAAGCCTGATCTTAAAGGTAGACATGGTATCTGCCTCCTGAACCCAAACTGATGCTTCCTCAGGAGAGCGTCCTGATAACTGAACGCGAAGCACTCGACCAGTTGTAGTTTGTCAAACAGAAAGAATTTGCCATTTTTCTCTATTTTATGTCACTGTTCAATGAAAATATTTGGGTTTAAACAAAGTGATGAATTGAGTAACTACAAAAATAATGTTTACATTAATGTATGATACAATCTCGTTTCCCAAAAAGTTGGGACACTAAAATGTCACGTAAGATGTAAGTAAAAACAAAATTAAATTATTTGCAAATCCTGTAAACCCATATTTAATTGCAAATGGACAACAAATCAAATGTTGTTGTTGTTGTTGAAATTTCAACATAAATTCAGTAAAATGTTTAAATTGAAAACATATTACTACACACACATTACATTAGACAGACACAACACGAAGGATGGTTGCCCTCTAAAATTATGAGCAGCACATCACTGTCACTGCGTTTGCATAAACAAGCTAACCCTGAGGTGTAGAGACGTGGGCCAACGCTGTAAAATCAGCAGACCGCTTCAGTTTTCCTGTTCATCCTCTCGAACTGAAAACTGAAGTCTTATTAAACGCCGTGTTCCCTGTAGCCTCGTACTCTCAGCTTTCTGTCACTTGAAGCTGATTTACTACCGGAGTCGTAGTACCACCTTGTACTGTAATGAACTCCCACTAAACTCCTGTGTAAACGGTCGCTGCTGGAGTGTAACGCCACTCCGCCGCGCTGCTCTCAGTCCCCTAAAGGCTCAGCTTCCTCCCGAGAGGGCCTCCTCTGCCTCGGTATCGGACGGGGAGGAGGAGAGAAATCCTCTGGAAGCGCTGAAGCCCGTTTCAGAGCCGCAGTGTCGTCTTCGGTTCAGGTTAGGTTTGTCTGGATTCAGCAGCACGCTGCGCAAGTACCGTCTGCAGCAGGCAGGGCAGAGACCCGACCGTCAAACTCACCGACGGAGGCTGGAGAGACGAGTGTTCTCCGGAGAGCTTTTTTAAATTTTACACATTTGAGTCATAAAAGCAGGACAAGTGAACACAGATTATTTTACACATGAATACCAGAAGCCGGTTTACCTGTTGTTTTTCATTCAGCACCCATGCTAACAGGTGGGACACAGCCACACATACAAATTTTTTAAAAAAAAATCCATTCCTGTTTACATTACACATTTATTACTTTTTCCAAACTGTAACTTTGATTGTTTCACATTTAGTCATGAATATTCAGAGAAGGTCAGGTGCTCGGTGTTCTGGGTTTCTCTAAAAGCTGTCGGTCAGCTGTGATCTCCCGCTGCTCTCCTCTGCAGGCTCAGGGATCCCGGAGATGAAGACCATCCTGCGAGGGGTCGTGCTGAAGGAGTACCTCACCTTTAAAACCTTCGTGGCCAAAGTCATCGGCCTCACCTGCGCACTGGGCAGCGGGATGCCCCTTGGAAAGGAGGTAGAACACTCACACACTCACACACTCACACACACACACACACACACTCACTGACTCTCACACACTCACTCTCACACACTCTCGCCATAAGCCGAAAAGGTAGTCAATAAGTGAGTCAGTCATTGCAGCTTGTGTGACTCAAAGGACTGAAATGAAATTTAAGCTGCTCACACCAGTGTTTAGAAAAAAACCTTCAGGCTAAATTATTCATGTATGCATATATGCCTTCGTGTGTGTGTGTGTGTGTGTGTGTGTGTGTGTGTGTGTGTGTGTGTGTGTGTGTGTGTGTGTGTGTGTGTGTGTGTGTGTGTGTGTGTGTGTGAGAGAGTGTGAGTGTGAGCTGTAACAAACAGAGGTTGACATGAAGGAGTTTGTAGTTTGAAGGCTCAGATATTCAGGCTTCCTCCTGGTTCCTGGAGGGTTGAGGTGCTGTGGGGCCTATGAGAGGTGGTGAACAGTTATTTTACCTAAAACTATACATTTTCATGTCATTTTGGACCATTATCCTTCCAATATCTATTTAAATGCTCTGTCTGCCATGAAAATAATATGCAAATGTTATCATGGAAGGGAAAACCCTGCTATCGGCTACACAGTATGTGCAGGAGGAATAGATAGATAGACAGACAGACAGACAGACAGACAGACAGATACTTTATTAATCCCACAAAGGGACATTTTTTCACAACAGCAGCATTATAGATACAGGTGAATTAGGGTGAATGAAGGAGCTCCAAAACAAACCCTGTCCTTTTTTCTTCAGCTGTTTTCACTCATATTGCTTAATAAAAGAAAAATATTTAAATTTATAGATTTAGGCATTTGACTTGTTGGTGCGTAACCACACAGGGTCACAAGAATCTCTCACGTCAGAGGCTGCAGAGACAGTAGTTACAGCTAAGCTAGTTAGTTAGTTAGTACTTAGTGCTGCTTTACTCTCCATTATTAAAGATTTAAATATAGGCTTATTTTGTGGTATAACATATTAGATTCTGAAGGTGATAAACGATCAATATTTAGTTCAAACATTTCCAGAAACAGGAGCAATTTGCATAAATTAGTTTTAGCCTAGGCTAATAACTAGCCTTGTGACTGCATGGTTATACTATTGTTTTCTACTTCTTGTGAAATGTTTTTTCCACAAATGAATTCGGGATAAGTCAAGTTGTCAAAACGTCCTTTGTCAGTTTTCACATGTTCTTACTTAGTTTCATCTTTGTACGGCAGTACTGATTTACACAACCTGCTCATTACCAGCACGCGTCATTTATCACTGACTAAGTCGGGCAAAATCCAGCTTTAACATAATTCTTTCATGTTAGCAGTTCCAGCAGAACTCCAGTGCTGACCCACATCCAGCACTTCTGTTGTTTGGTCTGTTGTTTGAGTGATTGGCAGCGTTAACGCTCGGTATTGTGGCCCAGACGGGCACCAGGCTGCTGCCGGGTTTGGTCGCCAGCTTTGTTACAGCAGCCGTATCGCGCCGTGAATCTCTGCGCACCGACTAACATGCTGCAATATACCAACCTTCTCCCGCTCATTCACATTCCCGTCCCCTGCATCCCCGCAGCATGAATTACAACTGAGTCATAAATGGCACGCGATGGGGCTGATATGCTCGAATTCAGGTGAAGAGCAGTGTGAGTGTGAAATCTGGAGAAAAGAAAGAGAAAATACAAAAGGAGGGAAAGAAGGAAGGTTGCCGAGTTGGCCTGAGAACTTTTTACTGTTTCAGTGGGAGAGAGACGATTGTTTTTCTGGGTAATTTAGGGATCCCCTACCTGGCTATACAGATGTTGTTTATATCTTGTTGGACACTGTGTGTGTGTGTGTGTGTGTGTGTGTGTGTGTGTGTGTGTGTGTGTGTGTGTGTGTGTGTGTGTGTGTGTGTGTGTGTGTGTGTGTGTGTGTGTGTGTGTGTGTGTGTGTGTGTGTGTAACGTAGTATATATGACTACATCTCTGTTTTGGTGCAGAAACAATTTGGGTATGTGTGGCATTCCCCTGAAGACTGCCAAGCCTGAAGACATACTTGCAGGATAATATGGTTTCCACAAGCCACACACGCACACACGCACACACACACACACGCGCCCACACACGCCTCAGGCCCTTCTGGGTACTCGTACTAATGCAACAGCATCCACAGTCTGGATTCGGCGCAGGCCTCTCCCTTCCTTTAACTTTATGCATCACTTTTCTGATTCTCACTTTTAATCCTGTTGGTTCCGCTTTAAACTTCAGCGTCTGAATTAGAATATTCTCTGCAGACTTTTCTCGTTGTTGATGTTTCCAAAAGAGTTTCCATGAGCAGTCGTGTGTGACGGGCGGCTTCTGGACAACGTGATTTCACCTGTTTTATGTCTTTTATTTTTTGCCTCCCGTCAGGGTCCGTTCGTCCACATCGCCAGTTTGTGCGCCGCCCTCCTCAGCAAGTTCATGTCTCTGTTTGGAGGAATCTATGAGGTAACTCGTCATCTTTGTTTTTATATTATTATGTCTCTCACATATTGTTCTTTTTTTTTCAGTTAATTTCACTGTTTTGTTGGTTTTACTGACAACTTTTGTATTTTTTTTCATTTCATGATATAAAACCTGTCTGAACATTGTTCTGCCACTATAATCCAGATATGGGGAGATCTTAATATTACCGTGTGTTTAAAGCAATAAGCTTATCGAGCTGCAGCAGGTGGTGAGGTGAGTGTTTTCACCTTTCAGGCTGCATACAGGCCGCCGCATCGAACTGGTGAAGGTAGTCGGGGCCTGAGTCTTAAATCACTTCATATTTACTATATAGTGCGCTACAATTACAGTCTGTTTGTGCCTATTTATTCACTATATTCTGTGCTCAAATATTTGACAAAGGAACAAAAAGTATTATTTATGGCATATACTGTCTTTTCAGTTATCTATCCCATGATGTCAAAATGACTGTTGATTGACTGATTATGCGAGATGTTGATGATTAAGAAGGATCCCATTTCTCAGTTAACTGGTCACTAAGAGTCATGACCAAAAGGGTGATTTCTGACACGTACAGCTCAATCAAATCTGAAAGCAATACCCATTGGACATTACTCAGGAATGACTACTTTCTGTTTTTGGGTGATGTTTTTATCCCTCAATTCAGCATCTATAAAGGAATCTGTATTGTTGTTGTTGTTGTTGTTGTTATGCTCCCATTAAGGGAAGCACAGTAATCACTGTAATCATAATATTTGTGTTTGATTTATTTGATATTTCATTCATTCACTACACGCACACACACTTTCTGGAAACATATATAGCCGACTATTAATTCCCTCAGTTTATCTGAAGACAATATTTGGCCTCAACAGACAAATAAAGTGGAGCGTGTTTTTTTACTGCTGTTAATGTTCATAATCTGAAAACAGAAAATTGGAAATCTGAAAGGTTTTCTGGGAGGAGCCTAAATAGGATGAGCAAACAGCGATCAGCTATGAATGTATTACAGATGGTCCGTTGTACAATCTAATATCAGAGCAGTTGGTTTCGGTTCGAGCGTCACCCGCATTTAAGATGTCAATTTGTGCCTCCCAAAAACATTGCTGTAAAGCTTTCAGTTAGGTTGATGAGCAGTGATTTATGCATGCTATTTTCCACGATGATCAAAAAGCAGCTTTGTGATATGTTACAGCAGTGATTACAGAATAAGGAAGAAAAGTAGAGGAAGAGAAACGAAACAAAAGCTAAGAGGTTTCTTTTTTTTTTTTTTTTTAAAGGCCAAGAGGAACGGGTGGGTGGGTGGGGGAGAGGCATTTTTCAAGTTGTTTGAGAGTGAAGTGGCAACGAGAGAGCACAAGAAATGATAAATAATGACAGCAGGTGAATTGCTACAGAGAGGGTAGCGAAGACAAACAAAAAGGACATGACAATAAAGACGAGTGCAGGAAATGGTTTCTGACGAGAATGCTTTTTGGGACAGCTGAGGACTGCAGCCTGATGCTTTTTCTATTACTTTTTATACCGTACACATGTCTGACAGAAGGCTTTTTTTTTTTTTTTAGGTAGTTATTGGTTCTCTTGCAGCTGAAACAGCTTCGCACACAGAAATGTGGATTCTTTTCTCCCTCTTCTTTAGAAACTGGTTTCTCATCCCATGTAAAGTCAACAACCAGTGATTACCCATTTGATAAATGTTTAATCACTGTTTTTATTTGACAACAAATTCGACCGTTTCATCTTCAAAACTAAGTCTTCCCACAGAGTTAGTATGCAGCAATACAGATGAAGACATCAGTAGTGGGAATGAGGAGATGGAGATTGAGCAAAGCAAAATTGTTGTCTTCTTCATCTTCTGTTCCTTTTTCTTCTTCTCCAACCTCTCCCTCCATTGGGAGAGGAGTCTGGGGAGCTGGAGGAGGGAAAGTCGTGACTCTCATCTCTCTTTGTGGTGAGATGTGAGCTCCACTCTTGGGAGATGAAATGGTGGAAAGATGGAAGGGTTTGAAGAGAGTACAGCGGGCAGAAAGAAAAGGTCTGCACTGCTGCTCTCTCCTTCCACAATATGGCCTCGAGCAAGGGGTTCAAACTGTTGGCTAGACATTAATCTTGATATAAATAGGAAAGAGAAACTTCTGGAAAGAGAAATTTCTGTTAAAGGAAACCAACGGTGACTGAAATCTGATGCATTACTGACCCATCCATCCACCTCGACCTCCTCCCTCTGTGGACGCTAATAAGGACACCTGACTTCCTACAAACAGTCTGAAGTCCTGCAGCTGTTTTGCTGCTTAAATGGAAACCATTGTTGTTGCGGGGACTGTTCAGACTGATGCTTCCTTTAGTTAAGGATGAAGGTGGGACAGTCTAAAATATCATTGTATGTTTCAACGTAAACTAAATACACAAAAGTATATGGACATGTTGTACTTAAATATTTGACTATATATTGTTATTATTATTATTATTATTATTATTAATAATAATTATTATTATTATTAGGGATGTGCTTTGGGCATCTGTTTCAAAGCAGATCAAAAGCAAATTTAACATGAAAACCCACAGCTGTCTGAAAAACAACTGCATATGTTCTTTTAGTTAGAAACTTTATTAAATTTAGATGTCCAGCAGGAATTCAGCTGTTCAGTTTACTGTATATCTGAACATGTGAGCTCTCCTCACTACTGCAACAGCAAGAAAGGTTGGGGCAAAATCAGCTCTCCTTCTATTAAATGATGGACAATATATTTTTTTCTGTAAATGAATAGGAAGCTGAGCAAAATATGAAGTTAAGTCAAACAAAATACAGCTTTTTTTTATTTTTCATACACATTCATTCAAGCAATGTTGTTTTTTTTTTTGTTTTTTTTTTACAAAAATACTTCCCCATATACAGTCATAAAAATATATATATGTATTTTTCTATACATACACTTCAGTTAAAAGAGACTTCACATTGTTTTCATTCAGGATATGTTGAATCAATATTATTTTAAAAACTTGTTTTTACAGCAGATTTTGCCTTTTTATTCTAGTAAACGGTCACAGCTGGTCTGTTTTGTAAAGCTACATCAATTTGATTATTTATTTTGTAACTTTAAGCTCAACATTTTTACGTAAAAAAAACATAGAACCAATATATTTCTATGATGCGCAGCATCTTTATTATCATGGGAAATGATTAAATATGACTCTTTTTGGCTAATTTCTGCACTATACCACAAACAAAATCACTTAAAACTTGCAAATTTACAAAAATTATTTTCCCTAATACTCTAAACTGTAACATTAAACCCTTCACTGAACATGTATTTGTCATTTAAATGCATCATTTATATTTGAGAAAAGACGATGCAAAATCAAACATTTTTGATCGCAACAATCACAAATAAACTCCGGGAGGGACTGATAATAAGGACTTCAACTTAGCACACATGGTCACATACAGCATGTTCTTTAGAAAAGGGACAATTTAACACAAAATTAGTGGTTAAAATCATCGTCGTTTCCGTCCATTGGCCGTGAATTAATCTTTACATGGAAGACGGTTGCTACTCCTAATCACCACCAAGAGAGAAGCTCATATTCATGATACAATGATTTGTGCTCCACATCATGCAGACAGACGGACAGATCATTTTAATGAACATGCGAGAATCCACTTACATACACTCTTCTTCAGCTAAAAGGAAAATTCAATCTGCTTTGGCTCATCCGTACTGATTCTTTTCATCATCCTGTTGAAAACAGCCAACCGTTCCAGTTCATTTAGGTTTTTATATCAACCGGTGGTTCGTTTACAACCCTCTGTAAACACAACCCTCCACCTCCACCGTTCTTCCTTTCATCCCTCTCTTTATTTGTCGGTTAAATTGTCCACCTGCCTGTCTTTTCTTTTTAATCACTCTCTACTGTAATCATCATCCTCCTCATTACCCCGTCCCTCTGTAGGCCTCTGTAACTCTCTCCAGCTCTCCCTTCCCACTCGAGAGTTGTGCTGCATTTCATGGCATATTAATGAGAGAGTGTGTGTGCGTGTGTGAAGTGTCCCCGTGCAGCAGTATCGGGTCCTCTCCACAGTTTGAAGTACACTATGCTAATGGTGCCTGTGAGCTGTGAAAAAAACAACAGCTTTTAGTTTCCGAGCGCTGTACTTTTATAAAAGCGGGGCCGAGTGCTTCACATGTACGTGGAGAGAGACATTATTTGAAGAGAGCTGACACTCGATCAGATACATGTTGTTTCATCAGATCAGTGAATGTCAGTTAATTGAGTGTCAAATTTTAATGATGAGACTTGGTTTGCTGAATGTTGCAATGATGGAAACACAGTTTGTATAATCAGGAAGAAAACAGGGTTTTTCATCATTCGTTCCTTGCCAGTTGAACATTGTCTCTTACTCCCATGCTACCTGAAGGAGCCTGCTTTTAAGGTAATTAAAGTGCACAACTCCCGGCATGCTCCCAGTCAGTGTCGTATATTCCCATCTGAAGTTGTGTGTGATTCACACTGCATAGAAGTTGAAAGTTATATTTGTCCTCCCAGTTTTCAGCCTCAGAAACGTTGTAACCCTCAAAATAAGTTGTTTTTTTTTGCATTTGTTTTCCTTTAAAGTCATTCGTAAGATAATTTGTTTTTATTTTTCCTCCGACGACCATTGCTGCGACGGAGAGGTTATGTTTTGACTTGAATTCACCAATTTTCAACAGATTTGTTATTTTTCTGAAGAGACTTTTCTGAACTTGGAACTGAAAAATGTGCAGTTTTATGTTTCTAGAAACACTGGTGAGTGTCAGAATAAACTGTTACAGTTCCGATTTTGCTGAACAAAAATCCTGTATAATGATTTGAACTTTGAAGGAATAGAAATAATCTCGCCTATTTGGAATAAAAAGAACTCGAGATGAACATGTTCTTCAGCGTAAAACTTTTCACCCGGTTAAATAGTGATGAGTGTGTCTGTAAGCAGTAGCGCAGCATGTAAAACCAGGGTAGCCCACAGGGTGTATTGTCAGTGGGAAACACGCACACTAACTTCTCTATACCACTGCCATGCTACTTGAAGGACATCGGTATCATAGGAATGAGGGTAAGTAAGATCAGACGTGTCCAAAAAACTCACATTTCCCATGATGCATCATGATCTGTGCAGTCGTGTAGCTCAGTTTTGTCATTTATTGCTCTCTCATCGTTCGTACTGTTACACTCCAACTCCTCATCTGATGACAGATCCGTTAAGATTCTTCTAAAGATGGAGAATTATGAAAAACAAAAAGGATCTGGGTTTTTGGGTTATTTTTTTTGGCATGTTCAACGTGTTATTTGTATTAAGTAACACTTAACTTCATGGCTTTTATTATATTGTGTTAAATCTATTAGATATAATCAAAAAGCATGAAAGAAACAGTTTCTATAAAGTAGTTGTAAGCAGTTCTAAATGTTTATGAATGTATTTGTTCAAACCTAGAACACCTCCCATCTCTGCTCGTTAGTGGAGGCTAAAATCAAATATGTTCAGATAATAAACACTTCAAATGTGCTTAAATCTGCTTACAACTGCGTTATGGACAATTATAGATTATCTATTCAATACTGACAAGAAATGCTAAATAGGTGGACTTAAAGTCAAGTGTTCAATGTGTTCTGATACGACTGCTGTATTGTGTGTGTGTGTGTGTGTGTGTGTGTGTGTGTGTGTGTGTGTGTGTGTGTGTGTGTGTGTGTGTGTGTGTGTGTGTGTGTGTGTGTGTGATTTCAGAACGAGTCGAGGAACATTGAGATGCTGGCAGCAGCCTGTGCTGTGGGAGTCGGCTGCTGTTTTGCTGCCCCCATCGGAGGTGAGTCTCCAGAAAATGTATCCATCAATTTAAGTAGCAGAAGTTTTGTCACATGCTGCAATTAGCTGGAGGTGAACACGATGTTATTCTGACATCACACAACATAATTGGGCTTCATGTGGCTGAAATTGATGGAACGATCTCAGCGATGTTTCAGAGGGCATGTTTTATTGAAGGCCTGATCTCTGTCTGTACTCCTGCTGTCATCTCATGTTAAATTTACAGTCTTGGTAGATGCGAGTGCAGATCTGACAACACTTTGTGTGTGTGACATCATTTATTCAGCTGCAAGCAGGGTTTTTTTTGTGTTTTTTGTGCTGTAGAAAAGACTGTTGAGAAATATCAGTTTAATTTCTTTGGGATCCTGTATGTTTATATTCTAATGTAACTTACAGTCCCCATGCTGTGTGTGTGTGTGTGTGTGTGTGTGTGTGTGTGTGTGTGTGTGTGTGTGTGTGTGTGTGTGTGTGTGTGTGTGTGTGTGTGTGTGTGTGTGTGTGTGTTTTGCAGGTGTGTTGTTCAGTATTGAGGTAACATCCACGTTTTTTGCGGTGAGGAACTATTGGAGAGGTTTCTTTGCCGCTACCTTCAGTGCCTTCATCTTCAGAGTCCTGGCTGTCTGGAACAGAGACGAAGGTGAGAGGATGGATGAGCTCATAATACTCTCAACACTCTTCATGTCAACGCTACTGAAGGTGTAAATGAAAAGTTCATGAAGGTTTTATTAACCCTCCGAGAGGCTGTGCTGGATTCTTTGTTTCTTTACATTTCATGTAATAACTCAAAACATTTACTTTCAAAGTGCACTCAGATAGAATACTGTAAATTATCCACATTTAAATGCCTCAACAGGACAAAAGTTTAATTCAACAAACAACAGCAGGTCAAACTTTCCTGGAATTTATTAGAAAAACATGAACATCCAAAAGTATCTGATTAACCTGGTGTGAAACAACCCAGTTTCACTGCGTGAATATGGTTCTGGTTCATGACTTCATAGATAATAGTTTGCAGTTGTTCCATCCTGCTGGGTTCATTTTAAGCAATCAGCATGTGATGAAATTGGCCGACACTTTGCCACCTCTGGAACTACCAACTATCAACGGATCTTTTCCACCACATTATACTTTATACATCGTTTTAATGAACACCAGCAGAGTAACGAGGTGCTGAGCGTTTATTCTGCGCGCTGAGTGCCAAATATTCAGCGACTTAAAAAAATATATACAGTATATTTTTTTACAGCTCGTCACTGTCACCAGTCGTCCAATCACAGTGAAGGAGGGACAAACGCAGTTAACGACTGCGCTTGTTCCTCCTTGCGGCTGAGAAAACGCTGATATGACCCGAGTTGCTTGCGACCGTCCCTTATGACCTTTCAAAATTGTTAGATGTGACTTTGTTCTCCTGCTGTTTTCTTTCCCGTTCTCCAGAGACCATCACGGCCCTCTTTAAAACCCGCTTCCGGCTCGACTTTCCCTTTGACCTCCAGGAGCTCCCTGCCTTCGCTGTCATCGGGTAGGTTTTCACTGGTGCCATGAAACTGTCGCTCTCCAATTCAGAGATTGCGATTATGAAATCTGTTTCAAAAACTGGGAGGAAAAAGGAAACCTAGCTATCAGATTGAACACCTGGAAAATGCCTCGAAAACAGTCATTCTTATTAAATCAAGTTCAGACCAAAGAGTTTAAAAGAGATGAAACTGTTGCAGGAAAAGTTGCAGCAGTGTGAACTCAAACCAGCTGATGGTGTCACTCTCAACTCAGCTTGTTGAGAGTGACACCATCAGCTAGTCTCAGACGGGAAGTTTTAGAACGTAAGACACGATAGTTTGTGTTTTTAATTTTATTAAAGGAGACACCAATGATAGAACTCCTTGGTGTTCTCTTAAAGCACTAAAGGGCAGCTTTAAATTTGTTTTCTGTTTTTGCTGTTTCATCACGACAGAAAATGCAACTGTTGCAAGTAACTTACTGTCACTATCTTTATTCACGTTATAAGATACTATAAATCACATCAAGCAACAAAAAAAGCCCCAAAAAGCCGGCAGTTAAAACGGAAATACAGAGTCGTTGCTATGGAAATGTGACACTGTCCCGTTGCTTTGTTGTAAACCGAAAGGTTTCAGCTTTCAGGACGTTTCAGACTGGAGAGTTTTAGTTTTTAAATCATCTCGTCATGAATCTTTCGTCTGAAGTGGCCTTAAAGGCTCATAAGTAACGGAAACAGAGTTTTGTTATTTATTTACAGCTTATAAGGCTTTTTTAAATAGTCTCATTTCAATAAATAGCCAAACCAAAATGAAAGAAGTTCGGTTTGAAGAAACTTCAAATGAATTCAAACACCGTGAGTCATTGCTTCTGCCCATCTGGTTGTTCTGACAGCAATTCCCATTTATTATGACCGCCGCATAGACTTGGATATTATTCAGGAGCAGCGCACACCGTAGCTTGTGAAGGTTTAGCTTCAGGGTGGCCCGCGTGAGTCACTGAACATGGATAATTCAGCCTGCAACAGTTGCTAGCGCACTGAGGGAAAGCTTATTTTATCCTGCCGTAGCCTGAGGGATCCTACATGGCTGTGAATGAGACCACGGGTTCCTAGAAGGAGGGAGAGCGAGGTGGTGGTGGTGGTGGTGGTGGGGGGGGAGCTAGGTGCTCTCCATCCCTCCGTCATTCTCTTTCAGATGAAAGCTTGTGTGTAGCTTATTCACAGGCTCCCCGAGAGAAGGAAATCCCTCTCTTCTTTATCTTTCTCTTCTTCATCTTTCGCCTGGTTTTCTTTCTTTTATCTTTTGTGTGTGTGTGTGTGTGTGTGTCGGTAGGTATTAACACCCACCGATGCATCAGACTCCCCCGTACAGCACACTCAGAAGCGCCTCCAGAAAAGGCAGCAAAGCACTTTAGTCCCAGTTTTACACCGTGCGCTAGTCTGTACGTGTTTGGCCTGCGAGGAGCAGCCGGAGCGCCCGGTGCCTCCGTGTAGCTTCCATCTTCCCCTGCCGATAGCTGACAAGCAGGGAAAGTCGGTCAGTGTCTCAGTGAAGCAGGCCAGAAAGAGTTTGTCCTGCGCTGCCGAGGGCACGTCTTTGAAGAGTGGCACACTATCGTGCTAACTGCTCACACCTTCAGGCTTTAGCAGTGAGAATCACGGATACACGACCTGATTCCTCCACACAACACATGCAAACAATACAGTAAGAATTATGCACAAATGAGAGGCGATGTATTATGTATGTCCATGCTCGTGTCTATCACGGTGAGAATCTGAACATAACACCCTAATTGGTTATTTTCACAGCAGCCTCATTGTCCTGTGTTGTTTTTTTTGGCTGCAACAAATATGTTTCAGGATTTAAAAATCACTAAATTTAAAGGTGCTTTACATTTACTGTTTTATCTCCAGAATACACAACGTGTGTCCCTGAGGCCGAACAAACATGCTGAATATATACGTGTGTACACACACACACACACACACACACACACACACACACACACACACACACACACACACACACACACACACACACACACACACACACACACACACACACACACACACACACACACACACACACGTACGTCTCGGTGCCCTCCCTGCTCTGTCTCAGCCCAAGTCCTCTTGTTCATACCGAAGATGTAAACCTGTTTTTCTTTAAAAGTTTATTCATTTATTTATTTTTTCTCTAAAGTTGCTGAATCATTTTAAAACTCCTAGTTGCTATAGTTTTGAAAAAGTTAATAAAAAAGAAGGAAATGTGGATTTGTCATCTGCAGGTTAACACACACGGTGCTGAATTGTTTCTGGCAGCAAGACAGTTTGTCAAAAAATAATTTACAACACATGGGCACCAAATAATCCATAAAAACTTCTCTTATCTCAAATATGTATACTGTGACAATATTGTTGAAATAATTAACGTCAATGTTCACAAAGTTCAAGAATAAACTTCTGCTGCTCTTGTACATTGGGACTCAAACATATTGCATATGCCTTTTTTCAGGACTAAGTGGGTGTGGTTTCATCAGATGTGATTGACAGTGCTGGAAAGTCCACATTTGATTTAAATGTTGCCAAACTCTGATTTGAAATTCATTACATCATGTTTTCCAGCTGAACCCCACCCACCTACAGTAAAGTTATAATCTTAAAGATTTTAATTTAAATAAATGTCTTTATAGTCATTATCAATCAGTGAATGGTCCGATGATGGAACCGTTGCATCTGCAGTATAACGAACAGAACCAGCCTCGGCGTTGGTGGCGACGTTCCCTGGAAAAGTCACAAGCGGTGTTCGACGGTCAGTGACAGTTTTCCATCGCTCAGCAGGAGTTGTTGTGCCACACAGGGTCGAAGTAGCTAACGCTGACGTCACACCGTCCAAAACCACAGCTGCAATTACAGCAGGTCGCCACAGGTGCCGCCAAAGACAACAAAATGGATGTTCAGGATTGTAATTTAACAAACGATGTGAAAGGGAAGCACAAATAACCAATTCAGAAAGAGACAATTAAATCTTTATGTCGGGCCTCAAAGTGGGAAACTGATTGAGAGAATAATCTTTCGAGCCATTTTTCATTGTGTACTTACATGGAGGGTTAACGATGAGTGTTATGGCAGCTGAATGCACAGATCTTTTTTTTAATTTGTTCATATCTTTTATTTAGTTATCGAATGATCTGCTGATTACGTTCTTCATCAAACATCAGAATAAAAATCAATCCGAGTATAATAAGGAGGATTTTATGTCATTTGATTCGTCCAAAAATAAAAAAAAAAAAAAAAGCTGTGAATTCTTCTGTTGCAGTCAGTTTTCTTTCAGTCGACTAATTGGAAAATTGTTGCTGCTTATGCTGATTTATTTACACATGCTTAATCACTTAATTCATTAAACTATTCGTCGATCAACAGCAGAGGATTTGAATCATTTATGTTAGAAATGGAAATTAGTCAACTTGAATAGTTGCATTAAAAAGTTGAATTTTAATCTTTTGAATGTATTTAACTTTGACAACTCTGAATCTAAAGAGAATAATTTGAACTATAATTTATTAGTTTGAAACTGAATTTTAATATACTTGCAACTGAATGTTGAATTCTGAAATTAAATTAATTTGCTTTTAAACTGTATTTGATCCTCAGATAGATGATTCAAATTACTGACACAGATATCTAACCATAATTAATCATTTGATTCATTTATAAGGCAAATTGTTGCAAGACAAAAAAAAAGTGATTTTAACATTGTACGCATGATGAAGCCGATAAACCTATAGGGAATAATAATCGTATGTTGAATCTCTGGTATTGATACGTAGTAGATTTATTGAACCACACGCTGCAGTTCCTCTGTGCCTCCTCTGAGGGGAGCATCAGTTTGGCTGAAACACCTTCACCCGATCGTACCCCGAATCTTGGTCGTCCTTAAAAACAGTACCCATGAACCCTCCTTCTCATCTTAACCATAAACATATATTGCATATGTAATCACAGAATCGTTCCATAGAGAGGACATTTGGTCTTTTTTTTTTTTGTTAAGAGCATAACAACAAAGGAACACCAAAAGGCATACATGCAGTGTTTTCTTCAGCTGCACTGCGGGGGCAAAGTCTCCCTCATCATCCTCTTCATTATTTATTGAAAGCTATTTGACAGAATTAATAATGCAGCAAGATAAATTTATGAGCATTAGATTGTCTGTGTCGCTGTCTGAGTCTATTCTTTCCATCCCCACCTCTCCTCTTTCTTTCCCTCTCACTGTGATGAAGAGGGCTCCCACTGAGCTTTTAAACGCATGCTTACATAAACCTCTCTTTCTGCTTTGTGTCCAACTCCCCCACACATCCCCATCTGACAGTACGCTCTCTCTCTCTTACTGTCTCTTAGCTGTAATTCCCTCTTCATGTTTTCCATCCAATATGTTCCTTCTTTCAGTGTACGTCTTTGTTTTTTCTCTCTGTTGTTTTTCAGTGCGCATCTCCTACATGTTTTGTTGACTTTGTCGTCTTCCTCTGTTTCCAATCTTTGTTTTTTCCTTCCTGTACACATCTTATGACTTTACTGCATCACAGCTGCTTCTATCTCTCACCTCCGCCTCCAGTGCATTAGAAACTGCATTTACATTGCTTTTATTGTGACTCGATGCATTGCTTTGTTTACACTTGAACTAATTTATTCTATTCCGTTTTGATTTGATCTCACAGAATGCAGTTTGATACCAAGTGGGAAAAAAAGTGTCTGCAACTCTCTCTTCTTTGTATCTCTGCAGGATTGCCAGTGGTTTCGGTGGAGCTTTGTTCGTCTACCTGAACCGACTGATTGTGCAGTTCATCAGGAAACAGAAGGCCATCAACAGATTCCTCATGAAAAAGTAGGTTACTGAACATAAATGCAGCTGTACATGCAGTGCATTTCAGGGGGAACTATTGTACTTTGTACTACATTACATTCTCTTGAATGCAATAGTTACCTTTCTCTTTATAGTGTAAAATCACCATGAAACGTGGTCCTGATACGCTTTACGAACACAAAAAACAACAATGAAATATAGGGAATATTAAAACAAAAAAGTGCAAACAACCACATTAAAATAAAAAAATAAAAACCTAACTGTAAGCTTAATCAAAACAGTAAGTTTTAAACTGTCATAAGTCGCACCTTTCGGATAATCTTTCATTCAAAGCATGAAATATGTTGGACTGATACACATTCAACAAACTATCAGTATGATCAAGGTTAAAATCAGTTCCAACCATAACCAGCTACAAAATGACATCATTAGAAGTAAGTCAATAATACCAAGCTTACACAGTTTGGCATCAATAATATTAATGCAATAATATAACAATACACCGACATGCATTATTCAATTCTTTCAGAGGGCTTTTACTTTGATTATTTAAGCAGAAAAATACAAATTAAAATCCAGAATTTATACTCATAAATAAGTATTTTTTTTACTTCAGAGTTCTTTTACTGAAATAAAACATTAAATATTTCTGCCAACAATGAGTCTAAAGTCTGATTTGGATGAGCGTTCGCAGCAGTTTGCATTATGTTTATTTTTATCTCTGCTGCAAACCAGAGTCCATACAGGAGTTGAATGAACCAATCATATTCCTTGACGCACAGGTCGGCACAATGAACCGTGCTCGTCGTCTCCTCTGCGATTGACAGTTACACTTCCCCCCTTCTTTGCATCAGTCTGCAGGGACGTTTAAGTGTATCTTCCGAGAATGCAAGAACCCACTCTAATGTACTTTGATGTGACTGATCCTCCACTCTGCTATCACATGTTCTCATGTCAGCCTTCTCCACATTAAAACCCATTATCACTGATTCCCTGCAATGTGACTCTGCGTCACATTGGAAGTTGTTGGATTAGTGGGCAGTTATAAAGCTGACAACTCTATTTTAGGAAATTCTGTAATAACAGAAAACCTTTTATGACGTAGTTTTTGTTGAAGAATAAACACTCAAGCTGGAATGATTAATCAATTTGTGGATAGCCAGAAAAATAATCAGCAATCATTTTTATTAATGATTTAATTCATTTCTCAAGCAAAAATAGTGAAAACAATAATCACGTTGTTTCCAGCTTCTCAAATGAGCTGCTCCTCTTTGTCAAATCCACATGTGGTCCTCTCTGTTGTTTTGTTGTCTTTATTTGCAGTCAGGATTCTTCTACATATAGTTTTGCATTATAACTCGCTCGCCATATTTGTTTTGGATATTGCGATGTGACCAACTGGGAGATGTCATTCCTATCAACTTCATAATTAGTTGTTATTTCATGTCATACGTTTGTTTCAGCGAAGAGTCTATTTGCAAACGTGGTCTCACACACACAAAGGTGTACATTCATGTTCTGTAATTTCACGGTAACTTTCAACAGAGCATTGCTGTAAACAAACACAAGCTGTAGTCTTCACCTGTCCTCATAATCCCCATAAATCCAGCTACCCTGTGTAAATAAAGATTCAATTAACAACTAAACATATGCCACGACAAATGGCGTGTTATCTCACTGATTTACACTCTCAACACTGAAACTGTGTTAACATTAATGATGTATTTGATGTAATGTAATGATGAAAGTGCAACCGGGATGTAATGATCAAGCCGTTTTTATGTCTTTTTCACTAAAACTCATTAAACCGAGTCAGACATTGATTGTTTCTGCTTTCTTTCTCCTCTCCGTCTGCCGCCTCCTTTCTCTTTGTCTCTTCTAGACGCCTGCTGTATCCAGCACTGGTCACTTTACTCATTTCTACACTAACATTTCCCCCCGGCTTTGGACAGTTTATGGCTGGAAAGGTACGTTTCTTACATCCATTATTCATATATATATATATATATATACACACACATATACACATATACATGATTTTTATAATTTATACACAACTATTACAGTGGTTGTGAATGAAAGCCCGTGGCTGTATGGCCCATTATGTGCTGAATTAATCTGTATATGTTATGTATTTACAGCATTTTTTTTTTTTTGCAATAGGTGTGTGCAACGTGCAGAAAGTGTTTGACAAGAAATCCCTGCTGTAGCTGTGAGCGTGTAGATTTGTGATGCATGTAAAGCATCAGCAGGCATAATCACGGTAGAATGAGACATTTTAAGCCCTATTTTATGATGTAGGATGCACTGTCTAATCCAACAAATAGCTAAATGTTTTACGACTCAATACATCACCATTTGAATAAATATAAAAAACCAGCAGAGGAAGAAGTCGACCATCGAACTGTAGCATTAGCTGGCCTCATCTCTTTACATACAGTCTATAAACCTGACAAAAACAGCCCAATCAGTGAATTAGACAGTTAAAGCCGCATGACATAAATATTCAATGTCTTCCAAAATTGTCTATTCACAAAGGACACGTTAAAACGTTTTGAAGTGACACATAAATGAGCTGAAAATCCATCTGTCTGAGCTTTTCCCCAGCAATTCGCACCACACAGCCTGTAAATAAATACAAAAGAACATCACAAATATTTCTAAACGTGTGTGCACAGGACTATTTAGAAAAACACTTTCTATCAGATCTGTCAGCTGATATGTGTTTTTGAGCATCTTTGTGAACCTTATTTTGTTTGCCGTTATTACTGCTATGATCCTGTTTCCCAAAAAGTTTGGACACGGTCTAAGATTTTAATAAAAACAGAATGAGATGATTCACAAATCATGTAAACCGATATTTAATTGAAAATAGACCAAAGACAAAATATCAAATGTTGAAACTGTGAAGTAGTATTATTTTATGAAAAATATATGTTCATTTTTAATTTGATGCCAGCAACACATCTCAAAAAAAGTTGGAGTTGTATTATTACTTTTTAAACATTTTTATGTAAAGCAACCACTGTGGCTGAGACAAATTCCTCCTCAGAGTTAGTAAAGTTTATACTTCTACTCCTCTGCTCTACTTCTGCTCCGTAGATTTTAAATCCCTATTTGAGAACTAAATGTGACATTTTAAATGAAGAATGTAGACTGCAGATAAACCTTCTCTGTACGTTAGCTGCATGAGTGCGTTTCACACCGACCAAACCAAAAGAAGCAGCTCATCTAACTCATTTTACTATTCTATTTTAATTAATGAAACTGCTGTGAGAACTTCATGTTCTGATTTATATGTCATACGTGCTGTTCCGTGTTGTTTTGGTCTTAATGCGGCTGCACAGAGCAGCTGAGCCATTTCAGATCATTAAATTGTTAACATAACAGCCCGATCACCATTCATGTCGGTGTGTGATTGTGTTTTTTGATACACACAGCACAGGTTCAAATGTGCCTGTGTGTGTCTGTGTGTCGTCTGTGTAGCCCCGGAGACTTGGACGAGCATACTGTCCTATTGCTCCTGGGGTGACTCGTAACCGTGTGTGACTTCTCTCCAATTTCACCCCCTTCATCTGTCTAATTATCAGAATTAGAAAAGGAATAGTCTGTGCATCCTTGGGCTATTATACACATACAGTACACACACACACACACACACACACACACACACACACACACACACACACTGTTGCTCGGTCTTGGCTCCTAATGAGAGGGTGAGTCAGGAATCTGAAGCTCTAAATCTGCCCACGCTGGCCCACTCCTCTCAAAGCTCCTCTCCGGAGGAGTGCACTGCACAGTCAAAATTCTCTACCTCAGATCTCTCTGTCTTCCACGCAAGCTCCTCAGTCATCATTTCTCTGGCAGTGGGCGACATTATCACCCCCATTGTCTGCAGCTAGTCGGCGTTTTAAACAGCTGCATATGGATTTTGTCCTCTTAAATCCTGAGTGACATCTTTTAACACACCTCATCTCCCCTGTTGACACACTGTGGGGCTGTTGTATTTACATTCACCGGAAACTTAAAATGTCTGTTTTTTTCCAAGCTGATTTGGCTGAGAACAAACCTCAAAGTTTGAAAAGCTGTTGTTCAAAAACCTGTACATACTCTAGATACACCGTAGATATTCTGTAGATTCACTATAGATATACTGTAGATATATTGTAGATACACTGTAGGTATACTGTAGATACATTGTAAATACACTAGATATACTGTATATCTACAGTAGATACACTGTAGGTATACTGTAAATATACTGTAGATATACTGTAGGTATACTGTAGGTATACTGTAGATAATGACTGCCTCTTCACTGTGGTAAACCTTACATTTCATTTCTGCAGTGTCACCGATCGTTCTCCTGATCAATAATGTTGCTCAGACCAACATTGAGTTGGTGATCTGCACACTTTGTCCTCACTGGAACTTGCTGATGTGACACTCTGAGGACTGAACATGTGATGTCGTGTTTTACCCTCAGGGCCAGTCGTTTGTGTTTAAAGGATTTAACAAGTCAGTTCAGTTCACACACTGGAGCTCAGGGCCAAGGTCACTCTTAGGGAATCAATACACTGACTAAACAAATAATTGGTACAAAACTGCTTGCTCATGTTAACATATGCTGATGATGTCACTTCCTGTGGTGTGTAGCTGACCCAGAAGGAGTCTCTGGTGACGTTGCTGGACAACCGGACGTGGGCCAAACAGGGCATCGCCGAGGAGTTCGACTACATCGCACACTCCCAAGCTTGGAAACACCCGCAGGTCAACGTCTTCGTCACGCTCGTCCTCTTCATCGTCATGAAGGTAGGAGAGAACAACTATGAGATGAAATTATAGATCAATTTATGACAGTAAATGTGACCGATCTGGTTACTTCCTTCCTCTGTTGTCATCAGTATAAAATATTGCAGTGTGTGTGCTGGTACAGGAGGTCAAACCCACCCAGGCAGCAGCTGCTTGTGGCTGCAGTGGTGTTAAAGATAAAGGAAGGTCACGAGGAGATTGTGAATTGAACGTGAACGTATTTTAAATGGGAGGGGTTTTCCTCTTTCATTCACCACTGGGCCTGAGCTAATGGGAAAGTATTGGAACGGAGCCCATCTCTACTTGGCACTGGTAAAGAACAAAGGGAGGCCATGTTGAAAATATAAAAAACGGTTGCAAAGTGTCCTATCTGCCCCTCACTGCGTTACAACGTTATGTTCCCGGGAGGCCATTTAAAGTTTTGTATCGCTGAGTGACAGAGCTGATCAAATCCCTGTGAAAATATTCATCCCTCAGTGGATGACTTTATCTGTCCGGTTAATAAAGGTCCAACAAAAGGTGTTTGATTAAAGGAACTCAATCCAGCTTTATACACACTGTGGCTTTATCAGGATATTATCATGTGTTAAAGTGAGTTTAGGTTCGGGTTAAAGTAGCTGGTTCCACCTTGGAGTATAATTCAAATATCTCCTATCAAACCTTTGGTCTCTGCACTCTCTGATTTTCTAGCGTCCGCTCACTGTCACTTTTGATGAAAAAAAAACATATCACCTGTAGCAGATTAGATCAGCTGTTTCTAACTCAACTAAAGCTTTCTACAGACCTGTGTGTATGTGCTCGGTCAAAAACTGTGAGTGAAGGAAAGGAAACCCCAACAACCATGTTAAGTCTGTAACGGTTAGAAATGCAGTGGACTCACCTCCAGACTACCTTGTGAAAAATACGGCGTAATATTACAGCGTGCTTCACCTGTGATTCCATCGTCAGCGACATATAATCATTTCCTCTTCTTTCTGCTGCTCATATGTTTTTTTTGTTTTCTCAACCAACAAAAGCCGATTACAGATCCTGGAGGTGAAGTTGGAACTTACAGTCGTTGAAAGCTAAACCTTATTGTGTAATAATGATGAATTGCATAAACATTTTAAATGAACATAAACTATGACATACAGTTGCGGTTGAATTTATTGGTACCCTGAACAGTTCATTGAAAAATGCTTCATTCCTCCTGAAAAGTAATGAATTTGAATGTTTACCTACAGCCTTTAGTATTTCATAGTGTAAAGCAAAGAAAGTGTGTAAAAAGATATACGATTGCCTCTTTTACAAATATTATTCTAAAATGACCGGTACCCCCAGAAAAAAAAAAAAAAAAGAGAAATAATTGGTATCTGTTTGGTATCATTTGTTTTGTGCCCCAAGCTGAGCATGGATCAGAAGAAGCAAAGTAGAAAGTTGCCTGAGAATATCAGAAAGGAAATCATGAAATGCTAAATATGAAGGGTATAAGACCGTCTGCAGGCAGCTTGATGTTCCTGTGACTGCGGTTTCAAATATTACGAACAAATTTAAGGTCCATCGGACTGAAGTCAAACTGCCTGGATGCAGCTGCAAGAGGAAAATTCTAAAGCCTTTGGATCCCGGCTGTTTTGCTGAAGTAAGAGCCATGAGGGAGAGTCGGATACGCAGTGAAAGTATCTGAACTCTCCTGGGTCTCAATGGGGGGGGGGATACAGCGGGTGATAGAAAGTATTGGAACCGAGCCGCTACATTCTTGGCACGTGTGGAAAAAAACAACAACAATACTATATATTTGTCTTTGTGCGATGAGAGAAAATGCCAGTGCCTCGCCTCTCATCCTCCTGATGGCCTGTGTAACGAGAGGTGTTGCTGTTGTGGTGTGAGGCTGCTGGAGCAAAGTGCTGCTTGTGTTGTGGTTAGATTGGCTTTTTTCTTGGCTTTTTTTTTATATAACCTTTACTTATTTGGGCTGTTCAGCTGAAATGAAATGTCCTTTCGCCAAACAAAAAAAAGCAAAGGTTGTAAATCTCCCCTTTCTGCATCAAGTGCTGAGTGTGTATGTGTGAGTGTGTGGCTGAGTAAAGTACACAAAGAGCCCTGTGAAAGTGTGAGTGGGCGCAGAGTAGAGTGGGTTGGGTTGTGTGTGCAGGGGAGAGCATGCAGGCAGGGTTTGGGGGAGTTATTTAGAAATCAGTTTTTTTGTTACTGTACTTGACATTTATAATGTGTTTATCCACAGTAAAGCTACTCTCATATGAAAAGCAATTTGATCAACTAAAGCCGCATAAAATATGAAGGTTAAAAGTTGGGGGGGGGGAATCTGATATATATTTTCAAACCCACATAACATGAAATCATTAATACTAAAATCCGGTCAGGAAAATGTGAGCAAATTATTTACCCATCTGGTATGAGAAGCAGCAGCCAACAGTGACATCACTCGTTGGTTTGGGCTCATTCTGAAGCCTCAAGTTTGGCATTTTGGCCGTCGCCTTCTTGCCGGAAATGACCATATTTGGGCAAGCTAAGGAGGAGCGAGCGGATGATCTGACTCTGTCTGATTAGGACACTTAGCCCCGCCCACTGATTGCAAGAACCTGACTGCACCACAGGCCTGTAAGTCAAACAGACACGCACTTAAACATATCGCTTTTTGAGGCCTAGTATGTATGAGAGAAGTTAAATAGGAGTCAATGGAGCCAAAGCTTTTTTGGCGCCAGCCCCTAGTGGCCCTTAGTGGTATTGCACTTTAAGGCACTTCCACATTGGCTTCACTTGTCAGACCCGGAAGCTACGTCCACTTTAATATACAGTCTATGTGTATGAGCAGTTTGTTATTGTCATTGTTATTGTTGCTCTGACCAAATTCCTTTGATGATATCTGGTATCAAAAAAATGTCTTGACATTGGGAACCAAAATTCAATGCTTCGGCTACATCCCCACTAAATTGTTTTCATTTAAAACCACATTGTTTTTGCAACATTTGCACAGTAGTATGTCAAAGCATTTTCCATATGTTGGCTCTACTTGAACGGCCCGCCCACATAGATAAAAATCATTCAGATTCAACTTTGGTAAATCTGACATTAAGCACCTTATTTCACTCTTTTCAAACCAATTTTTGTCCACATATCTGTCTGCGTCGTGTGCACTACAGTAACTTTAGGCTTCTGATAAGTAGTGAAACGGTTGGTGCATTGGTTACTTTTGTGATGTGCTTTCTTGCAGTGCCTTTTTTAATTTATTCCACCACTAGGGGTCACTACAAATAGGCCCTTCATTTCAAACCAAATTTATTTAATAAAGTAAACAAGCGCTATATGTGTCCCTTTTTTTCCTGCCAAAGTAATTCACATTGCACTGTTTATACGTTAGACTTAAAAAAAAAAAATTAAAAAAAAACAGCTAAGCAGAACTGCAGCCATGCAAAACGTGGTGACAAACACACAGTCAGGTATCCAACGCTGACCAAAGGCTCCAATGTCAAAGTTATGTAAGCACAGACACTGATGATGTGACTGTGTACTGCAGCAACGGCAGAAACTGACTCACTGTCTTTGTTTCTCTGCAGTACAATAGAGAACGTCTCTCTCAGCTTTTTGTCTTTCACCGAATTTCAAAGAAAAAGAGAAACTGTCAAATAGCAATTTTCATTACGTTAGAAAGCGAGTTCGACCGCATCAACTTTTCTTGATGAAAGCCAGCCATCCGTTCTCTCGTTGCCGTGCATGTGCGTGTGTCATCCCTCCTTCTGTCCTGCAGCGAAATTGTTTCATTTGCTTTCAGCGTCATTCCTTTCCATCCCATGTGTGTGCTTGTCTTCTGTGCATGTATGGGGTTACTAAAAACAGATGTAGCATTTCCTGTAGGTGACATATACTGTAGGTGAGGTACACACACACACACACACACACACACACACACACACACACACACACACACACACACACACACACACACACACACACACACACACACACACACACACTTACTTTAACTTTAATCACACACCTTCACAAAGCAGCTCTCAGCATCTATCTGTGGACATGCACTGACTCACGTCCTCTCTTTCGCTCACTCTCTCACACACACATACACACACATACACACATACACACACACACATACACACACATACACAGCATTCAAAGTGAGGCTGTAATGGCTCTGTCAAATAACAGCCTTTGGTTTTTCCTGGATTCAGCCTGGTGATTTTCAAAGGGGAGATTGCTCTCTCTCGCTCTCCTTCTTGGTAATGAATGGTTCTTTTATTCATCTTGGCAGCCATCTTGTCTCGTTGCTCCTTTTCATGTCGAAAGCTTCAGGAAGACTCTTCTTCCAGCTGCTCAGATTTTGAGAGGGAAGGCGCGTGAAGTGTCCAGTGTCAGGAAGTCGGCGTCAGCAGGTCACCGAATGAAGCTGCTGTAAATACTTTAATTACACTTTTTGTTTTACAGTACACAAAATGTATCCTGGCTGAAGTTGTGCACCTGTTATGAAGAAGAGGAGGGTTTAATGTGGTGCTCAGAAAGTATTGTCGCTTTTCAGCACACCTGAAATCACACCCACAAACCTGTAGAGTAACCTGACATGCTTAGTAGTTAAATGCTATTTTTAAAGGTGTGCAATTATGCACATCAACAGCTCTCAGGGAGAAATTGGTTTATAAATACAGGTGTGTGTGTGTGTGTGTGTGTGTGTGTGTGTGTGTGTGTGTGTGTGTGTGTGTGTGTGTGTGTGTGTGTGTGTGTGTGTGTGTCCTCCAGCCTGAGCAAGACCTCTGTTATCTGTGTGTGTCCGTCAGAGTGACACGGAGCTGGCGGGACTGTAATTGGAGTGGGAGTAGAAGAAGGGCCCCTGAGGGTCCCCTGAGGCCCCCGGGCGATAGACTGTCCTCTGAATGTGACACACACACACATAAACACAGAAGGCTCCCAGATGACTGACAAATTAAATAGAGTACAAATGTTCTGGATAGTGCGTCATAACTGATACCCTTGGAAAGAGTATCCTTCACTTCTCCCTTCTGCCTCACTTATGTTGTTTTCTCTCTGTTTAAATAACAATAAATCACGGTGTAGGGTGCACGAAGTCTGTGTGTGTGTGTGTGTGTGTGTGTGTGTGTGTGTGTGTGTGTGTGTGTGTGTGTGTGTGTGTGTGTGTGTGTGTGTGTGTGTGTGTGTGTGTGTGTGTGAAGGTGTGTACATTTAAAACTATCTTTATGAAGACCAGTTTGAGACCTTTGGAGTGAGGACATTTTGGAAGGGTGAGGACATTTTGGCTGGTCCTTGCCTTTTCACACACCTTCAAAAAGGCTTCTTAGGATTCAAACTTGGTTTAAAGCTTAAGGGTTAAGACTTGGTTTAAGGTTAAGAGTTAAGGTTCGGACTAGGTTTGGGTTTGGATTGGGGTTAGGCACTGCCTTGTGGTGGTTAAAGTTAGGGTAAGGGACTAGGGAATGAATTATGTCCATGAATGTCCTCACAAAGATAGCTAAACAAACATGTGTATGTGCGAACCTGTGCCTGTGTTTTAAGAGTAGTAAGAAGTAAATAAAACGTTTTGCATCTTCTTTAGCGTCAGCTGAACATATTAGCATATCTGACTAACTTATACTAATAACCTAAAGCATGTTTATCTCCAACAACAAGGAGCATTTCAAAACTTTTAAAGGAGATTTCTTTGCAAAAGAACAACACCAGTGTGGTATTTTTGTGCTGTGTGGCAGTCAGCCCTGATCTGACTGTATGCGAGTGTCGGCTAACATTAGCGGCTGCCTCTTGCTCTGTTTTCATTTGGGCAAATGTACACTCCAGCACCCCAGCCTCACTTATCCAACTCTTCTTCATTCAGTTTGTCACACATTTAGTAGCTCTGACCCCCAAAGCCTTTTGTCTCTGTGAAAGTGAAACAAACAGTTGAAAATATAAAGCGTCAAAACAGGGTTTTGTTAGAATTATGTTTTCCTGTCATGCCTAAAATACTAGCACAGTCTCTTTATTTTATATGTTCTATGTTTATAATCAAATGTTGAGGAACTAAGAAGATGCAGCTTCAGCTTTCTTGTAGTAGCATGATATAGATGTAGTTATTAAGTAATAAGCAGTAAAGTAAGAAAACCCTTTTTACTGCCTCATACTTTCCAAACAGTCAGCCAGAAACAGTGTTTTTAACCACCTTATGGAGCTGTAGTTATCTGAGCCTACTGAAATCTGCTTGGTTTGTTTCAGCCTGTAAAACTGACAGTCACAATGTTGTCTATCTCTGTCCCAAAGGTAAATCTGCCAACATTAAATGTTATTCTTTGTCTTTCAGCTGGTAAAATATCCTTTGCCAGAAATTTCTCCCCTGAGAACCAAAATGAAAAACATGTAAGACTATAAAGACTGTTAATACATCCTTTGGTTTGATCAAATTACCATTAATGCTGAGGAGTTTCCCACGTGGAATCAGTATAATATTGATCAATTCTATGATAAATTTGCAATTATTCTAAGTGGATTATCTGTTTTCTGGAATGGAGGGCCAACATTCACCTGAGATAACCTGCAGCTCTCGCTCTGCCTTTTTAAGTGCTCCAGAAGGAGCAGATGCTGCACTTTACTAACACACATCGCGTGTCTTTACATATTGAAATTATAACCTCAAGTGCACTGCTCTGGAGAGCGTGAGATAATTTTATTCAGCTGAACAAATCATATAGAAATATTGTAATGCCAAGGTACTGTAGTACCTTCTGGTCTTTTATGAAGATGTTTAATAGTTGAATTCTTTCTTTTTTGGTTATATCTTTGGTATTTCCTACTCTGTTGTGCTGTAGCCTACAGACAAAGTTAATGCAGTTAAATCCCCTTATAAATGATAGTTTTGCTTAGTCAGGCATATTTCCACACTCTGCCAGTGCTGGATAATGCTCAGGTTGCACCCATTTATCAGTGTGGTACCAGGGGGAAAACCACTCTGGTCTGAGGGAACTTGTTTTGATGGAATATTTGCACGTAGTGATGTGAGTCCTGCCAATAAAATGACCAAATTCTTGCACAAATAGACCAAAAAGAGCCTTTTTGCATGATCCAAGTCTTATTCTGCCATTTCCAACATGCAGGTTGCTGCTCAAAGGTTTTTGTTTCCCAGTGCAACAGAAATTTTGAAAACGGTAACACACACAAATAGATGGAAAGAAGGACGATGAGGAGGATTAGAGATCTGTGCTTTGGTTGTTAAAAATACATTCATCATATTATCTACCTTATCAATAAATGAATGCAAAGTTTGTATAAAAATAGATTGTTTTAATGGTCGCCTTTATTGTTAAGAGGAAATGTACCCTGAGATTAGAGCAAAGGGCACAAACCACATTTCATACACAACAAATTACGAGTGGTATATTTTCTTATTACTGTGAAATTTCACTTCGCAATATTCGTGCTCTGTGTGAAAATGGTCACGACAAAAACAACTGTTCGAAAAGATATATTGACATGCAAATTAATTGCCAGAAAAAAAAAAAAACCTGCTGTGTAACGGGGGAGTTTGAATATGTCACCAAAACAAGCTAAAATTGAAAGTACAAAATAATTAGAATAGGTAAAAAAGACAATACAGTCTATTTTATGACGTTCTGACCCACACAACACACATGAAGCAAATTACAACCATACTATCGTCCTAAAGGCACGTCGTTGCCAACTAGTTTTAAAAAGATTTTGTGTTTTTGTTGAGGAAACCCATTACTAATATTATCCACTAATGAAATCTGACTTGCATATATTAACTAATAATTTGTTTCCTCTAAAATAGTATAGCCCCGAAGCAGCTCCATGACTTATAAGTTTCATTAAAGCCGCTGTCAAAATTTATGTGGTTCATTAAGACATTTTTAATTGGATTTTAATGCAGGAGTTTTTTTCTTGTTCATTTCTTTCACTTGTTTTTTGAAGCACTTTCAAGGTTTTAAACTAGCAACCAAATCTTGATTTTTTTTTTTTTTTTTTTTTAATCTCAAGGCTTCTACCTCCTTTCGCCATTTATCGAACTGCACCTTCAGTCTGAGGTCAGAGATCCTCATACATTTTGATGGCTGTCCACTACATCAGTGAGATGTACACTTAGTAGATTAGATTAGAATAAATGAAAAATGTATGATTCTTGCAGGGGGAAGTGAGTCACTGCTACTGCATAGAATTGGATACAGCAATAGATAGGAGGACATAAATAGTAATGGAGCAAATACAGGGTATAGAAATATGTTCAGGAATGCCGAAGCATCTCGTCAGAAACAATCAACTCTAGATTATACTGTCGTGCTATGTCCGCTTTAAAAGTACTCAAGGAATCGGCGATGAAAACTGTCCACCTACTTCATCTGCTGCAGATTTCATCTCGAGGCCTCTAAACTTTGACCGGAGGCGTTTCAGCCAAGACAGTGTTTTAACCTTTAGCGCTCCGAGAGGGTTGATGCAGTATCTGGTCAGTTAGCTAGACAAATCTGTTTCTCTGTGGACTCAAGTCCAGCACATTAAGACGTACAGTAGTCGGTTATATACTGTTATATATAAACCATCTAACGGGACCAACAGGTTGCTTAAAGCCGAAGAGTCAAGGTTACTCACTTTCCTTCCACATTTTTATGATGGCCGCAGTCTTAATGTTTAAAAGTGGATGAACCGCAGAAAGATTTTTTGTTGATCAAGATGGTGTTGTGCATCAACATGGAAACACATTCCCTTGTAGACGTCAAAGCATGAAATCAATGTGGCTTCACCGGAGGGTTTACAAGGCTCCAGAGGCAGCGCATCAAGCAGTCAAAGGAAACCTCACACAAAGGTCATATTCTGTATGTCATGTCTTTTATATACAGCTGCAAGCACACTCATTCAACCCCCTTAAAGGAGAAGTGTGTAGGAGTTAGTGGCATCGAGTGGTGAGGCAGCAGGTTGTAATCAAAGGAACATCCCTCGCCTCGTTCTCAGTGTGTAAGAGAATCTACTGTGGCCGCCACACTACACACACACACACACACACACACACTGTAACTCTTACAAAACTCAAAAGGCCCTCTCTAGAGCCAGTGTTTGATTTGTCCCTTCAGGGCTACTGTAGAAACATGGCGGTGCAACCTAGCGGCAATCAGCAGTGACGTCACCCGTTGGTTTGTTAACGGCCGTTATGAAGCCTCGAGTTTGGATTTTGGCCGGCGCCATCTTGCTAGTTTGAAACGGTTGGAACCAGAAGTGACCATATTTGGGTGAGCTGGGGGGAAGCGAGCGGGGGATCTGACTCGATCTGACTGGAAAAGTACAGCTTGTTGAAGCATATTTTATAATTAATGACGTGGTTATTTTCAGACAGATGGCTGGAGAACTAATAAGAAAACGAAGATAAATCAACCAAGAAAAATTGTATTGACCGTGTTGAATGGTAAACTATGGAGCCAGAGGTTTTTTCAAGCCAACCTCTAGTGGCACTCAATGGTATTGCAGCTTAAGCCACTTGCGCATCAGCTTGATTTTTCAGAGCCGGAAGCTACGTCCACTTTTATGTACAGTCTACGGGTGCAACATGTTGGGATTGTGCAGTAGGACCTGCTCCTTGTGTAGCTATGAAGGTCTCATTCTAAGGCAGGAGATATACTCGCTTTAAACCCTGCGTCCGTCTGCACACGATGGCTGCCTCACGTATCCCGCTTCTAGTTTCAGCGTTGATTTTACACATTCCGAGAAAGTAATGCAACATGTCTGCAAAGTGGCAGTATGGAGATGTGACAGAGTCAGGAACCTCCAAAACGAAATAGGAACAAGTCCGAGACCGGTACGTCCGTGCACTGCGGGAAATGCTGGAAATGTGTCCACATTTCTGGAGTGTGGATGGTAGTAGTGACCCCTCGACTGTCTCCATGTTTATTGTTTACATCAGTGATCCTCAGGTTTAGGTGATTTTACACAAATTAAAACATAATTATGAATATTTCATTCCAATTGTGCCAATTGATCCCACTAAAATCCTCCACACTGAAACTTTAAGGTAAGTTCACACCCTCAACTTGACATTTCCTTTGGAGTAAAACTTTCAGAGCAGATCTTCAACTTGTAATAAGGTATTTCTACAGTGTGGCATCACTGCTGGATACTTCTTCCAGCACTTGCAGTGGCATAATCACACACTGACACAAATTTCCAGCCAGGGGGGAATCATGTCATTAAACCATCTCCGAGGCAACGCCGAGCCACCTGAAGGGGGAGCCTTGGGCAAGCTGTAATATATAACTAACTTTGCCGATGTCAGTGTAGGTGCCATGGTTAAGGCTCCTGTCCTGTCCTATGGGGATGGAGAAGACAGCGCTGGCAGCATCCTGTCACATTCACCTGTGTTCAAGTGTGTGCGAGTGTGACCTTGTTATTGTAAGTAAACAAGCAGCTGGTTCAGATTACACTGTCATCTCCATGCAGCAGGATAAAGTGTCCTTTCCTCTTATCCACTGTGTGGAACATCAGACCGGTGGTCCTTAGATTTAGTCCATATTAAGCTGGCTGAATCCAAAAAGGGAGTTTAGACAGGAATGTATTTATTTCCTCTGTTGACACTAAAATACTCAATACAGTGGTCTCTACGATTCAAACATTCCCAAGAAGAACAACAGCAAGATATAAACTGTGTTTACATCCAAGTGAGAAAACCCTGTAGTTATGACAAGATCAAGACACTAACGTGTACAGAGTGAAAGTCTGTGTAAAGAGGAGGTTGGGGTGGATGGATGAGTCAACATAACATCAAATTTTAACACAAGAAACACCTTTAGTTTCCTGTTTCCTGACTGCTGCTGTTCTTTTTTCCGTGCCCTGACCTTAACCTTCAATTTATTATTGCAACCATGACAACAAAGTGAACCTCACTTTATAACGAAGGAGTCCAACCTTTACCTAAATATAACTGAGTCAGTTCTGTGCCTGAACCTCACCAAACCTTTACCGTAGCATTATCACATGTAGCATAAAACATCCATAGTCCTGATTGTATTCAGAAGCTCAATTTCTGGATGTCAGACAGAGTTGTCAGTGTTACACCAAAGCGCTGTAAAACCACTCCACAAATCTACACTCAAAGAACGCTTCTTTTTTCCACTACCATATTTCACCAGTTGAAGTAAAATATCTAACACTTCTTTTGTTCTTTCTAAGACCTTTTGTTCCCAAATTAGTAAAGATCCATCTTGTTGAGCACTTCACCTTTGTCAAAATAATCCATCCACCTGTGTGGCACACCAAGAAGCTGCATAAACGTCATGATTATTGCACAAGTGTGCCTCCGACTGGCCATAATGAAAAATAATATGTGTCGTTTAATCAAGCAACATAATGCCAAGAAAAATGGGAGCGGAAAAAACAAAAGTGCTGCATTTATATTTTTCTTGACTCTATTTTCATCACCGGTTATGGCCTTTCTTGCAAATTGTGTAATGATTGGAACATAACAAGCCAATCAAATAGTTTTGGGGATTTAATAGTTTACTTTTGAAACTAATTTCTCTCCCTTTGCTGCCTCGCGGTTCTTTAATTTATTCAATTAACTTTGTCTGGAGGAAAATAACTTTTCCAAATGACAAAAAACAAACAGATGCGGCGACGTTTTTCTTTTGTAATAGAATGCTTTAAAATAAGAAGAAACTATAACATTTTAGTGGGCGATCTACTTATAAGTATTAAAATATTACAGTAAATGTACACTAACTTTTTGTTCCACCTTACAGCCGTAACCCATTTGTAAGTGTTTTATTTTTACAAGCATTTGCTGTATATAATAATATCATGAAAATTTTTTGAACATAATGTAAAAAACAACATAAAAATCCTATTTAGCAGATTTTCTTTTGCATATTTTCCTGTCTTGTTTTAAGCATTATTACACGCTGTTAGCATCAGCTTCACTGTAGAAGTCTCAGCAGAGACAGCTGGCTTCAGTTGGTGTGTCTCATCGTGGCTAACTGTACGCTTACAGCTGGGTGAGACGATGTGTCACACCACCCCGGGACCCACTCACACACTTTGTCAGTGTCCTCACAGTTCATGGCCTCTGTAATAAAGTTAAGCCTTTGTTATGAGTTCCCAGATCCTTTAAAACTCCCTCACTCTTATTAAGGTTTTACTAGCTGGGTGGAAGGGAAAAGAACAAGAGAAGAGGAGATAGGAGATGAAGACGAGTCTGAAGAATTATACCCACGACTCTCTCTTTTCACGAGGCCTATTTTTGCGTATTCAACTGGTTGGTTGTGGCCGCGCTCAGCTCTGATTCATTGAGTCTGTGTTATGGCATGTGGGTGAGTGTGTGAACACCTACGCACGTATGTGTGTTTGCGAGGAGTGTGAAAACAGCGGCGGCGCAGGGTTACAGAAGAGATGCGTTACGTCACCATGGCAGCCGGCCTTAATTACAGCTAACTATAGACAGAGCAGAGGGAGCAGAGACGAGATGGAGCAATGAGTGTAATTAAAAAGTCTATTTGAAAGCGTGAGGTTATTACGTCGGTGAGGTTTGTCTAATGGTTTTTACAATACTGTCATTCATACGTTCTTGTTTTATGCATACAAACACCGAATGTGACAGTCTTGACTTTGTGTGCCCATATTGAAGTGTGCGTGTGCGTGTGTGTGTGTGTGTTCACAGTATTGGCCTAATGAAAGGTCACGATCGGAGGCAAAAAAGTGTGTGTTTGTGCGCATTCGGTCATTTGACATCATTTTGGGTATATGAATATCCATCTGTGCATGTGTTCAGTTATTCAAAACAAATGTGACCACTTCTGGAGCAACATCTACACCAGCTGTATGTTATAGGGTTATAGGTGATATATCGATATTTTATCCTTCAGTGATATTAGACTAGGTTTTGTTTTAGATTTTAGTCTTAATAGTCATCTCTACTATATAATTGCGGTATTTTTACCAAAATATTTGGTCAAAAATATTATGATATTTGATTTTGTCCGTATCATCAAAACAGAATCTCATTCGAGGCTGAAAGCAGCAGTTTACCTGTAAATCAAACAAGTTAGTCGAGAACAAGCTGTTCACCTGCAACCGTCGTATTGGTTGTCTTTTTGTTGCTAAGCAGTGGTGAAAAGTAACTAAGTACATCTACTGAAGTACCTTATTTAAGTACAGTTTTAAATATTTGTTCTTAAGTATTTATCTTTAAACTTGTCTGATGGCTGCTTTTAAAGAACCAGTGTTCAGGACTGAGCAGTGAGGTTACATAACAGAAGCAACTCAACACCTCTCACCTCCAGTGTCCAGCATGTAAAGAATGATGACGGTATTTTTTTCTGTAGAAAAGGAGTTTTAATGAGATATCTAATGTAATGTCTGAGTCCAGACGAGTTGGCACGGTTGAGTAGCAGCATTTTCTTACCAAAAATAAACACATCAGCTGTTTAGGACTCTGTTGATCCCTTCTCTTAAACTTAAATACACCCACACATTCACACACACCTGATGATAATGCTCACACATTGTCAGCGGTGACATTTTCCCCTTTTTTTTTGCCCGTCTTAATTAGCAGTCTTTTCCGCTCGCCCGACTCGGCGTCGGCCAATCGGCAGAGCTCGCTCATTACCCAGGATTTATAGTGGGTACGGAAAGTATTCAGACCCCTTTACATTTTTCACTCCTTGTTTCATTGCAGCCATTTGCTAAAATCAAAAAAGTTCATTTTATTTCTCATTAATGTACACTCAGCACCCCATCTTGACAGAAAAAAACTGAAATGTAGAAATTTGTGCAAATTTATTAAAAAAGAAAAACTGAAATATCACATGGTCATAAGTATTCAGACCCTTTGCTGTGACACTCATATTTAACTCACATGCTGTCCATTTCTTCTGATCCTCCTTGAGATGGTTCTACTCCTTCATTGGAGTCCAGCTGTGTTTAATTAAACTGATTGGACTTGATTAGGAAAAGCACACACCTGTCTATGTAAGACCTTACAGCTCACAGTGCATGTCAGAGCAAATGAGAATCATGAGGTCGAAGGAACTGTCCAAGGAGCTCAGAGACAGAATTGTGGCAAGGCACAGATCTGGCCAAGGTTACAAAATCATTTCTGCAGCACTCAAGGTTCCTAAGAGCACAGTGGCCTCCATAATCCTTAAATGGAAGAAGTTTGGGACGACCAGAACTCTTCCTAGACCTGGCCGTCCAGCCAAACTGAGCAATCGTGGGAGAAGAGCCTTGGTGAGAGAGGTAAAGAAGAACCCAAAGATCACTGTGGCTGAGCTCCAGAGATGCAGTAGGGAGATGGGAGAAAGTTCCACAAAGTCAACTATCACTGCAGCCCTCCACCAGTCGGAGCTTTATGGCAGAGTGGCCCGACGGAAGCCTCTCCTCAGTGCAAGACATATGAAAGCCCGCATAGAGTTTGCCAAAAAACACATGAAGGACTCCCAGACTATGAGAAATAAGATTCTCTGGTCTGATGAGAACAAGATTGAACTTGTTGGCGTTAATTCTAAGCAGTATGTGTGGAGAAAACCAGGCACTGCTCATCACCTGCCCAATACAATCCCAACAGTGAAACATGGTGGTGGCAGCATCATGCTATGGGGGTGTTTTTCAGCTGCAGGGACAGGACGACTGGTTGCAATTGAAGGAAAGATGAATGCGGCCAAGTACAGAGATATCCTGGAAGAAAACCTCTTCCAGAGTGCTCTGGACCTCAGACTGGGCCGAAGGTTCACCTTCCAACAAGACAATGACCCTAAGCACACAGCTAAAATAACAAAGGAGTGGCTTCGGAGCAACTCTGTGACCATTCTTGACTGGCCCAGCCAGAGCCCTGACCTAAACCCAATTGAGCATCTCTGGAGAGACCTGAAAATGGCTGTCCACCAACGTTCACCATCCAACCTGACGGAACTGGAGAGGATCTGCAAGGAAGAATGGCAGAGGATCCCCAAATCCAGGTGTGAAAAGCTTGTTGCATCATTCCCAAGAAGACTCATGGCTGTACGAGGTCAAAAGGGTGCTTCTACTCAATACTGAGCAAAGGGTCTGAATACTTATGACCATGTGATATTTCAGTTTTTCTTTTTTAATAAATTTGCACAAATTTCTACATTTCTGTTTTTTTCTGTCAAGATGGGGTGCTGAGTGTACATTAATGAGAAATAAAATGAACCTTTTTGATTTTAGCAAATGGCTGCAATGAAACAAAGAGTGAACAATTTAAAGGGGTCTGAATACTTTCCGTACCCACTGTAGTTCAGGGTCTTTGTCAAAAGAAGAGTGAAAGTGACAGCTCAATCTAACCTCAGCAATAAGCCTCGTATGGGTGCCTCCTCACTGCTGGTGGAGAATTCAACTTGGTTATCATTGAGGGGCACAGCGGATGGTACTCCAAAGCTAATTGAAATGCAACCCTGTTCTTTCTTTTCATGGCTTTTCTTTCTTTCTTTATCTGCCTGTTTTTTTTCTCTCTTAGTTCTGGATGTCTGCCCTGGCCACCACCATCCCAGTGCCCTGTGGAGCCTTCATGCCAGTATTTGTCATTGGTAAGAAGGAAATGGCCGTGTGTGTGTGTGTGTGTGTGTGTGTGTGTGTGTGTGTGTGTGTGTGTGTGTGTGTGTGTGTGTGTGTGTGTGTGTGTGTGTGTGTGTGTGTGTGTGTGTGTGTGTGTGTGTGTGTGTTCAAACAGTGAGAGTAGATGTGTCTGTCGGAGACCACTTTGGTAAAAACGTATTATTTAAGTTTCATTAACGTAGTGTCTGCAGGAGAGGAAGAACAGGAAAACCAGCTCTTATTGCAACTTGAGACAGTTTGTACATTATTCCAAGGTGTTAGCCGGGTGTATGGGGTTACATTTGTGCCACAATCACTGAACAAACTCTCCCGGGAATCAAACAAATCTAAATAAATCTGAAGTGAACTACAATTAACATTCGAATAATTTTCCGATATAAATCTGATGCAGATGTAGTAACTATATTCAAACACCTAGCTACCAGTTGAGGGGGGAAAGGAAAGCAGACTAGTCCTTTTTAGCGGTAGCGCAGTGCTACATCAGTTACAGTTACAGCTTCTGATCAGCGCCATCTTTTCCATTTGGAACCAGGATCTTCCATATAAGGAGTTTCACACTCTGGAAACCCTCCAGCTAACCGGAACCAAAGCGGGACCAGCTTACTGGAAACCTCAACAAATCCACACGAGCTAATATTAGCTACTTTAATTACAGTGTACAACAGGACATAAAATATCAATCTAATACAAATATTAAACTAAAAGAAATACTGCTAACAGCATCCTCCAAAGGACGTAACCACTAACACAGAAGAACTTTGTATCTATTGAAAAACAAAAAAAACAGGTGTCGCGCCAATATGACGCAGCGCGCAGCAATGCGTGGAAGCAACACACAGCACGGAAAAAAAAATGGATAAGTTGCCCGCCATCCCAGTAATAACGGTACCGCAGGTCATACAGCGATGCCATTGTACGACCCGCTTTCTTAACTCTTCTCCCCTCATCCACTGTGACACTGCAACAGAAAGAGGTGAAGATAAACTGAGTCTTTTCCCTGGGGGAAAACCACCACAAGTCGAGCTGCCAAGGTACAGAGAAGTAGTTGCGTGTGTCGAGAGGTCGGGAGTGAAGATGAAGTGCTGCAGCAGCAAAGTACATAAAAAGCTCTTTCTCTTGGGGAAAAAAGATGTTTAGGCGTGGTGGCGCTGGAAATAGGACAGTCGTGTGAAGTCTCACTGGGCCGTGCGACGTTAAGACCCGACATTAAAATCTTCTATAGGCCTTCAAATGTCATTAATGGATCAATCATTTTCAAAAGGACCATCAGCATATGCATTCGAGGGTCTGAATTCACTGGTTAAGATCAAAATGAGTACAATTTTGAAAATGACTAAATATGTCTAGAAAAAAGCTGACGCTTTTGAAGCGGGACCTCTTTTTTTTTTTTTTTTTTTTTTTTGATAACTTCTAGTGGCCACCAGTGGTACTGCACTTTAATACACTTCCGCACTGGTTTCAGTTTTGAGCAATAGCAGTTATTGTGCAGACCTTAGAAATCATAGTGTAAAATACTGGACAAATAAGTTTCTGTAACCAGTTGCACTAAAGAGAAATTAGAATGATTTTTTTGTTTTTGTTTTTGAATTGTGGTGAAATAGTATCATTGAGTCCTGCTTGAGCGCCCAGTATTGATTGCAAGTCTCTGTTTCTTTGTGTGTGCCCCTATGTGTGTGTGTGTGTGTGTGTGTGTGTGTGTGCGCGTGCGCGTGCGTGTGCATTTCAGGGGCAGCCTTTGGTCGTCTGGTCGGAGAAAGCATGGCAGCCTGGTTCCCAGATGGCATCAACACAGATGGTACCATCTACCCCATAGTGCCCGGAGGTTACGCAGTCGTGGGTAAGTTCGCCACATTCCTGTTCACCTATCACTTCCTGACTACTCTTCTATTTTCAAATTTTCCTCATTTTACTGCAGAAATATGTTTTGGAACCTGCAGAAAGGTGACGAAAGAGTTTTTAGCAACGTGGAGGCCATGTACGCATTTGGGTTCTCATTAGGATTCTGTGAGGCATCGATCCTTCCACTTTCACTTTTCTAATCACTGCTCATAGAAAATGAATCCAAATCAAATTCCCCCCACAGCCTAGTGCCTCAGTTTACAGCTCCAAGTTTAGACGTTATAAGGACCCTGATTAAAGGAGACACAGAGTACGATCAGAGCTAAACACTCAAGACAGAAATCGAATTCCATTTTGAAGATCACCAGCTCAGTCTTAACCAAGAAAACGCCTGCAAAACAACACAGCTTTCACAGCTCATAGTGAAGCTGTCGTGTGATATCCTGCAAGGAAGTCTGACAGTGGGAAGTTGTGATGTGAAGAAATGGACATTGTGTTGTTGCTTCATGGAACCAAATCAAATGGCACAGATATACTACATATACATAATACATAGTAATATACCCAAATTAATAATTTGAACAGATTATATGACTGGTCTATTGATCACTTTTTCGGTTACTGACTCATTTCACTTAAAAACTTTTCATTTTTCCACCATTTTACCCTCGTCCTTAATGTATTTTCCAAATGTTCACACATTTTATTCTCCAGTTACTCTGACAAATGTCAAAAATCTGAAACTCTAGTTTCAGACCATTTCTTTTTTCAATAGAGTTCATTATTGGAAGCTAAATTAGATTGCTAAATTAGTAACTCCAGCAGCTCTTTCACAGTAACAGCCTTTGTTCTGAAAGTCCTGAATGGGATTTTTATAATGAAGCAACTGCAGGAAATTTTGTGTTTTCATTCGCACTAGCTGAACAACACACATTTTTCTCATTTGTAGGGCATCAAATACTGACGTTTCGTAATGGCCGTTGGCGTCAGAGATACGCACAAGGTGCTCTTTGGTGTCTAAGACACATGCACAAGGTACCTTTTGAGTTTTCCACCATGGTGAAGAGAAATGGGAATGAAGTCCACGGAAGGATCGAACAAACCCAAGGACTGGTGTTAGAGTCAATGCTAAAGCAAAAGTCAGCAAGGATTTCTGTTAAGTAACCCCAAACTATGATCTTTTCCTAAGTAGTACTGGATGGTTTTTGAAACACAGCCTTTCTATCGCAAACACAAACAGCTTTGATAAAATGTCAGTATTTGATGCTCTGGGAATGAGGACATGCTGGACATGGAAAATGGGGAATCTTGCCTCCTCAAAATAAAGAAATATTCCATCGAGAAAGGACACGTAAATCAAGTGGATTCTTGTAGACACTAAGTCTAAAACAATAAAGAAACTGAGACATTTCAAACTAAAATCATCAGATATGATAGTTTATTTCTAACCGAACGGAAATGAAAAACAATTTTTGTTTGTGTGTGTGAAGTTCTTACATTCGAGGGGGGGGGGGTTGTCTTTTATTTATGTTTTCAAAGCCCCATAAAGACTGAGTTGAAAGTTGCAATTCTTAAAGTCAGGTTCGAGGCTTTCTCATACTGGTTTTCGAAGGTCGATACAAATATTTGACGACAGCCCTTTGTTTTTATTTGGGGATCTTTTTGCTTGTGTGTTGTTTTTTGTTGTTATTTTTTTACAAACATATCCTCAACAAACATTTTTTTATTATGTCAGTACTTCTTGGTGAACAAACCATGTGATGGAAACCGTGTTTGTAATGACCCCAAACTTCTCTTAAACTTCCCTCAGCACTGCAATATGTTGTTGTTCATCAGCAGACCTAAACACCGATGTGATGTGATGTGATGCGATAAGTTCACATCAGTTGACGTATCCAGACAATTCCTGGGTCTGGCTTTACAGACGATGATGCAGAAAAACTTGAGTGAGTCGTAATAAGTAGCAAAAGGGAAATGATCGTAGCTGTATGTGGCTGAACAGAGATATTGGACCCAGTGCTTCTTTAAACAGATGATCACACACAGCCTATACACATCCATTCCTCCTGAACATGTGCCTGATGAGGTGCAGTGCTGCTACAGAGCTACTTGTTGACAGCCGTGCTCATTACGCCCCTGCTGCAGATTGGTGGTTTCTGTGTTTTTTCTGGGGCTGCTGATGTGTTGTGTTGTGCTGTACTCTACTGTAGCTGATGACTCAGCCCTTTACAGGCCTGACACTCTGATGAGCCTCTTTCATCTCACGGTGCAGCTCGCTTTAAGGACTAAATGTTATGATGAGCAGCGGGAGCAGTAGCATTTATCTGAGGCGGATAGGCAGACATACACCAGCTTAATTAAGTTACAAGAAAGAACAATGAAACCTGCCTTTGTAGACTCTCCCGTCCACCATCTGTTTCTCTCTTCTCCCTTTATTGTAATGCCTCCATTCTCGACTGTTTTTTTTTTTCCCCAGTGTTCATCTCATTCTTTGGATTGGACTCATCCATTTTCTCTGTGTGTGAAGGCTCACTTCGCCTCATGCTGCTCTGTCGGCTTTGATGCAGCTTTTATATTGCTCTTTTCACAACACTTTATTGGGGGGAAAAAAGATTTGGAAATATCGAGGTTCCCTTTTGTATTGAATTAGCTGAATAAGTTGATTTTTGCCTTGTGCCCATATGAGAGAGGATTGTGTAAAGAAGGATGTGAGTTTTAGTTTATTGGGTTGAGAGTGTACCGAGGAGAGAGTGGTTGTTTCTGTCAAGGAAACTGATACCAGGATGGTGACTCAGAGTCTTTGAATGAATTGCTTCCCAAAGCTGAAGTTTGGTTTTGTGGATTGAATCAATAATGTTGTAAAGACAGCATACCAACCAGTATCATGCCAGAGTGTGTAATACACCCGTCATTCCACGAAAGGATAACGTGTCACTTTTCTTGCCTTTGGAATAAGAAATAAGGTGTTTTAGGTTTAGGTAACAAAAACTGCATGATTATAGTCATGAAAAGCTTGTGGTTTGGGTAACAACGCATGTTAAATACTTTAAATATATTACATGTAATTAATTTACTTATGTTACTGAAAAGAAATTCACATTGACTTTTGTTATCTCATGGACTTGAACACCGATCACCTGGCTGAAAGTCTTGTGTTTGTTTCATTCAAGCTGCAACCAGAAGTGACGTCACTCGTTGGTTTGTGAACCCTCGTTATGAAGACGAGTGAAACAGAGATAACTCGTGGAGAAATTTGATTGAGTCTGTGGAGCCGGAGGCTTTTTGGAGCCGACCTCTAGTGACACTCGGTGGTATTGCAGCTTAAAGCACTTTCGCATCGGCCTCATTTTTCAGAGCCGGAAGCTCCATCCACTTTTATGTACAGTCTACGGTTTCATCCGACCTCCTCCCTACGCGCACATTATCCCCTCTTTGTACCTCATCTGGTGACCTATGTCACATGACCGTCTTTAACTCTGGTCATATGTGCTTGTACGTTTCACATCTGGACGAAGCAAAGCGTGACACTGACACTGTTTCCCCTAGTGGACTGCACAAAGTATTACACACTTTGGCTTGATACGGGCATGAGTGTACAGTATTGTGTAGCCACAAAAAGAGAGCGATGAACAGATTTCTACACATCGATTCCTTGTATTATTTTACAGTGTGTGGTAACAGCACAACTGAACATTATGGCCACCTAGATGTCCGTTATCTTTTTCTACATACAACTGTCAGATAAATATAGTGGATTAAAAGCAAATATATGTTTTAGGATAGACAGCTTTTAAAAAAGTTTTTAAAGATTAAAAAAGGTTTTAAGGATTAAAAAAATGAAGCACTGGTAAATATTAGGACTTCAAACTTTTACTTGAAACATTCTGTAAAATAGACGAATAAGATGATTTCTTTTTTCAGCTGCTCTGGTGAAAAAGGGCATTTAAAAGTGAGAAATATCAGCAACTAGTTGAGATCTTGAGTTGCTGGTACTTATCAACAATCCTCATTATTATATGCATTTGTTGCTCTTTTAAATCATGTCAGTCTTGAGCTTTCTCTGATTTTGATGGAAGATGCACCCTGAAAGGCTCCTTCAGCCCCAGACGCCACCTTTAACACCACAGCTCTAAACATTTGCTATTTCTCTGTTCTTTCTCTCACCCCACTGTCCTGTCCTGTCCTGTCCTGTCATGTCCTGTCCCCCAAAGGTGCTGCAGCCTTGTCGGGAGCAGTCACCCACACGGTTTCCACTGCAGTCATCGTGTTTGAGCTGACTGGCCAGATCTCCCACATCCTGCCGGTGATGATAGCAGTGATCCTGGCCAACGCCGTGGCCCAGTCCCTGCAGCCGTCCCTCTACGACTCCATCATCAGGATAAAGAAGCTGCCCTACCTCCCGGAGCTGGGCTGGGGTCACCACGAGTACGTACAGTGGGGCATGCTAAATAAAACACTGGCATAGCACTTTCAACACACACGACATGACATGTATTAAGATTTGTCAGCAGCAAGTAATAACAAAACGGAAACAGGAATAATGTTACTTTTTAAACAAAATGCTACCAACACTTTCTAAAAAATGTATAGGTATAAAGGAATAGCTTTATAGGATTTGAAAATAACAGAAGATCATGCTGAGAAAAAAGGTGAATCAAGAAAATAAGTAGCTTAGAAATGTTCCAAAATATTTTTGCTTTAAATTCATGAAAAATTATCAAAGAACACGAAAAACAGATTTATTTTTATTTATTTATTTTATTTATAGCCATGGCCATAAAGGTATAAATAAAAGCTTGTATTATGCACAATAGATTGACTCTATTACCGAGACACTTTTTTACAGTTTTGAATTCCCAACGTATATTTCTGCAACAATTTGTGAGTATATCCAATTGAACAATGTGGGATTTAAGAGATTATAGGAAATCCTTTTATTCCCTTTGTTAAGAGTTACAGTGATCGATGACACTCTCATTTCTACCCAGTAAATATAAAGCAACCGCCAGCAGTCTGTTAGCTTAGCACCAACTGCTAAAAACACAAAGCTAACATGGAAATTGGCGTGTTTTAGACATTCATTACTTTCACTGATGCTAATTGTACCTGGATCGGCCCACAGGCGGCCTTCAAGTCAGCATGCCAACATTTAGCGTGAGTAGAAAGATAATGCTACCCTGATGACAATTAAAAATGCCGTCCATGGGTTGCAACTTTTAACATGTTAGCTTGGATGAACTCCTCTATCACTGGCAAGTTGATAAGTGAGTGTGTATGATAACATACATGGTATATTCATGTTTGTGTCATTTACCTCAATGTACCGCTAAGACTGACGCTGTGTTGGTTTTACTGTGTGAAATGTGTGTATGACTATCTGTTTATTTGTTCTGTAAGGGGTTATTTCTTTCATTTTGCTGGTAAAGTTAGTCATATAACGTTTCAGATACTGCATATGTGGCAGTCGTAATCTCTTTTGTTCATAGGAGCGTCAAAGCTGACTGCAATTTGTTTCCTAATGGTTTTAAATATCGCTTGTAACTGGTATATTTGATCTCCAAATAGAGCACCTCCTAAGATTGAAATTTGCTTTACAAAACGACAAATGTGCGCTGGGGTGCCTGTCGCAATAGTTACATGGCGTTTAATTGCCTTCACGCTCATTAATAACTTATACCAACCCCACAATATTGAATGGGATTGCCAGCTGCTATGTGTCCTCAGAGCACTCTGAATCCATACAGAAGCACTTTTCATTTAATTGTTTGGAACTGATTATTGTTATGGATGTTGGCAAGTCATTTGGAGGAGGTAATAGTTCAGATGCATCATTCACAAATTGGGAATAATAAGGAAAAACTTTATTTCATCTTCCATCTGTTCGTCATTTTCTGTGGCTGTACCCAGAAGTCTTTCGTCTGTCTGCTGCTTGAGTCCTTCACTTTCTACGCCAGCACCTGAGTTGACCCTCGCTGTCCATCTCTTCGTTATCGCTCTCACTTCATCGCTGCTGTTCTCTTCTCCTCTGGCTTCTCTTATTATCTGCTGTGTCCTTACGGCCTCTCCAACGCAGCCTCAGCCTGTGTGTGTGTGTGTGTGTGTGTGTGTGTGTGTGTGTGTGTGTGTGTGTGTGTGTGTGTGTGTGTGTGTGTGTGTGTGTGTGTGTGTGTGTGTGAGAGAGTGAGAGAGTGAGACGTACATAGTTTGTAATTTTCTTTTTTCTGATCAAACACACTGTCGTCACACACACAGGATCCGCCACAGAAAAATGTTAATAGGTTTTGTATTCAGAAGTGTGCACACTTTCTTGAAAAAAATATTCTGGTTTTATCACAACTTGAATGTTATTTTAAAGGCAGAAGTCTGACTAAGCAGTCTGAAGTCAGCTGATCTTACAACACAGGATATACTGTATACTTTATATCAGTGGGAGCAGGACACATGGATAGCCACCCTCCAAAGGATGCTGCACTTCCACACAAAAATTATTTTCTTTTGAAAAATTGAAAAATATCAACAACACTAATGACAAAAATGTAATAAATCACCTTCGAGTGACTTGTCAACGTAACTTTTGCATGTTTACAAAGTAAGTAGAGTAAGTTCTACACCTAATTGTGGGCTCATCACTGGCCCCAGAGGCCAGACAGCAGAAACACCCTCTGCAGCGAAGAGGACTTGACATAGCGCCATCTTTTAGCCATGCTGCTAAATTGTCCTTAGTGGTCACTCGGTGTATCGCAACAGAAAAAATCCGCTGCAGCCCAAAATGAAATTTTGCAAAACAAAACAAAAAGAAAATATTCTATTAGGAATTCTTAATCCATGCAGGTTTTTTTGTAAAATGTTTCCACAGCTAAGTTAAGTGATTTGCTGAGGGAAAATGCGGACCAGCAAAACCGCAAGTGCACATGAGCAGTGGGACGCACATCCTAGAAGCAAACCCGAAAGTTTGAAATGTTTTTGCACTCATGTGTCAGGCAAGCAGTTTTCATTCAAGTAAGTAAGTATCAGCTTTGAATCTGGTAGCTAGTTATTATTATACTTCGAAGGCCCTGCTGCTGTGGTGAGTGTTTCCCCCCCAACAACCACAATGGTCAACCACACTTGAACATTAATAAAAGCGCGTGGCACACACATATACTGTAATTGCTTTTCCTGCGCAGGGATTACTGGCGACATTTCCAGTCTGTTCACTTTAGTCCTCAGTAGTTCAGGTAATTGGACTCAACAGCAACACCAAACCTACGACTGCACAAAGTTGTTTTTTCGGTATGAACCAAATGAGACGTTTCCTTTACTTTTTTTACTCATTAATCAACTAAATGAAATTATTTGCATTTAATGATAAACACGGAGTTCCCAAACGTTAAAGGTCATGTGGATGATTGAGAAACTCAGAAAGTGGAAAGCTCTGTGCGCATGTCTGTTTAACTGTGTGTACACAGTGAAAATAAATCCTAACATCATCATCTATCATCAAAAAATATAAAATTACCCCGACATAATGACATGTTTCAAAATGTTAAAAGTTGCGGAGGCATAAAGAAGATTGCGAAACTGCCAGGAAGACCCTCTGTGTGTGCACTTGCATAAAAATGTAATCTCTTTGGATCATCTATCTTTAATAAGACATGAACTTGAGTTGCTATACAGAGATCTCTTACTCTCCTCCATCCATCATGCACTTTCCCTCTGCCTCTCACCTCGCTCGTTCTCACACCAGTCTCCCATCACCGTGTGTGTGTGTGTGTGTGTGTGTGTGTGTGTGTGTGTGTGTGTGTGTGTGTGTGTGTGTGTGTGTGTGTGTGTGTGTGTGTGTGTGTGTGTGTGTGTGTGTGATATTACCGCAGCATACGAGAGTGGGGGGGGGAGGGCAGAGGGTGGGGGTTGAATTAAACACTGCAGGTAGTGTGGCCCCCACTAAGCTGAATGTGTTTTTCACTCGAACTGGAAATTATCCATCTCACACCCACGCATGCGTCCACCCCCCCCCCACACACACACACACACACACACACTCACTCACTCACTCACTCACTCACTTACATATGCACTTGTGTAACGCCTGCCGTTCAACATGCTCATCATGTACATTTGCTCAGAAACCCACACGGCCATGGGGAGAATTGGTTTTCTTTTATTTCTGTACAGCTTTTTCAGATATGACTGATCATATACGTGTTTCCGCTCCAGACATCCTCCTCCTCTATATTCATGCCCGGTAGCACACATATGAAATCTTTTCCACGTCGTCTCTCCCTCTTTTATTCCAACCAGTCTCTTGTCCTCTCTCTTGACGGATCCATCTTCATCACCAGAGTGGCATTTAAAAGAAAGTGCTGGAACAATTATAACATCACTGTCGTGCGCGTGCGCGTGTGCGTGTGTGTGCAAAGTCGTTTGTTTCTCTCTCTGTCACGGCGCCTTTCTTAGAATTTAATAATGGCCAATTATAGTTTGTTGAATAGGCTACGGTCCGCTGTTGTCTCTGCTCGTCTGACAGGAAGCGAAGCCGCGGGAGATGATCATATTTTCTCCGGATCATTACAACCATCCTCTCATTGGCTTCCACGCCTCCTCCTTCCATCCACACCCCCACCCATACACGCACGCATATCAACTCCCAAAGCCTCTCCACTTTACACTGGACAATACGGATGATCTATGAAGCCCGGATTTATCACCTTTTAAGTCTGTTTATCTCGGCTCAAATCTATAAGCCGCAGCTTAACGCAGGATAGCGCAGAGTGATCAGATGTATTGCCCGCCCTTTAGAAGGGAGGAAAGTTCAATTAAGAGGAAACCAATCAGATTTCATCAGCTGCCTTTGATATCTCGAGGGAAATTAGTCTTGGCAGCGGTTGTGGTCAGTTCAGAGGCATGCATTACATTATTCTCTCAGATCCACCAACAAATTAAAAGAGGCTGTCGATGCAGCAGAAAGAGGAAGCTTTCTTTAAGGGTGATGTTTTGTTTTGTTTTTTATGTTTTTACAAAGGTTCTTTTGGCTGAGATGTTGTTGTTGTTTTTTTACTTTTTTTTTTTATCACAAACTAATAGAACACAGTAATGATTCAATCTCCATCCAGTTCCTGTAATCTGTTTGATTTGTTGTTAACAGTAGGTATCTGATGGTGGAGGAAAGTAGTCAGTGGTGCTCAAGATTTGTTGCATTTTTCCATTTGGGATAAAGTGGAGAGTTTGAATAAGCAGTGGCTGTCCCCATATACAATTTTTTTTTTAAATACTTCCATGTAGACCAACAGCTCCCAAACTTCATACTTGCTAAGCAAAACATCCAATAGAATGATTTTGGTTACACTGTTGCATTAACAGGTGATCTATGAGATACCCTAACCCAGTTGGTAACAAAGATGAAGAGCACTGATTTACACCCACTGGTCCCCAAGTGGTCTGCCCTTCAGTGGCTCAGAAACCTTCATGCGAACCGGGTTTCCAGACTATAATCACAACAAAAACAGAAGCTTTGAGGAAAATATGGGGCGAACCAGGCCAGATGCAAATTTTAGAACCTTGATAAATAACCCCAGAACTGTCAGCTGTCAGCATAGCTAGAGAGCCGACCAGGTGTGTTCTGCACTTATTTTCTTCTTGGATAGTTTTGACCTCATGACTTAGTCCAGTGCTAATGAAGGAAGTAGCAGTAGCACTAAGGTGAAAGCAAAGGTGTCAGTGGCTGTCAATTCATTAAGGAGCATCTTTAAACTTGTTTTTTCCAAGTATATCTCAGCCTCAGCTGGCATTGAGTCGGTCTAAATCTCACCTCAGTCCAAAATAACTTGGTCACATCATAGCTGCTAATTTGTCGGAAAAAAAAAATTGAAAGACTTTGAATCTAAATTAATGTTGACACTAAAGGTAATCGGAGGTTTTGCAGAATCTTCCAATGTCATTGTTCTTCATCATCAATAGGGTAAAGATACCAATATTTTATACTCTGAACTGACCCTTTAATAAACTCACTGGAGGGAGGACTTAATACCTTCTGCAGTGGTTTGTTATAGCACCTCAAGAAAATCTGTAGAGGACCTTTCAACAGAATTTGTCAGCGCCATTCATTTTCCTAATAGAGATCTGAGGCTAACATTGTGCATTATGTGTATTGGTGTGGAGCAGGGGGAGGATGGTCATCAATTTAACTTTGTATTTCAAGCGAGGTCAGTGTATTGCGTTGTCGCCACAAGAAGGATTGGAGGGTTGGCCGGAGCCCGTGTCCTGGCACGGCTGCGGGGCTTGGCAGCAGAAACCATTGAGCGACTGCTGTCGTGTTCGCAGGTTTTGGCAAGCTCGAGCAGGAAGGGAAATTTGAGTGTTTATGACTTGGTGTACTGGTGCGTACGATTCTGCTGAGGCAAGATCTGCTTACGCAATGTCACCCACTTCCCCTCACTGTACACATGACCCCGCCGTCAGTGCGCTAACATCCGGATGACGCGTTGACAGTGAAACATGTTATTGGATTGACCGGTCAGCTTAATGCGGGACGTGCTATTGGTGTCGTCTGTGAAGGGGAGCGGTTACAGATCTCACATTTTTATAATAAAACTGCACTGACCGAGCTCCGGTGAATAATAAATAAAAACAACCTCTTGCCAAAGCATTATAGTGAAAGCAAATTTGTCCAAGTCACCATGTTGACACCATTCAGGGGAATGTTATTTCATACTTTAATGGATCCATCTTTCTTCTTTTCATTTACTTTTCTCACCTCAGGAAGTATAATATCCGTGTGGAGGACATTATGGTGCGGGATGTTCGGTACATCACACTGAACTGCTGCTACCGAGACCTGCATAATGTCCTGCTGACGGGCCATCTCAAGACTCTGGCACTGGTGGAATCAGCCGGTGAGACGCGCACACACACTCGTACAACTGATGCAAATTCACTCGTTGCAGTGCAACCTCATGCAAGGATGCATCCATACAAGTTAAAGATTTTCACCGAAAGCAAAAGATGTTATTTTTCTTATCCCAGTGCTTAGTGAATTTACATATGTTGTGACTGTATAGTGCAGTGACAGGAGGAAGGAGACGGATTGAAGGGAAATGAAAAGAAAACTGGAGTTTCTGCTGAGTTCAGTCAGAGGCTGAGCTGAACACAAACACACACAACTCACACTCCCACAGACATCTGCTGCTTGCTCACAAACAGCGAGTGTGTACAGTCGGTATATTGGTTGTTTTGGGGGAATCAACATAAGTTTACTTTAGGGGTCAAATTCAGGCAACTGACAAGCTGCACCAATAAAATATGCAATATTCATAATGGATCAAATGAGGGTTCAATGTAAGTCGGATCACTCATAATAACAAACACACAGAGAATTTACTGTATCACCCACCGGTCCAGTTCTCACCAGTTCTACAGAGCGTTTTAGACTCTTCTAGCTCAGTGTTGGTTTTCTGGCCCACAATCCCATTTTCATCAATCTGTCATCAAAAAGGCTGTGAAATACACGTTTACAGCCCCAAACGACACCTTAAAGAGCTGCATATGTCTGCCAGGAGCTGGAGACCAAAACAGAGCAAAAAGCAGAGTAAATACTGAACTCACATTCTTCAGGTTGGGCACAAACATCGTTCCAAATGAATGTTAATGTTGTTCAGTGTCAGGCAACTGTTTCTGAACATGGTCATAATAAAAATTCAAATTTTGTGTTTGAAGAAAATATCTAATGATGCAGCTTTAATTCCCCCTAAAAAAAAGCACATTAGTTTGTAAATTGCACTGACCGCTGCTGTGTGAGGAAATCAGAGCTCTGGAGATACTAAAACATCAAGAGTCAACAGTATTTCCTTTCATTTTAAAAACCTAATAATTTTTAAATAGTTAAGCTTCCATCAGATAAAGTGAATCCCAACAGTTGCTTTGCGACCGCCTACTTTTGGACGCCTGGAACTGTTGCTTCAATGTGTTACAATGGAAGAAAATAGTGTCATGTTGTAAGCACCCACCAGTGTGAAAACAACGAGGGGACGCGGTATCAAGAAATCCATTTTTACAGTAGTAAATCCTGCGTGCGATCTGTGTGCACGTCGCTGTGTCTCACAGGTCTTTGTTCGATGTTGCTGATGCAGCGCCTCCAGTTGGTACCACAAACGAATCCCAGTGACCTTGGTGCCGTGCTCATTAGGAGTGATTGATTGATTGAAGAACCTTCCCGGGTGCAGCTTGCTGGTGGCACTGGCCACCTCACTGAAGTGCAAATTTGGTATTCCAAACACTGTTTCAATTATGCAATCATGCAGGAACAATTAGCTGCGGCATTTAACCAGATACATAATCAGCACGCACTGTCACAAAGGCAATTACTTAAAGCAAGCAAGCTGCCCCCCGCCCCCCCCCCCCCCACACACACACACACACACACACACACACTAGTTAATACACACTCATCCTGGGCTCCTGTTATGTAACACTGCTGAGCTCTCTGCAGTGCTGCAACATGTGTTTGGAGTCTCCTGCAATCTGCTCTCTCTTCCCTCCTAAAACTACTTTCAGTGTCTCTTCTTGTCCTCCCTGTTCTCCTTCTCCTGCTTTCACCGCCACTGTTCTTCATCAAATCCTCCCTCCACCCGTTTTACCTTGTTTTTCTCACCTCTCCCTGTCTTTCTGTGTCTCCTGTCCCAGAGTCAATGATCCTGTTGGGCTCCATCGAGCGTGCCCAGCTCCAGTCACTGCTCTCTCAGCAGCTCGGTCGCCCCAAACGGCTGGAGTACATCCGGGAACGAGCCACCGCCGAGAAGAAGCGCCTGTCCATGGTGTCGAATTTGGGCAGCGAGGACGGCAGCCACCGGGCCAGTCAGGAGGTCCGGTTCCAGGTGAGAGGTCGCTGCGGGAGCATAGAGGGGGCATGGCCACATTGGCATCATCATCTTTTACATTTTGCTAAATAAAATATGAGCAGTGCATCTGAAAACTGAGCTGTGAAGGTCAACAAGCAGACAAGATTACAAGATGATTCCAAACATTCAAACCTTTCTCGTTTCTTTTTTAGTAAGAGAGGAAATAACCTTAAAAATCAGGATAAGACACTTTTATTTTGAAAGGCACATGAGCAGTAAAGGACGGTGTGGCTGAAAGATATTTGGAGAATTTTCAGTCTTTGTTAAGTACAGTAAGGAGATACAAGATTCTATTAAAAGCCTGCCTTTTATCACTTTTATCTAGAATTCAGTCGTCTTTATCAGATTTTTTGGGACGGTGGATATTGAGAACAATCTTTGAGATACATAAAGACAGAAGAAAAGAATGAAGACAAATTTGCAGGACCGTCTTCATCGCTATTCATGAGATGCGCTCAAAAGGTGTGGTTTCACATGAACAGCACCGTGATGTGTGCAGAGCAAAGGGAAGCAAGATCGTATCCGACTCAGATTGAACAACATCATCACCTGTGCTACGTGCGTTTCTGTGCTCACTGGTACGTGCAGATCTGCAATTTCTCCAACAGAGCAAATTTTGGGTCAAACCTGGGAAATCAGCAACAAAGACCCTTGAAATGCTTCAGAAAGAATCCAGACAGTGAGCCAGGTGTTTAGTGCGGCATTCATTTTTTACGATGGGCAGAATATCACGGTGCATCAAGTAAAATGTGCAGCCAGGCGGGATTTCTTTGACATTCGTGCGGTTGTGCACCGTGAACTTACCCATGAAGGTGATTGCTTCTGCCTCCTCCATTCACATTACGATCAGTCTCGCACCTTTCGTATCCGTTTCACTTGAAGAGAAGCTTGTGGAGATAATTATGAAATGACTAAATCTGTTATTAGGCCATCGATAACAGCAACATGTGCGATAGTTTGTGTGTGTTTAAGGGAAAGAAATGGAGATGGGCTGCCGGTTTGAAGGTAGATGTGTGATTGGGTTGCAGGTCGAGCACTTCATCGCTCAAACTGTTGATTGATCTCGTGTTTTTCTGACCTCGTTTCTCCTTCATCAGTTTGCTGAGTGGCTGAGTAACATGCCCTCGGGCGTGGAAGTGCGAGGAAGGAGTGCTTATTTACCGCATCTTTCTTCCCCTTTTCTTTACGTCTCTGACTTCACACCTTCTTACATCTCTTTCTAAATGCATGAAATCACCTGATAGTTGTTTTTATTATCTATGAATATGATCACCTTTCTGCCAAAAGTTGTAGAAACCTCTGGAAAACAGCACTTAAAATAACAAAGCACTTATCTTTAAACAAGAATAATTTGATTTGTGTTTACATGACACATGGTGACGCATCATCACATCACATCATCAGCAAACAATGTGAGAAACATTTGTGTCTTTACTTACAAAAGACAGTGTCATAGAAAAAATAGTATTCACATCACTCTAACTAACATGGTCTTACAATACGATATTAAATTAAAACCTAATGTCAGCCCTCCATATCAGGAATATTAATGCATTTACAATTACACAATTCTCGCTGAATATATTTCCCAACTAGTTTCTTTACAAAGCCATTTGATGTGCGATATTTTATGGCTGAAATCAGGCTTTTCTTCCCTTTCACAAAGTCATTAACATAAGCAAGCAAAACTGTTTTTTAGGTCATGGAAATGGCAGCGTGTAAAAACCCTTGAAGTTATGAGATTTTACATCAAGGCCGACACGAGAACCACTCCTTTAGCTCTCGGCTCCCGCTGGTTTTCTTTTTCTCCCTTTGTGCGTTTTCTTTTACTTTTGTCTCTCCCTCGTTTGATTTGTCTCCATCTCATCGCGCCGCTGAAGTACATCCATTTGTCTAATGAGTCTGCAGAAACAGAAAGAGGGGTTGATCTCTTAAGCTGGATTGAGAGTTTTGAGAACAGTTTCTTATCTTTCTGTCTGTCTGTCTTTGTGTGTGTGTATATGTTTGTTGTGTGTGTGTGTGTGTGTGTGTGTGCGTGCGTGTGCGTGTGTGTGTACACACACAGATCTCCACCGAGGAGTCGTCCTTCAGTCCGACTCGTCCGGTACCTCAGAAGCCCCTCAAACCTGCTCTGAAAAGACCCTCGGTGGTGGAACGACCCACCGAGCTCCCCACCAGTAAGAAAACACACCGCCCTGCGCAAACAAACACACACACACACACACACACACACACACACACACACACACACACACACACACACACACACACACACACACACACACACACACACACACACACACACAGAACAGCTTCCACACAGCAGACTGATGAGGCAATCAAACAGAGAAGGAGCAGGAGGTTTAATAGATCTGTGAGTAGTTTGGGTAATGGCCTCTCTGTCTTCACAATAACACTAACACGAACACTCTCACATAACATCTCTCACTCTATTCCTTAGATGATAAAAAAGCTATTTTAGACTTCACTGACTGCAACAATCTTAATTGAAATACACCCGAAAAAAATCTCTGACTGTTAATCTAGTTCTGTACTCTGCCTCGACACACTACGACGTATTTCTATCTCAAATTCAAATGAGCTTTTGTTATATCCAGAATTTTATAATATAAAAATACTATACCAATGAAAATAGTAATAATAAATACCAGAATGCCTAATTAAGTATGTTACAAGGTTTATAATGTTTTTTTTTTAAGTCTTTTTTTATAACTTTGAGCTTATCTATTGATTCTGTCTTTGATATCCGTGTTACCCTTCGTGTGTTTTAATATTTTTATATCATTTTAATATTATTTACACGGTTGTTTTCTTGTTTTAACTTCTTGCACGGCACCTTGCAACTTCGGTTTTGAAAGCTGCTTTATAAATAAATGTATTATTATTATTTAATTTTAGAAAATTTAAAACAAGATGAAAACTTTCCAGGTTTTTCTGTAATCTGCAGTATTGTCATTATTATAAATAGGAAGTGATTACATATGACTCTTTCTTCATTAGGTAGGAGTTTAAATAAAATCTCGACTTGCAATTTTTCCTATTTTCTGCAATTTTACTGCAAAAAAAAAAAGAATAACTTAAAACGTTGAAAATGGACCCCCGGAGGCGCTGACTAGTTGTTTTTGAATGCGTCTGCTTGGACAGACGTTTCCATACCTGGAGAGATGCTGCTCGCACAGCTGAAAACACGAGCAAGGCTTCGTACGTCACTGCACAGTAATTCATGATAGGAAAAGCTGATTGTAAAAAATATGTGTGATTAGATGAGATCAAGTTTGAACAGTGTAATGGTGACAGTCAGAGGAAAAGAGAGCCATTAAAAGACAGTAAGAGGAGTCAGATGTTGAAGCTCAGGACAGTTTCATGTGCTTTATGTTCTCTGTTTGGTTTCGGCTCTGAGAGTTTGTCTGATTCTCCGTGTGTGAGTTTCCTCTTCGTGATGACCACGGTTCCTTTGTCTTCGCTCTCTGTTGGCCCAGAGAACACAGATGCTTTTCTCTGGTTTGTTAAGTCCACCGGTCTTCAGACACGCTGTGTGTTTTTGTCTCTCACATGTTAAAATAATGTGACTCTCTGTGCTGTCTGTTCAGTTCTCAATAGGACGAAGATTTCTTTGTGTTTATCAGAGTCGTCCAGCAGTTTGAAGCAGGTTTTTTCTTTGGCTGATTGCTCCAGATCGTGTGACGCAAAACCGAGGATCTTCTCATAACCTGAAGGGGATTTAGATTCAATATTTGTTTTGTTTCCAATGTACTTTACAAAAGTCAATATTTTAGGCCTTAGAAAGGAAAAATCTGGACAACCATACATCATTTCTTTATGCTGATAGGATGTCGAGTTGTCTTGGTGGGTTGCTTAACTTCAAAAAAGTAACTAAGGGATGTAATTAGCTGCTTTTACAGCAGGTGTATGAGGTTGTTTTTTTGGACGAGGACAGTCTCCCCCCACGGCCGTGGTTTTTGGTGAAAATCATGATCTCGGATTAGATTTCCGATCCAGAAGCTGGTTTCTGTCCGACTGCAGCACAAATTTTATTGAAGTTCAGGAAAATCTGAAATAAAATGTAAGTTACGACCACTTTTCTTCACTGGTTGCGGGTGAATGAGGACTTTGATTCTTCGAAATAAACAATGAGTTGCACTAACTCTCCACTCAGGTGCCATTAAACCACGGCAACAGAGGAAAGGCTCAACGAGAAAGAGCACCAATCAAAACTTAACGAGAAAAAGAACCTAAAAACACAATGGAAATATAACATTTGTGCTTGTTATGTTAGTGCCATCCTTACACATTGAATGTTTTCATCTGCAGCTACTTTTCATGTCTCCAGTCAAGTTGAAGCTTTCGCGCCTCATTTATGTTATTACTAGTTTGCTGGATCTCTTTCCGGCTTTTATAAACTTTTCCACTTCAAATTTTTTCTGCAACATGTTGACAGTTTGTTCATTTCTACTGAAGGTTTTTATGTACAAATGGAAACTTCGATGGGATAACTGATAACTCCACAAGTGTCAAACACACATCCTGAATCTTTCTCTGTGTCTCTCTCGCAGGCCCATATGATAATTCGGGCATCGCATTGAAGAACCTGTTTTGCGCCAGTCCGGACACAGAAGGCCTGGAGGTGAGAGAGCCATGTCCTCGAAGGCACTCAGCAACACCCCCGTCACACACACACACACACACACACACACACACACACACACACACACACACACACACACACACACACACACACACACACACACACACACACACACACACACACACACACACACAGAGTGCCTCACATCCTGTCGTTCACACATTCTGTACACCCACACAGTCCTATGCTATCTCTCACATACAGTCCTTCACGCTCCACAGTACAGTACCTCCCACACAAACAGACACACACACACACACACACACACACACACACACACACACACACACACACACACACACACACACACACACTATCTCAGGCAGCCTCAATAGAAAACCTTTTACTTTGTCTCAGCCTTGCATCCTGCAAAGCTTTAAAAAATTTAAAAAAACAAAAAACTCTTCACTCCCGCATTCTCCCGCGAATGGTTTATTTTATAGAAATATATTTTCAATTTATTTCTCTCGAGCATTGCAATCACGTCCAAGTGGCTTTTTTGGGGGGCATTTAGTTTTTTTCCAAACTGCCGTTGAGGTTGTTGTTAATACTGTATGCTTGTCTCTGGTCGTCCTGAAAGAAAAACAACAACGTGGAGAGCCCCACGTCTCCTGAGCTCAGGAGGCCGTCCAAACGAGTCCGGATATCCGTCGTGGTAAGAGCCACCGATCTGGGCTGCCCGAATGCCCGGAATCCGCCCGGCAAAAAGTCCATCAGCCAATCAAACGATTGTCACCCCGCCATTCCATTCCAGGGCTAATCCCAAATGCCGATGGCCTGTGATCCGGGCCAGGCTCAGCCAAAGCCCGTCCTCGCCATTGTGCCAAAAAGTGTTGAACACCATCTTTCTTGTACGACTACTGACCTTTTCACCACCTCTAGCTGCTCATGCTAGCTCAGGCTAGGATCCATTCAACTTCACCAGTTTCCATTGGTCCGTTGGTCAGTAAATGTTACGCAGAACACTTGACCACTGAAACGCCACCACTGCTGAGAGCTAACACCAATAATACAACGTGTGCTTTTCATAAGTGGTTCAAAAGACAGTCCCGCCAGGGAACTGCAATCTTTCAATTGCAATAATTTACACTTACTGATTTTTTTTGGACAAAAAAATGTTCTCATCAAAAGCTCTGCTGAAAATATTATGGCACAAATTAGTCTTTCCGATGAAAACAAGTTGTAGCGATAATAATTGCTCCTTTACAGCCTCTCGTCCCACCATCAAAACAAACTGGCACGCCATCTACAACCTGGAAGTGACGGGGTTTGTGGGAAATGAGGTCTTATCATAGGAATGAGGAATGTGTTAAATTAGTCATAAGAGAACGCACTTTGTTTTTGTGCATTTAGTATGTGTTCAATTAATATTATTTTTAAAGAGCTTAATACCCTTATTTTTATAGCAGATGTTGTTTTCTATATTTCAGTCACAGATTGTTTGTAAAGCCACGTCACTCGTGATATTTTGTAACAAATGTTTCTCTAAGTTAAAAACAACAGAAAAAAATTATTATAGCTGAAATATTTAATGTGCAGCATGAAGTGATTACATATGACACTTGATCATAGCTGTTAAAAGAAAATATATTTTTTTAAATTAAAAAAAATTCTTAGCTTGCAAATTTTGCCAAGTCTCACAATTTCACCTAAAAAAAACCTCTTAAAACTCTGCACATTTGAGAAAAGTGGGTGCAAAATCAAGCATTTTTGATGCCAAAAATCACAAAAACACTCCACTGAATCCTGCAGAGAATGACAAGAAACCTTTGGGACTCTACCATCAATGCACACATTTTTGAAGGAACCATATCAAGTTTATTGTCAACTTCTGAACCCAATGAAATAACCAAGATTTTAATGTTTCTAAAATGTTGTTGCTGCCATGAGTCTAATTTAATTGTGTTGTCAGTAAAATATTAGTTTACCAAAAGATTCTGTTCATTATTTGAAGCCGTATCACATGAAGTAAAGGAAAACAAAATTAATTAAATTCTAAACAGAATTGGACAATGTAAAAAAAAAAAAAAAATTAAGAAAGGATTAACAGAAAAAGATCTATCGATAAATATAGCTGTATAAATGTAATTGTTTTATTGTATTATAAGCCCATGACTATATTATAAATAATTTATGTATTTATTAATATGATGAATTATTTCATAATATTGGGCCACCATAAACATTTCTTTAATTTCATTCCATCAAAATTGAGCCTAACCTTTTTATTTCGTTTTTTGTTATACAGAAGTCTAGTTATCTGATGCTTTTGAAAATACTTCAAAAAAATATAATTTGACCGTTCTTAAATGGCAAAGAGCTTTACAATCAGTTTTCTGTAAGAAAGCCACTCTCACGTGGTGACCTCATGATCATACTGCAGCCAGGACGTGGCAGAGTTGTGCTCAAGTGTTCTGCAAAGACGACGCCGTTAAATCAAGCATGCTGTGCTGTCCATCATCAGCCGTGTCACCGGAGGCGTCCAATCAGTGACCGCCTCCCAGAGCGGGCTCTTTCCTGTTCCTGGAGTGACCTCAAAAGTCCCATGTCATTCTTTGTCAGTGGTGTGAAAACTGTGGTTCTCAGTGTATTTAATGTTGAGGGGAGGGAGGAGGCGTGTTGGGGGCGAACCCCTGTGTGCATGCAACATTAAATATCAGGATGGGAGCGTCATATCGCTTTATTAGGATCCGGCAGGTATTTGAAAGACAGCGTTCCAGCAGCAGCTCCGATCAAATGATGATGCATGAGAAGTTCCCGGGAAAGTATCGGAAAACATCAGCACAAACTGCGATGTGGCCTGCTGTCCAATTACAGCAGCAGCGATGCATGTCAATCAATGAAGCAAGAGTCTGATTATAAATTGAGAGAAATGATTCCACGAGACGAGATCAGTCGGCCTTGCATGACAAATGATCCGACATCATCGGACAACCTCAATTCCTGAAAATCAAACACTGTTAAGCATCACGTAATCAAGTCTCCTGACAGACTACATTCACATCTGTCCATTTAGTAGCACCAATGATTTATTCATAATCAGATTGTTTTTCACTCATCACGTATGATGTCATTTCATCCACTAGGAGCCACCACCCAGCCTCAAGGGTTTCTCTGGGGTGAGCATGTCGTCCGTCAAGTTGCAATCCAGTTTTACAGATATAAACACACACACTGTTACTTTTTATTCTTTTTTGAAGTCACACCTGTTCATCGCCACACATTCGTACTGATTTGATCATCCAGACATCCACTGAGTCTAGAATGACCTAAAGATGTGTTCAGTGTCTTATTAACGTGAATCGTTTTTGCAGTGTATTTATTCATCCTAAACAACCAACTGCATACTGTAAAAATGACATCAAGTCATCTTGTATAATAAATATATAATAGGGTGCGCTAATTTAAAGTCAATTTCATTTTAAATTTATTTTCAGACCATTTCAGATCAAATTATCACAATTTGTTCTGACTTGAAGTTTTGTGACTTGAATTGATGAGTTGAATGAATCCATTGATAAAAGTTCACTCAACTCATGACAAAATATTGAATGATGGAAATTCTCAATTTGTAGTAATAAGAAGTCAAAGGAGACGTTCTCGGGTAGCAAAACAGCCATGTTTACTGACACGGTGCTTCAAAACGGCAGCTCACAAACCAATGCCGTCGCCGTCTTGCTAGTTCGGAGCAGTTTGTCGCGAGAAGTGATCATATTTGGACGAGCTGGGGAGGAGCGAGCGGCTGGATCGGATTTGAGGCCTAGTTTCTAATTAATGATGGGATTATTTTTAGATGAACCACCAGAAAACTAACAAGATTCGGTTTCCAATTTTACAGTGCATCTATGTCAACCATATTTATTGTGAACACACATTAATAGACTGCATTAATTAGCCATCTGTTTTTACACAGATGTTTGGCTGACAGTAAAAATATATATATATATATATATTTGTTTTTAAGGGGACTTTAGGACTCTTTCGGGACTCTTTTCCACAATAAAGACCAAAACTTGAGATAATCAAAATAATTATCTGAAAAAGCTGCAGCACAGTGTAATGAGTGACTCGCAGTGATTTAGGCGCAGAGTTTCAAGGAGCTCCTCATTTGTCCTCGACATCACTTGATTATATTTATGTAACAAAATCACACTATTCTTCTTTCAGACTCTCGGCCATTATTGTGTTAGTGTGACTATTACTGATGCAGACCTGAGGCACTGAAAGGGCTCCATTAGTTTCACGTCAGTGATAATTATTGAAGTCTGTACACATTTTCTATCATTCAAAAGCACAGAGTATCATTTTCACCCGTCGCTTCAGGGTGCGTGTGTATACTCGCGGTACACAGCTGATCAATCACTCTGTGAACAGTTCGGTCGATAAGTCAGGAAAAACACTGACAGCTCTTTTGTTCTTCATTCCTGCACTGCTCTCCTCACAATCATCGGCTCTCAAAGGGCTTTTAACTCCGGCTCCTTGTCCAGTGTGAAGTTCTAATATCCGGCTCCATTCTCAAATTTATTCTCTCGGCTACGAAAAGGGCACACAAAAACACAGCCACAATTACACCGAACAAGTTAGACATGCCTTGAGGAAGTTAGCGAAAAGTGCAAAATTAGTAACAGAGGAGGCGCTCTGGGAATGTTTTTTTGTTTTTTCCACTGCCTGGCATAAAACCCGGAGGCGCGTATTTCACTCCATGACGCCACGATGCTCTCGCTGAGCTGCGTGGCGGCAAAAGACCACGGAGGCTGCAAGACACATGAGGAGCTTCAGTTTGAGGTGAATAATGAAATGCATTTCCTAAACTGTCGTAATGAAAGAGATTAATCAAAAACAAAATGTAGCAGTTTCACACATTTGCAGCAGTAGCTCTGCTCATTACATGGTCTGACTGTGTTGGAGGAAACAGCTGTGCAAGAGCGAAGCGCTGCGGCTCTGTTAAATATCACGCTGATTGTCCCGATGGGGTGCTGCAGTAAAGATCACCATTTTAAACACTTTCAAAAGGCATCACTGCAACACCCCTGTTTTCATTTAAGTGGAATTTTGAATATTATGGATTCACCACAGCGTGTTTTAGTTCAGTGGGAGAACTTCACGTCCTGCAGGGATTCATGGCACCCTCAGTGACTGGAGCCCTTTTCAAACAGAACCAGTATTACATGGGGATCTCGTGATTTTTAACAATGGCAGATGTTATTTGAGTTCTTACTCCTGTGAAAACCGTTTAATAATGTGCTCAGTAAACATTTCACCACAAATCACCAAACACGTTTCAACCAACATGCTTTTCTAACACAATCCTTCTGAATTGGAATCACATGGTCGTTCAATGAAGAAAAAAAAAATGTCATGCCTAAATCAAATTATGTTTAATTCAGAGGTATTTTATTTTGTTGAGCTGGACTGAGTGCTCAGAGAAGGCTGCCCAGCTGAGGTCATAGACCACATAAAAGGGGCGGAGCTTCCGGGTCTGATAAGTGAGATCAATGCTGTAGCTTAAACAATAATACAATACGAGCAATGGCCTCTAGAGGTTGGCTTGTAATAGACTGTCGCTCCATAGACTTCCAAACACAGACTATGTTTTTTTTCCACGTCATCATGGTGTCATTCACTAAAGTCACTCCATTAGTTGAACATATTTATCCTTTTTACATGAGTCTGTGATACTTAGTTTATCTTGTGATATTTGAACCGAAGCCAGTTTTAAGCATCTGTTAGAAAACTGCATCAGACTTTATCACATACACACACACTCATTCCTTCACGAAGCACAAATCCCTGATTTACACTCCAACTCTAATGTGAAACTGTTTGGCCGTCTGGCATACAAAACGTGTCTTGGCACCAGTTCTGGTATCACTCTAACCTCAGGGGACAAATTTGAGGAAGTTAAGTTTTACAATTTTATGTCAGATTTTATGGACCATCAGTACTTTTTTAAATTGCTCAGCGAAAAAATGTCCCCTCGGGGATTAATAAAGTAAAAATAAAATAAATAAAAATAAAATAAAATATTAATAGGTGGACACCAGTCGAGCCTCCGATGGTCCTCGTCTGCCACTGCAGCTTCTAATTCAATAGAGTCCAGTGATTTGTGAAGCGTACCCATGAATAGCATATTGTTTGGTCAGTGCTGAGACAGATGGTACGTTATTAGCGCAGTGAATTTTGGAATGTGTTAAGTAGGCCTAGAAGCATATTAGTCATTATTGCCCTGTGGTGAGCTAATGAACCCCTGTAGCACGCAAACAAACGTGTGCGTTTACAGTGAATTGAGCCTGTGGGCTGCTTTCCCTGCCATCAGGAGCTATTATTAACATTTAGCAGCGTAGAAGTGCTCTCAATCCGTCGAGCCTCTGTGGGCCCGAGCAGGAACACGGACAAACAAATGTAGCCCTTTTTTCTTCTCGTCTCCTACGACGTCTAAGTTCCACCTCAGAAGAGATGGAGTTATTCCTTCTGCCCCTCACCTCCCGCCGTTCTTCTTTCAATCTCTTGTTTCTGGCTCTGGTTTCATCTTCGCGGCCGCGTTTCACACTCTCCGCTATCTTTACGACTTTCCCAAAACCCTCCTATCCCCCCTCCTTTTTGTATCTCTGTCGTCTGCCCCCCCCCGCCCTCCTCCACTTTTCCTCCCCCTCCTCCTCCCTCCTTCTATCTGGGCTGTGAAATATTGATGCAGGGTAAATGACAACAGTAGTCTGTTTCAGAGAAATGATGCCGCCCAGCCTTTCAGTCTCTCCTCACTGTTTTTCTCATTATTCCCCCCCCACTCCTGCATCTCGGTGATGCTTTATTTATGATGGCTCGTGGGCTCGGTTTTTTTTTCCACCTTACTTCTCTCTCTTCATTTCCTTGAGTTTTTTTCTTATATAGTTGGTGAATAGGAAGGCTTCTCTCTGTCCTGATATACGTTTCAATACGCGGCTGCAGGAAAGAAAAGTTCATTTGAAGTCTGTTGTGTGTGATGAGTCTCTTTTTACAGTAGCTTTCCTGCGTGGATTGAATTGTGTGTCGCTGGTTTGACTGTCCGAACTCTTCTGCATCAGTATCAGTAGGGAAAGAGAGAGAAGAAGGCCGAGCTGCAAAAAGAAGTAAAGGAACTGGTTGAACCTTTTTTTGGCCTTGTTCAGACTGCCAGCTCACCTCTTTTTTTTTTCTTTTTTTTTGTCATATCCAAATTGTATCGGGATTGATGTGTTAAAGTCTGGACAATAAAAACAAAAATTTATTTAAATGCAATGCGATTCCAATCAGATTTCTGCGGATGCGTCTTGGGCCGGATGCTCTGCGGGCTCAGATCAGATTTCTCACATCACTCAGCGCGACACAATGATGATGTCATTTTCAGAGCGTTAGACTGATCAGAATATCTAGAGCCATGAGAGTGGAGATTTCAGTGATATAGAGGAAAATGTTATCAACAGTGGAAAGATGCCAGAATAATGTCTGCTGATACTTTACTTCACAGCATAGCTATGTGTTTGTTGTTACCACAGCAACCCATGCAGATAGGTTGGTGATGTCTGGACACACCAAATCCAAACCCCTCACTTGTGAATAAAACAGACAGTCTGTCCTGAAGATCTGACGTGAGAAACAAATCGGATTTGCCTGCAGTCCGAACAAAGCCTCAGTTGTTGTTTGATAGATGGACAAACAGCTAATCGCCCACCTTCAACAGCAATCGAAGAAAATAATCGATGACTTGTGTGACAGAACTGCACATCATAAAACCTGTTCCAGCTGTGGTGGCTGCGTTTTTAAATGTAAAGATGAATGTAAAAAAAAAAAGCACCAATAGTTTCGTAGGAATCGTTTGAGCTCAACAATTTCAAAAAAGTTGGATTTCACAACTGGTTTCACAAATTTATTCAACATTATTATGACAAAACAAGTCCAGAATTTCCCAATTGTGAGTGATACAGGGAGATAATGAGCAAAGTCACTGTGACATCTGGAACCTCCAACTGTTGAGGCCAATTACATGCATGTCCGCATGTTTGGCATCCAGCTGCACACAACATTTTGTTAGTAATGCAATTTTAAAAGAAGTTGCACTTTTTTGTTTCTATGCTTCAAAACTCAGCAGATGTATATCTTATTTATGTCAGAATAAAAATGGAAATTGATGGTTTGGGTTCCAGAAGCTGGTTGTCCCATGTGTTTATAACGTCAAACTTTGCCTCGTTATAAGTATTTACTGAATGGAGATTTACACCTCATGAAATTATAAAGGTTTGCATGACACAGACTAGTTCTTATGTAGTTAGTTAAAAAATATTTATACCTTGTAATCGCCAGGTGTAAATTTTGTAACTAACAAAACTATCGCTTGCTAATACAAAACGTTTTTTAGGGTGAAGTGTAAAAAAGATAATATGGAATATGATTGACACATCTGAAATGACACCTGGTTAAAATTCTGTGAAATAACTGTAAATTAGGACATTTTCAAATTACATTTAACAAAAATAACAATATATCTCATTAAAAGTTGAACGCCTTTAACGTTGGTTTAATTGACCAAATAATGTTGGTTAGGTTGGCTTGATTTTCACTCATTCTAAACTATAAATATAAACATCGGGACACGTTTCTTCATATATGCATTCATCAGCAATTTTACTTGTTAAGTTATAACTGTTTTTCTAAAAGTTGGTCTCACTTCTGTGATGATCTCTGCCAGACTGAAAGAGACAAAGATCACAGCATATAGGACACGTCCTGTTCTGGACTTTTGAAATGGGGCAGTAATTATTTAAGTCATCAGGGTCAAGTCAAGTGCTTTCAGAACAGGTTCAGTGGAAGCAAGTTCTGAGTTGTATTACAAAGACACCGAGTCCATTAAAACTGTCCTTCAGGTATCTGATAGGAGGAATATTCAGGGGACAGGAGGAAGTTTTCATTTCCTGAATAATTTCAGACAACACGGAGGAGAGTGTGAACTTATCTGGAGAAGATGAATGTGACACACTGACTGTAATTTGTTTTGAGGGTGAACTGATTTGATGCTCGATATCTGATCCTTTCAGTGTGGAGAATTTGGTGCAGGTTTCAGAGCATCAGAAGAAGAACTTTGTGGATTCGGTCACTGTCTAACTACCGTACGACGATGATCAATCTTTAAGATTTACTCCTTATCTCTTTCACAACTTTCCCCAAAGCTCTTTCGACTGCATCACAAAACAGCATCGTTATTGCTGACACAAATGTAGTTTGAACAAAGTCCTTAATGATTTTACTTCACAGTTGTGTTAAAGTCTCTGCAATCTAATCAGATGCACGCGAAACGTGTAATGGAAATGGAAAGCAATAAGCAAAGACGGCATCAGCAGCAAGAAAATCAACAGTTAATTGAACTTGCACGAGTGAAAAGTAATCATCGTCTCAATGTTTCCCGATGGCACTGTTAGTGGGTGGTGCAGCCAGCCGTTGGAGAAACAGCAGACCACAACACAGAGAATAAGCACTAGAGATAAACTTGACAGACGGCGAAACAGCTTTTCAGAGGGTTAGTCTGGTATTTCCAGACACAAAGTTACTGCATGATTATATTGGTCCATTGGGGGTGTAGACATCGGGTTCATTTTGAGCCTTTAACCAATCAGCATTGACCAGTTTATGCCATATGTTGTGCCCCAAAACTGTACCTCTGCCGTTGTTGGAAATACTTCAACGTCAACCATAGACGGTATATAAAAAGTGGACGTAGCTTCCGGCTCTGAAAAATGAGGCCGATGCTGAAGTGCCTTACACTGCGACACCACCGGGTGCCACGAGAGGTCGGCTCCAAAAAGCCTCTGACTCCATAGACTCCCATTCAATTAGTCTCATAAAATTCAAAGTCAATGTAATTTCTCCATAAGTTATCTCGGTTTCGCTAGCCAAAGTCGCTGCGAACTCGAGGCTTCACTTTGGCCGTTCACAAACCAACGGGTGACATCACTGCTGGTCGCCGCGTGACGTCAACGCACTTAGCCACCCCTACTGGTCACTGATTGGTCTGCTGGGAAATCCTTAATGCGAACAGGGTTTCCAGACTGTAATCACAGCGAAGACTGAAGCTTTGAGCACTAGTTGGGCGTTGCCAGGCGACAGCATCGTCCTAATGATGAACATAGACCAAAGAAGACGCACAGCATTACACGCAGAAGGTTTTAATGTGAAAGCCCGAAGATGGAGTGAGTTGGCCCACAGTTCAAGTTAATAAACTCAGAAGTTGTAGAAAAAGACTAAACATTACAATGAGCTGAGTTTATCTGGCTTCAGGAACTTATTAATTAAAGCGTTGGCTCATTTGCTGCTACTGGTATTGAGCCATGTAGATGATTCCTCGCAGGTTTTCAGTTATCCATCTCTCCGATTTCTGCCACCACGCCAATACACTAGAGGAGAACAGTCTTAAGTTTGTACTCTGCGAATAGTTTTCACTGGATCTAGTTTTTAGCCCTGCTAACAGCAGGATGGCAATAACGGTACGCTGGTTGTTGGTTGCACCACTTTGATCTGGACTGAACTCTTATACTTATACCTGTCACTCTTGGCCCAACACTGTTTTTTTATTTGTAATATTATTGTAAATCTACTAGCTTGCCCGATTTCCACATGTTGGGTGATAGATTAAGTAAAGATGAATCGGTGTCAGAGGAGGGAGGGAAAGGAAGAGCGATAAACCTTTCTAATGTTTGTGTGGTCACAGAAACAGCACAGCAAGCAAAACAGCTTCATCGGCCCATTGTCAGCACTCTCACATGCCTCTACACACACACACACACACACACACACACACACACACACACACACACACATTCACTTGCCCCATGAAATCTAATCTGACTCTGCTCCCACAGTTGCTCTGGTTTTACTCAGTCACATGTTCACTCCACGACTTCACACACACCCTCATGCACAACTTGTGTATCCAGAAGCAGAGATTTGCTCTCTTAATAGAGCATCTAATCTTTCTAAAAGTTCCTACTTTGCATGCACAGTTCCACCTCACTGTTTCTCAAAAAAAAAAGAAACGCACACACCTCCTCATCTTCCTTTATTTTACATGCTGCCAGTGCATCTGGGATACATTCAGAGTGCCCTTGTGCTGTGTGACAAGCAGAATGATCAGTGGGACAGCAGAGATAAAGTGCTGTCGCTGTGCTTGTGTGTGTGTGTGTGTGTGTGTGTGTGTGTGTGTGTGTGTGTGTGTGTGTGTGTGTGTGTGTGTGTGTGTGTGTGTGTGTGTGTGTGTGTGTGTGTGTGTGTGTCTCAAAAACTCCAGGCACGTCTGGCCTCTGCTTGCATAATGCTACAGTAGGGCACCTCTTTCTACCCCACGGCAACAGTTGCTAGGGTTACCGACAGGTCGGCCACCGCAGCGATGAGGATAAATGAGCTCAGGGCTCCCATCAGCCCCTGGGTCTCACTCGCCCTGCCTGTCTCTCTCACTCTCTCTCTCACACGCATGTTTTCTCCTGTGAAAGTAAATATCTGTACTCAAGCACATGACTAAACACTTTGAAATTGCATTTCACAGGCCATCACGCACACACACACACACACACACGGGTGTGCGTACACGCCCTGCGGTAACACTCTCACCCACTCGGTTGTACATTTCCATCACCCAGACCTCCGTTGTATTCTCGCCGCTCCTCTGCAGAGCACAGGGGTTGCTGGTTTGACTCCCGCCTGCCGAACAGCTTCTGAAGCGTCGGCCTGTCAGTTATGAGCCGTGAGCTGCGAGCGCGCCGCGGCTCCATCATCATAATGATCATCTGCTCTGACATCTCATACATCACATCCCCCGCACTCATTAAATGTACTGTAGTCGCTCCTTTAGTCACTCATCCCATTTCTGTCCATCTGTCTGGAGACAGCGGCGCACTATAACACTTAAGGTGTGATGCATGGCCGGTTCTGTGTCGCTTTGCCTTCTGTGCACAGATGTGCTGAAGAGGGCACAGTTGAAAAGTACAAATAAATGTTTACCATTGCTTGTGTATTTGTGGCGTACACGTGAGGGTTTCTTGGAGTTGCTGTGTGTTTACACTGAATTGTCTGGGTTTTCTGTACTGACTGTTCTCCCGTCACATCTCATCCACAGGATGATGGAGACGTGGAGGATGACATGACCATCAGAGAGGTAAGACCGGCACACAGCAGATACACTGCTCTCACACACACACACACACACACACACACACACACACACACACACACACACACACACACACACACACGGTACAAGCAATGAGAGCAAAGAACAAGTGGTCAGAGTATGGATTGGTCTAGAGACTTAGCACGGGCGTCCTGTTGGTGGGGAAAAGTGGGAGGAGGGGGGCATTTAAAAAAGCCTGGATTAGAAAGTGAAATGTGGTGAGATTTACGCACATATCTGAGGTTAATATGACTTGTTTAAAGGTGGTATGCAGCGTTCATTAGTGACTAAAAAAGTTTTCAAAAGATGGATGAGCAACATGGACGATGAGAGGAAGAGGGCCCACAGAGACTGCTTTTGAATAGGGCCAAGATTTTACTTGTTACCCAGCCTGTAAAAACAGAGGTATCATGTCTTCTGTTGCTTAAGAGGTGTTTTGTTCAGCTTGAGGACATAGCTCTGATGATGTCATAGTGATGTCATCATGGTTATCTCAGCTCGGGCTTGAAGAATCAGTAGCTCTGTTCCAAATCTCATACTTGTGTACTAACTCTCACTATTTTGAGTGCAGAGAAGTGCGTTTAGACTATCAAGTACAGAAACATACAGTTCACGATAAGTACCAGGATGAAGCACTCAAAACAGTCCAAAAAAAGAAGTGTGAAACTCTGGACACTTTCCACCCTAATTGGTCGCCATCTTGGCTCCGTAGAGGAAGGGGGCGGGGCCACCGATGTAAAGAAATTTCAAATTAAGGCCTCTGAGGAAGCTGCAGCTGTTCCTTTTTTTTCACTACTCCTGCTGGACAGAAGAATCAGTGTGTTTATCGAGTGTGTTAAACAGAGGGCACGAAAACACATTGATTTCTGGGTAAAATAATACAAAGATATTTTGTCTGGTGATTAGTTCACATGCTGCAGTTATTTCTGGTCAGTGCAGAACAGCAGTGTGTGATCTGAAACAACACAACTCTGTTTAAATTCCTGCACAACACAAGTAAGAATCCTGACATATAAGAGCACTATTTGTTAGTGTACAAAGGGAAGTATGTCATCTGGAACACAGCATTAGTGTTTTTCACATTTTCTATATGAAAAATGTGAGCTTATACGTGCAGTGTAAAGAAAGCCTCATGATTTATTTTCCACAAAGTTTTCATTTCTAAACAGGCTCAGTAGTTTCCTCCAAAAAGACCTAGAAAGGAGTCATTTGGATGTTTTGTTGGGGACTATTTTCACTGGCGGATTAATCCCGGGTCGGTGCTCCAGTGAGGGGTAGTTGGTGATCTACAGTAGCTGGAGAGCACGTGACAGAATAAACTCCAGTATGTTTGTTTTAATGAAGGAAAATTACAATGAACACGTTTAGGATTGAAAGAATTAGTTCAGCTATCAAGTAGATTCAGTCAAGTCGGTCATCAGAAACCTACATTTGTCTAACTGGAACCTCAGCTTGTGCGTGATGACATCGCAGTCTGACACACTCGGATTTTCAGATTTCTCAATATCCCGAGACAGACCGATTACCCCGGAGTCTTATATTTTTGGATATGACATCATTCATAATTCATCCATCAACAGCACCTCTCATTTCCTCTCTGTCGGCCGCACATTCCTCATAGTTTCCCTCTCCATCTCCTTTTTTTTCTCTCTCTCTCTCTGTCGTTCACCTCCCTTACGTCGGCCTCGTCGTCACGTCTGTCTGTGTCTCTACCGTCGCCGTTCACCCGTTTCACCGTCCGTCGTTGTCGGTCTCGTGATTTATAGAGTCGTTCAGTGAGATGGCTGCTCCATTGATTGTCTATCACGGGGATGTGATTTGTCAGGTGGTGGTATGGGATTGTTTGATGTCTTTGTCTTCTGATTAGCAACGGACACAAACACATCACCTGTTAGCAGCATCTATGTATCCCCCTTTTAGAGTCACACAGTCAAATAAATAACTGTTTTCAAAGATTAAAGTCAACCTTGTGTCGTCGAACTCTCACTGGATATGATGCCTTTTTCGGTTACTTCACTGGGTGTTAAAAAGTGCTGCAGTCATTTGACTTTTCTTCCTTCTTTTGTTGGCAAATCATCAACGACCCTCAAAATGTGTGTGACTTGCAGATTGCAGAGTGGGAGGAGAAGCAGCTTGATGAGCAGGTCAACTTCAACAACTGCAAGATCGACCCCGCCCCGTTCCAGCTGGTGGAGCGCACGTCGCTGCACAAGGTAAATACAGCTGCCGTTCAACCCTCTGTGAGCACTAATGTGAAGCCTCCTTGTGTTTAAAGTTACACAACACCAGCCGAAGCTGTGGGACATTGATGAAGTGATTTAGGCAATGCGAGCTTGTATGTATGGTTCCCGTCAAGAACGGGGCAATTCGAGGAGCCTTACATAAGACGTAAAACAAGGCATTAAGATTGTACACGCTGATGCATAAAAAGTGAATGCTTTGTTACTTCGGGGTCAGTGAGCAGACTTGTGCCAGAGTTTGGAGGTTTACTGCTCAGTGAGGAGGGGCGATACTGTTTCCGATATCAGCTTTTTAGAGAGACTTATGTTGTCAAGCTTTTTACAAACACGGAGATGTTTCACATTCCTGATCTGCACCTATTCAGTTTTTGTATGGAACAATAGTAAATTGGTAATAATCACATGTACATCTTTCGAATAGTTTAGATCCAGAATGTGATCTGGAAACGAGAGGCCCCAGGATGGAGCCTTGTTGAACGCCAAGTCATTTTTCTTCGCTCAGATGTGTAACGACAGATCCACAGCAGAATTTAATAGGCCTACGTTATTTTTTTTTATACACTGGTCACACAGCTTACTGATGCACTAAATAACCTGCAATGGACTTTCAGAGGAAGAAGAAATCTACCACTTCCTTGTGGAATAAACAAGTCAAACAACCCCTTTTCATGAATTTGGATATTTGGAAAGTTTTAAAGAATTGAAAGACCAAGAAACTCATAACTAACAACTAAAGCATTTCTTTTCCCAATGACAAAGCATTATGTCGACCAGATTTGTATGTGTTTAAGCATCAATGAGGCCAACTTCATTCCCCCATTAGACAAAAGCATTGGGAAAGTGAACTGCTGCAGGTTCCAATACTCCATATACTCTGTGTACACACACACACACACACACACACACTCAAGCCAAACTTCCTCCATACTGAGTGAAAGAGAAAGTGAAAGTGCAGCGTAAAGAAAGCTCTTTAGTACTGGAGTTGATTTAGTTTCTTTACTGCACCACATTCATACACCCTAGAAGAGGCGCAGTCTTCAGCACTCACAAACACACACACACACACAAACCCATTTCAGTTTTGAAACACTCACTTCCTACCAAGCATACACACACAAAGGAAGTGTGGCTTGCCAGCGGCTGTTGCAAAGCCTAATGTCCTCCATTCATAATGCTACCTACTCTCTCTCGCTCTCTGTCTCCCTCTCTCTCTCGCTCTCTGTCTCTCGCTCTCTGTCTCTCTGTCTCTCTGTCTCTCGTCTCTCCTCTGGGCTCTGTGTGAATACTCTTTAAACATTTAAGAGAGGGATCCTGCACCAATCCATCTCGCTCCCCTCCCTTCACTGAACACTGCCAAAAGCCAATACCACGCACAATCTCCTCCAGCATATTAAACACCACCCGCTGCCACTGCCGCTGCTGTGCAGAGGCTCGTGTGCGCGCATGTGTGTGTGAAGTTATTCTCACTCTGGCTACCAGTTATCCCGTGCTGTTTACCGTTGCTGTTGTTGTGTGTTTGTCTGCAGGCCCGTGTGTAATGGACAAATCTGTTTCTTGGACTATTTACATGACAATATGCTCCTCCAGCCACCGCTTCATATCATATGATAGAAAAGATCTCATAAAACTGTTGTTGTATGCTGCCACTGCTATAAGACGAAGTGTCTTGTCACTCATGTTAAGCTCCAGAACAGTTTTAACGCTCTTCGGTGTAGATTCTTCAATTCTGTGAGCTCGACTGTAGCCGTGATCGTCCGAAAGATTTTCTCTCACTGGCTGTTTTGACAGTTGTGGTGAAGAGTGCTGTTGAGCTCATCACCTGTACCTGAGCTCAGCCAGATCCTTCTGAGGCCAGTGAGTTAACCAGCGTTGTGTTGTTGTTGGGAGGAACGATGGAAGGGCAGGTTGATGCCTCCGGACATTTCTTCCCCCACCTCAGTACAAAAGAGGAGAATCTGATATCCTTTCCTGGCTGTCAAATCATTAAAATATTCGAGTTATAAAATTCTACTCAACTTTCCAGTCTGGAAAAAAAAAATGCAGTCAACTGATAATATGTGTTTTCAGCTATTCTAGTTTTTAAATCACAGCTGAACTGTACTGTCTCCAACACAGGGCTGACATTACATCCCGTTTTGTATGAAAAAAATAATAATATGAATGTATTTTTGGGCCTACAGCTACATTTTCTAGCACACATCTTGTGGCTGTACGCCCTGAGTGCGAGTCCCCGGTTTGGACCCCTGAACACCCGGAGTCAGTAATGGCATTTATTTTCTGTCAGGCACTAAGCACATATTTCTTTCAAATTACCAAATCATACAGTGTCCCACAAACATGGTTCAGATCTTGCCAGATTCTAGACAATCTCCTCTACACAATTATATTATTATAATTAATTAATGATATCTGACAATATTTAATGGTGAAATACTTGTAAAAACAACAATTTCATAAGATGTTTTTTTTCCTTGATAACTAGGCTAATATAAAAAATATCTAAGTATTATCAAATTACATAATGAAAGATATGTATAGCCTAGACTGTTCTGAAAAAAAACAAGATATAGTATGAATGGTTAGCCCCAACAATGACCAAGATATGAGGGTTTAAAAGTGAAGGTAGTAACATTACCCTGAAAACAGCCTGTAGGGTTCATCGGGTTAACGAGGACAAACACCTAATGTGACCTTTTGGCACACTGGAGGCCGCTGATCAAGTTACTGCGCTGCCAATCAATTGATTACAAAATACAATTTGCAGCACCTTTAATCGGTGAATAGCAGTTGAAAGAGATGTGAATAGATTGAGTGGAAACGAGCTGACTCTGCCCCCAGAGGAGCTACGACATCCTCCTGTGGGGAAACTCGGACAGATTACATAACGGCTGGCCGTGACCTAAAAACACTTAACAATCTTTTCCTTGGCACAGCTTCCATTTGCTTGGCACAGCGAGATCAATTTCAAGCATCCCAAGTGCCCATTCTAGCTTCGGAGAAAGTCCCATTAAAGACTAAAAGGGTCGAGAACAAAAAGTCGTGTTGGCATCGGTCCTGCAACCTCTGATCTGCCACTGAAGTTTTTGACCTCTTGGCGCTCCTCGACTGTAACTCTAGTACTGTAGATTAAATGAAACTTTAATGATCCCCGCGGGGGAAAGGTCTCATGAGCAAATACAGTACTGATAGTGTAAATAGAGCAAAATAGGGTCGTCGAAATGTATAAAACCAACATTTCAACAGTTGAAAACCATAAGAATAAACTTTAGCATTTACAGAATGTTTTAACAATGTTTTCTCTTTTTTTGGACTGAATATTAACAAGTCACTCCTTTTTAGAGACAAAAAACACAAATTATATCACAAACTGTTGGTCTTTCTCTGCATGCACGATACTGAATGTGTTCCCCCTCTAGTGTACAGTACAGTATTTTGGCTGGTTTAACTGGTGAAGCCAAACTTTCCCTGGAAAGTTTGGCTTCACCAGTTTAAGGATTGTAACTGAAGTCATGTGAACAACTAAGTTGACTTCAACACCATATATACTGGAAATCGGTCTTAGACCTCTTAAAGCCAAGAGACGTGTTCAACCTGCGTTTGACCCCATTCATGAGATAGCTGTTAACTTTTTGTTGGCCAATCACTACTTTACACATTGTCATTTGATCTAATATTTATATAAAATATATGTTATAGCAACTTTTAACCTCAGAAAGGTAAAGAAAAACCCCCAGTTGCACTCGCTAATAGAGACACTTGCTCACCAAAGACAAGCAGGACCTGAATAGCATCATAAAGCTACAACCAGATTGGTCCATTAGAATAAAGATAACTTGATCATCTACAATGGTACTGTTCATATCTCCCTCCAAGTATTTGTGTGTGAGTTCCTATCTCCTTTCAATATTTGGAATGGATTTTTTTTTTTTTGCGGTGGTGTGATTTTACACACACAAACCTTTAGTAAATCAGGCCCTTAACACACATCCAACAGAACTTTACAACATTATACAGAGAAACCCAACAATTCAACAATTCCCACATAAGCTAGGAGGGAAAAACTCCTCTTTAAGTGAGAAAAACCTCCAACAAGTAGAAGAAAAAACTCCCTTTTAACAGGAAGAAAGCTCCGACAGAACCAGGCTCAGAGGTGGGCGGCCATCTGCCTCGACCGGTTGGGGAGAGAGGAGAGCAGAGAGAGAAAAAGACAGCATAGAGATACAAGAGAAGAACTGTTGGTGGAGACGACGATCAGAGTAGAGACATGCAGCTCCATGGCCGGAGACATACAATAATAATAACAAAGTGTTTTCCATCTACAATCTAATCTTTATCTTCATCTGGCTTTGACTGGAGAGCACAGCCTTTCGTCATTAGAAGCAGGTATTCAACAGTTTAAAGACATGAGGACAGTCAGTATGTCCCACAGTGATCGTATCCCATTGAGCTGAACATTTCACTAGTTAAAGGGATCCAATGTGGGTGAAGTTGTTAGAGTTGGATAATTGAAGCCGGTGGTGCATTTCCTTAACTGAGCTTCCCCCCCCCCCCCCCCCCACACACACACACACACACACACACACACACACACACACACACACACACACACACACACACACACACACACACACACACACACACACACACACACACACACACACACACACACACACACACACACACACACACACACACACACACACACACACACACACACACACACACACACACACACACATTTTCTGTTTTGACTATGAACCCATCACAGTACTCTCTCTGGTTTTTACTACCGCTTATCTCCACTGTCCTTTGCTGTTCTCCTGCAGACCCACACCATCTTCTCCCTGCTGGGCCTCGACCACGCCTACGTCACCAGCATCGGACGCCTCATCGGAGTGGTTTCCCTCAAAGAGGTGAGAGTCACTCTGGGCCGTAGCGTTTTTCACCTAATCATGGCACATTGTTAATCACTTCATCAGGTGTTTCACGGTTAAATGTCACCTGAAGTTCATCTTTCGTTTTTTGACACCTAGCATCATGTGAAAAGTTGTGGCATTCATCATTCACACTGGCAAGCATGTTCACCGCTTTCATAACTGTAAAACCACTGTCAATATCATCAGGAGTGCTGTCGCTGCACCACACACACACACACACACACACACACACACACACACACACACACACACACACACACACACACACACACACACACACACACACACACACACACACACACACACACACATGCTCAGAGAGACATTTCAGTTTTCATTAATGATTCCTCCTCCCGCTGCCTGTTATGTACTGTGACAGACAAAAGGCTGCTTAATATTGCTGTCTCCATCTATTGTCTCTGTCTGCTCTCAGGCCCCCTCTCCTCTCTCCCCCTCTCTCCCTCTCTCTCTCCCTCTCTCTCCCTCTCTCTCTCGCCCTCTCCATCTCTCCTGCCTCACAAACAACTGAAAACCCCTCGCTCTTTGTGAATTGGCCAGGAAGTGGTGAGAGGATTGTTGCTAAGTGCAGTGCTGCTTGCCCGTCCCTGACATTTAGGCTTTTTTGTTCTGTGTTCCACCAGCAGACAAAAACAGCCAGCCAAGGCAGATAAAGCTCCAGCCTCTCCCAGTCTGCCTGTCTGTCACAGACACACTGTTATATCACCGCCTCTCTGGTCCGTATGGAAGAGGAGAGAGTCACGGGGATGTTGGTGTGCATTTTAGTCGTGCGTTATTTTCCACCCCACAGCGTGCAGATGCTGTTATTTTCAGTGCTGCCACAGGATCTGTAGCACCCAAATCCTTCCCCCTATCAGACGAATGGCTAACTTGGCCTGGCCAAACACTGAATTCAATAATACTCTTTTTAACAGAGAGCAGACGGAGATCAGATGAACAACACTGTTGTGGCAAACTTTCACGTAGCTCCAGCGTGTTAAAGACAGTGAATAACGGGAGATCATATAAACCCATACAGGTTCATAAAAAAATATTTTAATCTATCAGTAAATTAAAATGTATGCTTTGCTCTCTGGATCAAAGAGACCGAAAAAAGAAGAGGCTGGGTCGTCTGTTGCTAAATGAATTCTGCATGTAGTTCAAACTAGCTGACAAAGCATCCGTGTGGTGTGTGCATCTTCATTTTCATTTATGTGCCCATGTTATCAGGTGGAAACAGCCACAGCCTGCGTGAGATGCTAATGCGGTGCGTCACCTAGAGAATAGACATCTCGCCTATTTTTCACACGTGACGTCTACGGTTCCCAGCAGCAACAGTCGGGGAAAAGATCTATGATCACATGGGCACTGTGTAATCACAGCAGAAACGTACTGTTTATATGAAGTCATTACTGAAGGGGTGAAGGACAGTGGTAAGTGGTGTGCTTTCTCTCTCTGTCTGTCTCGCTCTGAACGGTGGGAAACAAAAATGCCCTGACTGCCCTTTGGTGACAACTCTTCACTTGTTGGACTTCAAATATTCAATTACCAGCGGCCTTTATTAAAGAGAGACTCAATGTAGAAAGATAAGACTGGCAGAAGCTTTTTATAATATATATGGTTGAAACAGCTAAAAGAAGCGACTAAATGGTTGAAATAGTTAGCTAAAAGTAATAAATGAAAAATTCAGACACCTTGAAGCAGAAAATAAAGAGCTGACGTTGCTAAAAGTAATGGACAAAAAATTCAAATGGTTAGCTAAAAGTAAAGCCTGAAATAAACAGTTTGCTGTGAGTCCGATTTAACAGACAAATGCTTTAAATAGTTCGGAGTAACTGTGGAAATAGATTTAGTCAATAAACAGACAAAAGTCATGTATAAGTGGTTAAAATAGCTAACTATTATGGCTGAAATTGTTAATTAGATGTTGTGGATAAACAGTTGAAATAGAAATGTCAGCTTAAGCATTGCTTGTTTCAGAACTTGTAAGCCACAAATTAGTATGAATTTTATGTTGTTGTTATTCCTACTAAGTAACAAATATGAAATGTATTGGAGCCATTTTTTTGTTTTTGGCCTGAAGGCCACACATCCAAAATGAAACAAATAATTATAATCAGGAAATATTTATAAAGACTATTTTTCAAGAAATGTTGTTAGAGACTTCTAGAGCTACCTCCTTTGGTTTCAGGGGTTCTCATAATAACACCTGAAACAATATCTTACTTTTTTTTTGTCAAAGGTTGACTATCTGGGCAAACATGTATGTTCATACATGTTATATAGTATATACAGTTAAATATTATAAGTTCTGTGGGAGGCACTCACAAAACCTCAAACTGCTTTCAAACAGAACAGGACCTGCATCTCTGAAGGCTGCGTAAAACATGAACAGAAATCAAAGTGAGCATACTGTGCTCACTTATCAACATTTTAGTTCGTGCAATTGTGTTTGACCAGACCAGGAGACCTTTGGTAATACCGACAGTAATTGTCTCCGACAGTCTTGTTTTCCTGAACATTTCTGGAAGACACACTGCAGTACTGTATGTACTGTGGCAGAGACATGTCTGAGCTGTGTATGGACGTTCTAATCTACCTTCATTTCTGCTGTGCGTATGTGGCAAGGAGGGCTCCAGAGATTAATACGTGTACAATCATTATTCTGTCAAATGGCAGCAAAAAATGCGAGTCGCTTTGACTGCACACCGCCCTCTGACCGTGACCTCTCTCTCCACCACATTCTGGGAAAAACAGATTCCAATCTGAAATTTAAAAAAATGGCTTGTTTCCCTTTGCATCAGATTGTAAACTCCTGCCATGATCTTGGACCGCAGAGTACGGCCAGGGCAGTGTCAGGGTTATCAGTTCTGGTCCCACAAGGGCCACATAGTCCGAAACTGTAGGCAGAGCAGCAGAGCAGCATAGCAAGACGGTGTGAGTAAAACAATGTACCACAGAGCACATATATTCTTACTTTATCCAAACCTTGTATTAAGCAGGCTTAAAGTATGTAGAAATAGTTAAACCAGCCAGTACGATGACTAAATATGGTCAATGTAAGTGTGCTGTTGATGCACACTGTTCCCATCCAGTGCAATGGAACCAATATGGTGTGAAACAGATCAAAACCCAAATATTAAACCCAAAGGACTGAATTTAACTGTCTTTCAGTGAAGTTTATTACATTTTTTTTCATATATCAAAATTAGGAATATATGTTTTGGTACAATTACTGTACTACCATCAAGAAAACAACACACTCTATAAACTTCTTGAAACACGAGGACTTTGGATTAACTTTTGCATCACATGACTTGTTGCAAAACAGCTGGTAGTGTTTTGTGTCCCTTTCAAACCCCATCTGTTGAGGACTTCTAAATGTGCTGTAGCAGAAACTGATGATGGGCTGAAAGCAAAACAAACACACTTTATACCTCAGCACTTTTGTTGAGCAAACTTTTACGCCATCAAATTGATCCTATAAAAGTTTATTTTTATCGAGGTGCCACCTGCTTGAGTTGGGCTCTTTTTGTGCCTTGTCTTCTAACTGTCTCATCTTTCTTCATCCAGCTTCGCAAAGCCATCGAGGGTTCGGTGACGGTAAAAGGTGTGAAGGTGCGTCCGCCTCTCGCCAGCTTCCGGGACAGCGGCACCAGCAGCAGCGAGAACGAGGCCACCGAGCTGCACAAGCTGTGGGACCGCCACAAGAGCATGTCGCTGCCGCGCGAACACACCCCCTCCGAGTCCGACGAGAAGTCCCAGTGAGAGGGAAGTCGAGGAGGAAGGAGACCAGGCTGGGGAAGAGGAGGAAGAGGAGGCATAGTGGTCTTTTATCTCCCAAAGCCACAAACATGCAAAAATCCTCAGGGCTTAGGATCAATATTTAATTCTGTAAAGAGTTCTTTTGCTACGCCAGCATCCTCCTCACCTCTCCCCTCATCTGCTCCTCTTCCTCCCCCTCCACCCAACCTCCTTTGCTTCACAGACCAACCACTTTTTTTCTCTCCTGGAGCCTTGCACTGACCCAGCCAGACACTCCGCGGGGTCACAACTCAACCTGTGCCCTGCTCTCCATTTACCCTTCGGGACCCACAGCACAGCGAATGTGGATTCGGGCAAAAAAGAAAAAGAAATGACACGTGTATGTTGAGTCCAACAGGGAGCTGTGACTGGGTTGGGGGAAAAAGGGATGTTGTTGTTGTTTTTTTTAGCAGTCTTTGTTTTAGCTTGTGTATCTTTAGAGTCAGGATCAAAGTTCGGACCTTACCTTTTGAACGAGTCTTCCACTTCAGCAGAGAAATTCAGCGGTGATGACGAGGAAGAATACTGTAATGTATGCGTGTGCTGGAAGTGTGAGTGTATGGGACGAGAGAGTGTGAGTGTGCGTGAGGAGGGAGGTAGCAGACGACTATTTCTTATAGGATTTTTTTTATTGCCTTTCGGACACATTTCCTGTTTTCCTGCTTGAATAACGTTTATTTCGGACTGATCAGGTGGTCTGGGTTCGACTGGAATTGTCCATATCTTTGTAAATTACACGAGTTTGTCCCACTGACGTACTCATGAGGGGGGGGACAGATGCCTTAGTTTTCTGTGTGTTCCTGTTTTATTCCCGTGTTGTCGTCGTCCCTTCACTGCGAGTCTTACTGGTCAGGTGGAGAGTCCAGCCTATGCAAGCAGACATGCCTGTTGGCAGCGACGGAGGCACCTGTAGCCCCTTTCATAACGCACACTCCTTTCACGCTGTAGCCACAGCCTCGCATCACCAAGACGCACACAAACGCTGCCATGCAGTCGGAGACTCGAGGTTTTTCTGCCTATCTAAATATAGCTCTTAATAAGCGTTTCAGAGAAGGATGGAGAGGGCAGGAAGCGAGGGAGGGAGGGAGGGAAGGGAGGGAGGGAGGGAGACCAGGGAGCAAATGGATGGCTGAAAGAATGAAGACATCATTACCTAACCAGCTGCTCTGAGCCCTCTCATCAATCTGCCTTTGATCGCCATGTTAGCTAACCCCAATTACTTTGTATCAGAGACACAGCGCCAACAGCTATCCAGTGTGATGTCACGGCCCGCGAGGCGAGGGACACGGCGTCGTCCACGCACACGCCGCTCCACGACGGCTTGATTAATGCCGAGGCATCGTTGGAGTGAGCGGAGAGATTTAGTGGTGTAAAAACCACTGAAGGAAATCCATACGGTGACCAACAGGGAGCGTTCCAACATGTAGTGTAATCACTGGAGATCCAGCAAGTTGACCGCGTTAATCACCGCCGCAGCTACTACCCAACGTCTTCTACCAATTAAACCGGGAAGGCATCCATGTTTTTAACGGCAGGGCGGTTTCTGATTTCTGATATGACGGAAAGTACTTTGTGTTTAATAATTCACGTCTGCCATAAAGCTGCAGGCTCATGTCTGCTCATCCACACAGAAACATCGATTTGTTTTTCTCTTTCATACAACCCTCCATCTTTTCCACTCCAATTTTTTTTTTTTTTTTTTTTTTTTACTTGTGTTAGCTACTGACCGCAAACCCATCCTTTAAGACGCACCCATTTTCTATTTGATTTCATTTAGGGACATTTCGAGGTTAATTCTCACAGAATTTTCCACCAGTTTGGAGGCCTTAGACACACTCGCGCCAATTCACTTTCACTTGCTCGGGTTTTATTTCTGTCGGGTGGCGTCTTGCCTGGCGAAGCACCCCTAAAATACATTTAAAAAAATGCTCACGGTGATACAGCATGGCTTTTGCATGAGAGAGAGCGCATGTGGGATTTGTTTTATATGACCAAAACGTATCAAAAAGAAAAGCTCGACAGTAAGTGAATATGGGACGAAAGAATGACGTCGTCCTCGGTTTGCCATCTTGTGCCTGTACTCTCTTATTTTCTCCGGCATTTTCTTCTCATCCAGCGAGCTTTATTCCTTCAATTTTAAACTGGAGGCGGGGTCTTTAGCTTACGTATGCTTACAGATTAATATATTTAATATCATTCCTGTAATATAAAATCATAATTTAATAACTTAACCAATCCTGACTTGTTGATGTTTCTTTTCTTGGAAGAGATTTGGGGCTTGTTTTCTGAAATTTGTTGTATTTTTGTCACATTTGATGATTTTTCAAGTTGATTTTCATGCTGTTCTGTTGTGTTTTTGTATCTTTTAACACGCTGTCTGAAACATTTCCACTATTAAATACATTTATTTGTTAAAAAAAAAAAAAAGCAAATAACTGGGTGAAGGCTCGCAAACGGCTGCCTGATGGCAAAACATGGAACATGTAAATCCGGAGGACGTAAACGTTGATGGGGACCAGCAGGCGGTCTGGTGTTGACATGTTCATTCCACAGGTGCCTCCTCTTCTTTATCAACGGCAAGAAGCAATCCACACCCAGGTGTTAGGAGCCGCTTCTCCAGTCATGTAGACGAGGCACTTTTCACACACACACACACACACACACACACACACACACACACACACACACACACACACACACACACACACACACACACACACACACACACACACACACACACACACACACACACACACACAAGCATGGAAGTGGGGCGGATGATGTTTCACAGTGCAGTGTGCAATTATCGCCATGGCAACCTCTCGTCGTCACCCCCCCATCCTCTCTCTCTCTCTCCTCATATCTGCTCACACTGAGGACTGACCGAGATCCACTGATTTGGTTCTGTTCATTTGTTTGCGCTTTTCATCGATTTCCATGATTCTGCCTGTTGCCAGAGCCTTTCCCCTCTCCGCACACATTTCAGTGTTTCATTTCTCTCTCACACACACACACACACCGTGGTAGATGCATATTTATTAATCCGTATTAATCAGAAGAAGTTGTACATTTTGTTGTGTTTTTTTTGTTGTTCTCATTCTTTTTACGGATGATCTACTTGTGGGTAATCAATTTGTGCAATAACAGGTGTTCATCTGACTTTGTAATCCAGTTTGAATCGATGACATGAATGCAAGATAACCTTATTTTTGTAAAGAAACCTGAAAAGTGTAAAAAGATGTATGTATACGAGGAGAACCGACGCTCGCACGGGAGCCTGCGTGTGACGAGGAGATGTCGGGATGACGGTTTTAAGGGGAAGGTTTCCCAAAAGCCTCCGTAGAATCAGCGTTTAAATGTTTCGCACAAGAAAACAGGCTTGGACTCCTCCTTTTGGCTTTTGGGGAACCTTCGCCGTCTGTGGTGAACCCTGCTGCATGGACTGTTTGCCCCTCCCGCCCCGAGCACTGACACAGATCAGTCTTATCGTCCTCTCTTCAGTCTGAGGGGCTTCGATCAGACCACGTCCTCACATCAGCTGTTGAGGGGACTCTTCCATCCACTCCTTTGGGACTGCACATTGTACATACTGGAGGCCTCCACTACTGCAAAACCAGACGGAGCAGAACAAAATCCAGAGTTATTTTTCACACCGAAAAATGAAACATTGTTTTTGTATATCAGTGATGAATAAATGAGATTTTAACAAACAAGCAACGCCATGGAGAACGTTTGGTCTCTGATTTTCCTCTCTGAGGTTTCCACTTCTCCTGCAGCAGCTCTTCTGTCTCTGCAGCGACAGCTGGAAAGCACCTGGAGTGTTGTTTTTGTCTCGCTGCTACTCGCAGTGGGGGAGGCGCACAGCAACGCCACAATATTGTTCAGATTTGCTCATCTTTTTAAAGCACCGAGAGTCAAAGGCTTTATTTGTTCCTGACTCCGGATTTTGATCGGATGAGAGGTGCTTCATTTAACACTCGCTGCTGTCCTCTCCAAATTTGTACACTAAAATTAAATGAATACAACTTGTGGATTTACTGATCGCTTTGCAAGACATCTTTTTGGAAAAAACACTTTTTGTCGAGATACAAACTGCAACAGAGCATCTTGTCCACATGAACTTGACTGTGGATGTTTTTTTTGCACACACTGCCCCATCAATTAATCAATTAGATGTTATCTATATACCACTTTTCATAAAAATAAATTTTAACACAAAGTACTTGTTAAAGACACAAAATAGAATACACCCCCCCAACACACACACCCTCCACTTCCATGTGCAAACAATAAAAGACTGCATGGCAGATAAAAGAATACAGAAATAGAGGAACTGACAAATCTCTATGACATGTAGATCGGTAAGGAGGAAACGGGAAATGGAAAAAAAAAAGTTAAATGATTAAATGACTCATCAAATTGAGTAAAAGGATGAACTGCAAAGCAACTAGAATGTATAAATAGGCAATTAAATAAATACTGACCTGTGCTGAGTGTCCTGATCAGACGGGTGTTGACATGTGAGAGAGAGGTGCTTCTAGCCTACTTCAGGTTGTGAAACCTTCATGTTCAATACAGCTGCTGAAGTGCTGTAAACATAAAAAATTAAAAGATATCGAAGTCGGGTCAAGTGCATCAGTTCCAGCAGCGCAGCTCGAAACTGAACTAAAACATCTGTTAGTGCTGCTTTTCCTTTGGGAGTGTTTAACCCAACAGTTGGCTCAGTAAGAAACATCGCTCGGAGCAACCCAGTATCACCGCAAAGCAAGAAATAGACACGCCCCTCCCCTACAGCAAAATGTGATATAGTTAGCCGTGACAGTTTCACGTTATGTAGGTGGGAAACTTACACATGTAAAGTTAGGTAACGAAGGATCATGTGACAAACACAAAGGACAGTTTTCAGCGTTATAGGAGGCAAGAGGGGCGACCTGGTGGCATGAGTCAGAGACTGCAATGCAGGAGGCAAAGGTTTGACTCCGAGAGTTATCCTTGAATTGTTTTTTGTTTCCTAACCCCAACCATGTGTTTTTCCTACAAGTTTTATTTTCCTGTAAATCACATGGCTGTATGCATGCAGTAGGTTTCATTTTCATCCACTACAGGAAATCGTGAAACTGTCACGCCTACAGAGGCCAAAGCGTGCCTATCTCACATTTTGCTGTAGTGGACGGGCGTGTCTATTTCACATTTTGCCGTGATAACGGGCTGGACTGGTTGTCTGAAAGCCATCAAACCGGATTTTCTAATTAAAAGCCCTCCGGTATTTCACACACAGTCCAGCCATGTTGAATGTTTCGGCCGGGTCTTGTTTCTTTGTGCTTTTTGCTTGTTCGTCAGTGTTTTCCTGCTCTCTCCTTTTTACAAATTCCCAACATGCTGACACACAGACATTCATTCTTCATGCTGTTGTTTTGCTGTTTTTGAAAGAGAGGAGAGCATATGGATTGAGATGGGGGGAGTGCAGCGCTAAAATCTTAATGAGCTAAGTGAGTTTGTTCGTTAAGTAGGCTGCAGCTCTGTCCCTCGGTGAGTTGGAGGTGGGAGCACCAGATCTCAAGAGATTTGGGCTTGCTGGTGTGTGTGTGTGTGTGTGTGTGTGTGTGTGTGTGTGTGTATGGTTTTGTATATTATTGAAGTCTCTGTTCCGGTTTCTACCTCCCATATAATCTGTAATCCACTATAATCTCTCCAGCAGCGGTGATGTGACACCAACACCTCGCAGCTGTGTGACTTTATCTGTGTGTGATACAGAGAATGAAAGGTTAAAGAAGAGTCAGAACAAAATTGAAAACGATGTCGTATCTGCTCTCATTAAACTGGATCTGTGTTTTGTGATGAAGGAGGTCCGAAGCACTTGAGTGGAGCACCATCTGTCCGTGCTGACGCAGCCCTCGTTCTGATGAATATTAAATAACGGTGTCACTTGGAAAAAAAAAAGTCTTCCTGCTGCTCCCAAAAACTACAGCGGAGGAAGTACTTGTTGCATCCGGAGGCTGATGGATGTAATCGCTGTTAAGAGGTGCAGACATAGTCTGGTCCGAACCAGACCCAATTGCTCTCCATCCATCTTTCTGGGCGTGCTGGTAATTGGGCGTTTCAATTGGGCGTAATTTTAACCAATCAGCATGAATCACAACCGGCCGGTGCTCTGCCACCGCTGCAACTACCCTTTACTGAGTAAAGCATATTTTTTGAATTATTTTAATGAACGCCAGCAGCTTCATGAGGTGCTGAGTGTTTATTCTGCCCTCAGCGTTGAATGTTCTTCTTTTTTTTTCTGGTCACCCTGAGTTAAAAATGGTCAACGCTGCGCTCGTCACTGTCACCGGCCGTCCAGTCACAGTGAAGAAGGGTTGGGACGAACGCTAACGCGGGCCGAGATAACAGACTGTATCCACAGCGAAGAACACTGAAGCTGTGAGTCACAGTCGGTGCAGCCAGACTAAAACTGCACTGCATTCTCCCTCTATCAGAGCGAGGCAGGCTGGGACTCACCGCCAGCAACACTTCTACATATTACTCTTTTATGTATCGACACTTTTTGTTGTGCTCCAGCACTTTTCACAACCTCCTGCCACTCCTTTCTGCCCTCTCCATATTCAGGTGCATATTGATGTAAATATAATCTGAAGCACATACAATCATTTTTTTTCCGGTTTCTCCAGCCCTCCAATGAGATGTAACTGGTTACACATCTATCAACCTACACTACATGTTTTATTGATGTTGCATCTTTTAAAACTGTACAGATTATACAAACGGAGCAATAACCAACATATATATATATACATGGCTATATTCACAAATAGGGATGAAAAAGTTTGGATATGTATGACGGTGGAAGATCATGCCGGGACTTGTAAGTGATGAGCAGCATCTTAAAATCGATTCTGTATTTGACAGGAAGCAGTGAAGGGATGGGAGGATGGGAGTGACGTTGGTTTTGGTTAACAGCCTGGCTGCAGGTAGACTGGTGAGGGTCAGGCTTATGGGACCGGGACTCATGTACCCCGACAGATTTTTGTAATTCAAAGCTGTGTGTTTGTGCATGTCCAGGAGTTGATGACAGGCTCCAGATTTAAATTATCTAGATTATTATTGGTTTGTTGTTAGCCTAGTTTGCCATCAGTGCTGGACAGTGTTGAGTGAAGTGCAGTAAGACTCACGTTTGCCCTCTGATCAGTGATGAAGGCGGGAAATACACAATCAAACAACCCTTATAATTAACAAACGCTTCTTCTATTCCATTTTTGTAGAAACACATATTTATTACAAGTCGAAGAAAAAGAAAAAGTCTTTGACACCATAGATATAAGTTAGTGATTTCTTGCAGTCTGAATGCATTAAATTTACAAGATGAACATGAAGAAATAGAGGAGTTACATTGTTCAAACACAAAGAGCATTCAAGTCAAACATGCATTTTTAGAGCATTTATGTTATACCAAAAATACAACACTGACTTCATGGGTTTAAAGCAGCACACAGTGCACCAGTCTTTGCTTTAAGTGTTGAAATGTTCTGTGACAAAAAAAAATCTTCAAGACTTTCTGAACCATTACATAATCATGAAAATTCTATACATGTTGGCTTTGATATTACTGATTGAAGTTGTAGAAAGTTGAGCGTCAGAAAAACCTTATTTTATTTTCCCTTTCCAGCGTGACACTTACTGCAGCGTTTCCACCACAGGAACTTTCCCCGGGAACTAACACCATGTCTAAGAAAAAAGGTTCAGCATGATCAGCAGCTCCTATTGTTCCACTTGCGTCTATACAGGATGCGTTCAGGCTCAGTTTGAGCTGTAGGTCACCTGCGTTTCAGCATTTCAGAGCACAATACACACTGTAATTATGCCCATAAAATCGAGCTGAAGTGTAAACACACACAGCTGGACTCATTAAAATAGGAGTGGATCTGTTTTATCATGTTGGAGACACACAACTTGTGTCCCAAACATTGTATGTTTCAGGAGGAACTCGGTTTCTCGAACAGTGGAGCCTTTGTTATTGCACCAAAACGTTTCTGCTCGGGGTTGGTGGTGCTTTCTCTCGAGCACTCTAGTGTTTTTAGCTGCATTTGATTTGATCTATCGATCCATCTTTTTTGTTCGTTGTGTTTCTACACGACAACATGGGGCTGCAGAAGAAGTCCTATGATGACCGATGGTGAAGCCTTGTTTAGCATTTGTAGAGGAAGAAATCCTGCAGGAATTTTATTATTCTATTAGAAGCTCAACTTTAAAATTGAATTCTAGTCGCCCTCATTTTGTTCTGTCATGAAGGTGCTGCTTTTTGAAATTTATTTGACTAATCTTCAGGACAGATAAAGATAATAAAGGGCCGAAGGAAAGTTCCTGGATATTAGTTTCAGGAACTAAAAGTTGCATTAATCAACAATCTGTCTGAATGATTTTGTGTGATTTTGTATAAACGTTATGCAACTTTAGATGATGGTGTTAGAGGAGCATTTACAGAAAAATATCTTATTATAAAGGGAAAACTTAACTTCGGCCAGGACGCCACCACTGATAATAATAATAATACTTATTAATCACTAATTATTATTAATATTAAATGTCACTGAATCCTGGTCAGACATGTTTGAAATATGTTGTCATGAATCAACTTAAATAAAGATCCACAGACTTAATTCAGTTTTATTCTGATGCCATTATTGACAGGTGATTGTACCTCACTAACACGGTCACCATGTAACAGTGGTAGATGAGGTGCCATGAGAAGCACTATGAGGACAGAGGTCAAAGGTGAGCCTCACTGCGGTAGGTGGGGACGCCCGGGGGCTCCGGCCCGTCCAGCGCTACGGTCCGCTGAACGCTCACTACCAGAGTACCGTCAGGGTTCAGGGTCCCGGCGACTGTCAGTGGGTCCATATCTTCTGGGAACAGGGACTTATGGGTAAATGTGTCACTGACACTTCCATCATCCATAACCTGAAGGACGGAGACAGGAAGTCAGTGGCAGAGAGGAGGGATTGATCTGTGTGCTGCTGGGAAGTAAGGGGTGATGAAAAGAAAGGTCACCGAGCGCTGGAGGACGGACGGAGAAAGTGAGAAGAGCAACAGAGCCAGGGAAGGCGCGAGGGCAAGAAAGGAAGGTGAGAAGGAGTGAAAAGAGAGAGAAGCAAAGAGGTCAGCGCTGCTCAGCTGCTGGAGAGAGAGAGAGAGAGAGAGAGGAAGGGAAAACACGGGAGAAGGAAATGAACTCTGACGAGTTCTCTCTGAAGACACTTTTCTGCTGTTACAGGTCTTCAAGGCGACTTGAACGGTTTTGGGATTTTTGCCAGTTTGTCTGCTGACCCCCGTTAAAATGATCTGCCCGCAGTGCAGCACAGGCTCTCCTCCTCCTCCTCCTCCTCGTCCTCCTCCTCCTCCTCCTCATCCTCCTCCTCATCCTCCTCCGTCATCTGGGACTCTCTCACCCTTTAAACATGATTAGCATCAAACCATGGGTGAAGACAGAGAGCGAGGAGGCAGGACGGAGAGCGAGCTGCAGCTCAGCAGATCAACTGACAGAACACGTCTGAGTCTGACGTGATGGATGTGAGACATCATTCCCCAAGAAGTCATTGTAGCACCAATCAATCACTGCTGATTTCTAAAAAGACACTGATGTTGTCTTATTATCTGCAGTGGTGTGTACACGAGGGCTGCAACTAATCATGTTTTCATTATTGATTTATCCAACCGTTTTAGCTTGAGAAATCAATTCATGTCTACTTACCATCGGTGCTGGAGAGTAACTAAGTACATTTAGACCAGTTTGAGGCTCTGCTTTACTTGAATTCTTCTATTTTAGGCTACTTTACATTTGCATATTTCAGAGGCAAACTCTACTTTTTTACATAGACTTGAAAGCCACTGTATCTCGTTGAGTTGATTTGAAGAAAGATTTAACCTAGAAAACATATGATCAGTTTATGTCATGGGAACTTATCAGATATTTTAAATACAGCAACATTACATCAGTAATAATGATCCAGTAATATAATGTGCCTAATGTACCTGATACTATAACCCTCAAGAAAGGACCATTCTGCATAAAGACTTATCTCACTTCTGATACTTCAGTACATTTACTTAAATACTATTCTACAGAAAACGTAAACTCTTTTTAAAAATATATAGTTTAAGGATTACAATACTTAAGACATTAAAATGGGCGTCAGTTTAATTAAGGTTTGTGTATTCTTCAAAATTGTTGCATTTAAAGGACCTCCTTAAACCTGAAGAGGTGGACATAACTGTATGAAACAAAAATGTGTATTTTCTTTCTGATCCCTCTAATTGTCTGATGAACTCGGATGGCAAGCCACCGTAAAGTCACACATTGGATTGTGAACTGTCTTTTTGAAGCCTCCAGTCAGGCATTTTGGCCGACGACATCTTGTTTTTTTTAGAGCCAGAAGTGACCATATTTGGGGTGAGGGGTGGATCTGACTGCGAACCGGAGGACACTATGCCTATACTGGAAACCTGACTACACCACAGGCCTGTCACTCAAAACAGACACGCCCCCAAACCTACCTCTCTTTGAGGCCCAATATCTAATCAGTTCTGGAATTATCTTCAGAAGGACCACCAGAAAACTGATCAGCAGGAGTGAATGTTTCTCATCTAATGACTTTTAATTTCATTAGAAAAGTAGACACTCTTTGAATGGTAGTCTATCGGAACCAGAAGTTTTATGGAGCCGGCCCTCTAGTGGCCTTCAGTGATATTGCATGTTAACACACTTCCCTTTTCAGATCTCAAAACAACGTCCATTCACCTTGTTTGAAAGGGACCTCAAACAATATCTGACACCAAGTTGAAAAACATTGTTCACCCATTTAAGAAGCTGGAAATCCTACAGTAGGAGTTTTTACCGGATAAATTAAACAATCAGTCAGTCAAAATTCAAACTTGTCTTACGCTGATCAAAACATGAACTGGAATGACTCATTATTTTGACACTAAAGCAGCAACTGTCGCATTGATTAGCGTCAGAATCAGTCATTTTATATGAATAAAAGCTTAAAGCAGATCTGGATCATGATTCACCTGCTGACTTAAATATTATTCAGCACTGTTGAGGCTGCAGACGAATCCAAACTTCAAAGTGCAACTCACTGCCCTCTTAAATGTGGCAGTCAAACAGCAGACATGACCGAGTTCATTCGAACCTCTGAGTCATCCTCTCACACACACACACACACACACACACACATGAATGTGACAACTGTGTGTGTGTGTGTGTGTGTGTGTGTGTGTGTGTGTGTGTGTGTGTGTGTGTGTGTGTGTGTGTGTGTGTGTGTGTGTGTGTGTGTGTGTGTAAAACACACTCCAGTCACATTCACATACGCTCTACTAGTTCCCACTCTCACCTCAGAAGTAAAAAAACACACCTCTGCTAATTGAAATTCAAACACAGAAAAACACACACACACACACACACTTTCTGGGCGTGAATGACGACACTGTGGTTGTAGGCCATCACCACGACGTCATGCGGCTCGAACTGGCTGACGTCAGCTGACATGTAGTAGCTGTCTCCGAGACACTGCACCCCGCCGCCTGTACTGGTCTGTCGTGCGGTCACAGCGCCACCTACAGGAGCTGATAAAAAAAAAAAAACAGAGCGTGATCAGAACTTTGAGAGAATATCTTTCACAATGAAATAAATATATAACTTTTATTTTGGTGGAGTCCATGGCGGTATGACTGTTTCCTGTAGTGTTTAACAGCCAATCAAAGAAGACAGAGATGATTCATTTAATAGTTTTTGTAAGAAAAGCTGATAAAAGAGCTGTTTAATCTTTCGGCTTCCAGCAGGCTCACTAACCGACTGTCCGCTGAGTCTACAAAAGTCTTCGAGTCAAAATTAACTAGCTGGTAAACACTAACGGCTTGGTAGTTATTTGTGCAGCGGTTTTCTGCTAAAGTGTTGTTGAGAAGTGACGTGATGGTGTCTGTGCACTGTTTTTGTTTACAGTAGCAGTCGGCTGGTTTATTCAGATTTACTGAGGCATTGTAGCTCGAGCTAACGTGGGCTAACTGGCTAAAATCGGTAGTGTTTGTTCAGCTTCTTTGATTAAGAGAAGCTGTGATTGGCTGCAACTTTTAAGTTTAAACGCCTCTGTTGTTATGAAATAAAAATAAGGATATAATACTTTCACAAATTATCAGTTAATTTATTAAAAATACACAATAAATACAAATGATTGAGCATTTAATAATGCCTTATTAATGTGTTGAATTTGGAGCACCTTTGAGCTCCATTCACAGTGTTCAAGCTTTATTGCTCAGTTGTTTGGGATTCATATATTTTACCAAGAGAAGCTGAAGCCTCTGTTTGGGCTGTAAATGTGTTTGACTGCACGTCTGGAAAGAAATAATCTTTTAATAAATAGGAGCCTCAAGCACTTATGCATCTTCTTTACTATTTGATTTGACATTCTGTAAAAGTTTGAGAACCACCATCGTCTTCTCAGTTTGCTCGTCGAGGTGCTGAAATGGGCCAAGTCAGTGAAATCAAATTTTACGCCTGATTATTGATTATGCTTTAATCTGCCTGTAGCAATATAAACTTTTTTTCTGTGTGGCAACATAACTGTTTTAACACTTCCATTACGTCTTTGTTTTATCTTCACACTCCACCTTTTTTGTTTTTTTTTTTTTACCTTGCTATTAATCTATTGTGGCCAAAGTAGACAATGTCTGGAGCCATGCAGACTAGTTCTCTCACCATACAGAGAGCCGCTTATTGCTCTGGCTTATGATTCTCTCTGAGCCACAGGTCCTCTCCATAATATATTTTGTCCATATATTTCACCCAATCAATCCACTGCTGTAATGGGAGGCGTCTTTCACGCTGGTGGACAAAATGAATGGAAAAGCCTCCACACTATGTCTTGAAAAATGACACCGAAGTGCCAATGACTAACACCTTGACTCGTCTCCAACTGTTAATCTGAAGGAAGATGAACCTCAGCTGACCTTTCCCTTTCAGCTCTCAATAACAAAAAATAAATAACATGTATAAGTCTACATTAATGTACCTTGTGACCCTCAAATCAATAATTTGTCAGCGTTAACTGACAAAGTTAACAGTAGCAACTGTAACTAAGCACAGCCGGTCTGGCAGGTTTCAGAAGAGCAAAAGTAGTCACATTAAAAAAGCATTTTCTCTCAGACTAATACATGTGAAAATATAAAAGTTGAAAATTACAAACAGTTATGCAAGTTAACCTGAGAAAGTAGACTGGAATTTTCAGACCTAAATTCACTGCATAAATATGTGTGGTCTGGCCACACTGTCAAGGTCTTTAAACAATCAGTATTGACCACCATATCACTGATTGGTCAGCCTTTCAGAGCGGCAGAGCAAACCTTAATATGAACAGGGTTTCTAGACCAGAATCACAGTGAAGGCTGAAGCTGTGACCAATAGTCTGGCAGGTCCAGGCTCCTACCAAGCAGGCATGTGTCAAAATGAAATAGCAGTCTATTTTTACACATTTCCTTGTCATATTTGGGTAAAACTACGTCAACACTGCAAATGTTTCAAGATGCTGTGTCATCATTCCATCAACTGATACAGATGTCGACCTTTCACTTATGGTCTTTTTGCACAGTATCATGTATGCTCAGTGTACATTAAAACCCCTTTAATAACAACATTTCTGCTTCATGTGAGTTCACTAGAAACGATTAAAAAAAAAACTGAGTTGGTGTAACATCAGCAAGTTATTAGCAAGCTAGCTACACGGTATCAGCATGATGAAATCTGCCATTAACTGTTGTCATTTCATCCCACAAAATCAACAATGACCAGCCTGACATAAGAAGTAACTGCAACTAACAAATTAAGAATAACTTTATAAACTTTTTGGCAGTAAATGAATCCCCAATTATAATTGTAAACTGCATTACATAAAGTGTGATAACAGAAACGTTGACGTGTGTAGCAACAGCAGCTTACCAGCGTGTCCATAAGAGGATCTGCTGTGCCGGTTGAAGAGGGTCAGACCATCGGGGCCCTCGGGGCCCTCATCTCCAAACAGACTGGAGTGATCAGCAGAGTCAAGAAAAGGCTGGAAAAGGGCGTCCAGAGAGTCAGATGATCCGCCCAGTGATCCTTCCGACCGATAGGAGCTGCAAGTGCTGTAACGTGACGACGAGCGGTACGACGAGGAGGATCTGCGGCTGGAGGATGACAGAGATGCCATAGCGGAGGATATGTAGAGGTCTTTCACAGGTTGAAAACACACGCCAAGCCTCAGAAAACAAGTTCCCAAAACTACTGGCAAAATACAGTCGAAGACGTGGGTTACCAAAAAGCTATTAACCTCTCTCTCAGCATCCAGAGGTCTCTGCTGTGGGTTTATATACAGCGCCGGTGCACTGTGGGTCAGTGGAGCACAGTGGGGGCGATACTGTATTGCGTCCTTCCTTTAGCCATAAATGGCAATTTGTCAAACCACTGGGGCCAAGAATGTAACGGACAAAGTGATAAGCAGTGGAGACCCCTTCTTATTCAGACACACACACACACACACACACACACACACACACACACACACACACACACACACACACACACACACACACACACACACACACACACACACACACACTGCAGAGATAAGGCTGAAGGGGGCTCTTGGAGATGCCTCTGGTTTGTGGTCGGAAATAGAAAAGTGGTGTAGTTGTCAAGTCGTCTGTTAGACTGACCCTGCACCTCGTGCACAATGGGAACAACATCAATAATGCAAGAGACAAATGTCCATTAACAATCTTCTAACCTGCTAATGGAAATAACCGATACACTTTAAAACACACATCTAAAATGCAGAGCGCTTCCTGACTGAACAGATTCAAGACACAAAAATCACAAAATGTGCAAAATGTTTTGCTGGCAACTGGTTAACCTTTATATTCCCTCTTTAAAAGCTTTAATTGTCGTGACATTTTCCTATTGACAACAGAATTGTTCTCCAAACAGTGCCACATATCAACGATGACATTCAAGACTGTCATATTAATACATTTTACATAATACGTTTTCTTGTGCGAGGTTGTGAAAAATGGCAGCCAGCTGCACGTCATTTTGCCCTCCAGGATAACGTAGCCTCACTTATAGCGGGGACACTTCATGTGTGAGCTATAAACCTGAAACAAGCCAGTTAATACAAGCAGCATACATCAACGTGACAGAGCCCAATTTGTGCTCTCAGGTGGAACACTTGTATCGGTCCTTGTGTGAAATGTCATGCATTAATATATCTTCTGCAGTATATCTTTGAAAACCTTTTTAAGGCTTAAAAAACATCTTCACTCTATATGGTGTGACCTAAATAGAAACCGCAGGATAACAGAAAGGAGACAACATTTTAAAATGTAGAGACTCAGCTGTCTCCTTCAGCTCCTCGCAGTCAGCAGTAGAGGAGTTCATCTACTCAGCTCTCCTGCCAGAGGTCCACTGTCTCTGCTGGGAATAGTTTTAGTCTCTCATGGCACATTATGGTCTCTGGAGCCCAGAACACAGTGTCTCTCCTGACCGCTAGCAGATGGTGTATCTGCAGTTGAGCACTGTGGCTGAATTCAGAAGCAATCAAATGGTTAAATGGTGTTTAAAGTCAAAGCTTCAAAGAAGCTCCATTTTGTATTTTTGAGCGTTAATTAATGGATGTCGAACCAAGCGTGATTCTCCGAATTCCTCTGTGAGCACCCTGATCGAGACACTGTGTGGCAAATATCACTGCAGTTATTTAAATGCTGTGAGGGTGTTGCAACTGGCAGAAACTCTGGAAATGTAGCTGTTTGCACTGGAAACCTTTTTCTTGAATTATGCATTTATTCTTGCAGAATTTCTTCCAAATTCAATCTTAGATATAATGTAAAATGCAAGCCTGGGAATATCGGTCTGTCAACGTTTGGATGGATTTCCAAAATGCTCTGCAGATATTCATGATCTCCAGTCACCATCCAGTGAGACTATGGTTTATGACTAAAAAGCTTGTAGTGAGAAACCCAACTTTTTCACCTACAGGCCTACTTTGTGCTTGTTTTTGTTTTTGTTTTTATTAGAGAGGCAGTTTCACAAGCCCCTGGCTCATGAAAAATGCATTGTACGAATTGTGTTGCAACATAGATTAGATCTACACAAGTCATTGTTCTGGCTGTAAGAGAAAAAGCCCAACAGGTCCTGCATATTTTATTAAAACTATATTTACTCACTTTTTTATTTAATTACAATATAAAAATGTGTATAAAAAGGCTTTCTTCTCAGGGGTAAAGCAAGGATAGCTTGCCAAAAGAGTTGGCTAAGTTCACATTCTGAACATGAAGCAACATTTCCACTATTTAACCCCCTTTTGTCCATCTCCTGTTCAAAGACCCATTTCAGAGCTGTAGTGTTAAATTTTGTGACCAATAATGTTGCTGCTAATAGCAAAGCACAATAAATTAGCACTAGTTGGTTTACCTGTAGGTTAACTATTGAACATAGGTTGTTTATAAAAGTGAACGTGATGTGCAGCACGTGAGGGTCTGCATATTCCCCCTTGTAGTTTTACTTTTTTTTTCTCGATCTCGTTCCCTACTCTTCTTTACTTTGTTTTGACAACTTTAACATCTTCAAAAACTCATGAAAGTTGATGCCTGACACAAGTTTCGTGAGGTTTGAAGCATTGTTTCACCTTAAACATCAACTTCCTGTGTCACGGCGAAACATCAAACTTAGCCGCATCACCTTGGCTATACAAAAATGAATTTTGGGTCACTTGTTTATTATAAGTATGACTTTTTGAATATTTCATACAACATCCAGTATGGATTTTTTTTTTTTTTTATCACTTTTTGGAGTATGACCTTTATCTGAACTGATGTGCATGCCTCAAGTGGGGATCGAACCCAGTCACTTCTCACTGAGGCAACTGCTCTAACCACTGCACCACTGTCATACTACAGCATAGCTTCTGAAATATGATAAAAAAAATTAAAAAGTACTATAGCATGTCAAATATGAAAATAAAAGTCGTACCATGTTGTCCAAATTATGAAAAAAAAAATCATACTATAGCATGTCATCCAGAAATAGATGATACAAATTTTAGGGGATAAAGTTTGTGGTAGTTCTGACAGAAATCCAAGAAATCATTTTTTGTTATTGATTTTGTATTATCGTTTGACCTTTGGTTTGGTATTAGCATGACTGTATTCACAACACTGAACCGGCAAATGCTCAACCGTGTGACTTACCCTTAGAAGGAATCACCCTCCGTGAACCGTGTGGCTGACTCCCTCCCTCCGTGATTACCTTGAGCGGGGCTTGAACCCGCGTCCTCATGAGGTCGTTTCCAGCGGTGCTGTAGACCACTGGATTATCTTCAGCGCTGAAGGTACAGTCGCTGTGGAAAAAGTGTTTTTTACTGCGTTCACTCAGAGCTTTCCAGTGAGTCAACCGACAGTCTGATTAACTCAACAGGTAAAAGATTCTACTTCACCAAAGTTGTTATTAATGGTTGTTGATGGTGATTCAACTTTTTGTGAAGTTGAAACATTCGGAGAAATTGAAAAAGATTTAAATACACAACACATTACAGGAAGATATTTAATATCACTGCAGAGCCCCCTTGAAAACATGTACAGTATATCTACTATCCAAAGAATGTCTGCGGCAATTTTGTTTGCCTTTGAATGAATATTTGTAGACGGTGGAGTTATAGGTTGCAATGAACCAAAGATTTGTCACAATGCAAACCTCTTCCTGGGAAGATTGGTGGTGCATTGGTTAGCACTGTTACCTCTCAGCAAGAACAATAGGGGTTCAATCCCCTCCTTTGTCATGACTTAATGATCACACCATAGCGTGTCATCCAAATTATGATTTAATTTGTCCAAAAGTTCAAAATTTCCAACAATTCCAGATTTTTGACTTTTCTTTTCCTATTTCGGGCAACATGCTATAGTATGACTTTGCATTGCCGTCCAAAATATGAAATAAAAGTCAAAAGGACAAAAGAAAGTCATAGCACCAAAGGCACAGTGGTGCAGTGGTTAGTGCTGGTGCCTCTCAGTCAGAAGATCATTGGTTCAATTCCTGCTGGAGCCATGCATGTCAAGTCAAAAAAAATGTCATGTTGTCTAAAGTATAAAAAAATAAATCATGCAATTTATTTTCACACTTCCAAAATTTCCAGGTTCTAAAATTCCCAACACTTTCACATCTTTAACTTTTTTTTCTTCATATTTTGGGCTACATGCTGTAGTATGAATTTTTTTCCTATTTCGGACAACATGCTACAGAATGACTTTTTTTCCATATTTGGACGACGTATGACTGTTTTTTCATATTTCGGACAAAATGTCTATGACTTTGCATTGTCGTCCAAAATATGAAATTCCTAAGTTCCAGGTCCCCTATTGAACCCAGAAGCTCCTGATTGTGAGATGACAACACTGGCTTGGAACTTCAACATTTTGATGCCTTTATTGCATTTTTGTCTGACTTATATGACTTATATAACTTTTAAACATGTTATGGAAGAGCGATCAACACACCGTTGATCGCTGGTGGTGGTTGGCATTGTTGCCTCCCAGTCAGAAGGTTCCAGGTTCAAGATTCACCCTGGAAAGAAAGACATTAACATCTTAGATGAAAAGCCACATCAAGGGCAAGAATCAAACCTAATATACAAATATGAAAAAGTTGTACTGTAGCATGTTGTCCAAAATATGATTAAATATGTCGTCAGAAATAACACAAAAAAATCATACTTCTTTAATGTCGTCCAAAATGTGAAAAAAGTCATACTATAGCATGTCGTCCGAAATATATATAATATATATAAGTCATGCCATTTTCCAGACCTGACATGCATGGCTCCAGCTGGAATTGAACCAATGACCTTCCCCTTGAGAGGCACCAGCACAAACCACTGGAGCCAGATTTTGAATCAATTTTGGTTGCATTTGAATGAATATTTGTGGATGGTGGAGTTATTAGGTTGCAGTGAGCCAAAGATTTGTCACAATGCAGACCTTTTCCTGGGAGGATTGGTGGTGCAGTGGTTAGCACTGAATGCTGCTGAAATGGCAAAGTCAAGGCTTCAGAACATCAGTTCACAAACCAACACGTCACTGTTGGTTGCCGCTTGCTACAGTCACTTTTCATAGGTAAACTCTGAAGCTTTGACTAAAGTACAAATGTATTAAAATCATACTGTTTTCAAGGCGTCATAACTCACAATATTGATATGAAATAACTAGAGCTCCATTTCCTGTGTTAACATTTAGGATTCAAACTGCCACAGACATCTTCAGGTTCAGATATAAAACTTCAAATATGAGGATTTATTTAAGTCTTGACCCAGATACCACTTGATATGCTCAGGCCCAAGTCTCCAAATCAGATTTTTCAGTCTGTGGTGGGGATCTGATCTTTTCATGGCTGCCTGAGCTGGAAAGATCAAATGTGTTTCCACCCTGTTTCCCAGCCTTGACAAGATGAGATTTGTACAACAAAGAAGTCTTTTGAGTGTGTAATTTTTTTCCTCGGTCCTGGCGCCAATAGCAACTGTATTTTTCTGGAATAAAAACAGATATAAAGACATCTGGATTGATTTTGTTCACCGTGTATGCTGACATTGTGTGGCATGCAGTATACACTTTATGTACAAATACTGATAGACTCTTTTTGCAACATTTTATTAAGTGTTTACATCATTAAAGTCAATCTGAGGCTGAGTGCTGATTTCCAGTCATACCTGAATTGTCTCTCTGGGATGGAAGTATGTCTAAGCCTGTTGACAGGGATGCAGTGGATACATTACACCAGAGGGAACCTCGTCCTCTGCCTGCAGCCCCGACAGTAAAAATGCTCCGGAGAAACGACACCTGCAACGTGAAGACAGTAAACATAGGTAAGAGTTCATTTTACTGAAAATGAGAGGGTAAGTGAGAGCGACAATCAGAGATCCCTCTCCCTGTGATTCTGAAGTCAGACTTGATATGAAACCAAGACGTGGCACTTTTGAAATAGAAGAGCTGGATCTTAGATGACGGCTGTTGTTTTTTTTAAAAGGAGGATCTGGTGGCGTCTAGGGAGCTTGTTATGATTTACCTGCCTCACCTTTTAATGTATTCTCACTGGTCTGAACAGTCATAGACTGTATGTGGACGAAGCTCCCAGGTCTGAAAAATGAGAACGATGCAGAAGTGCCTCAAGCTGCAATACCCCCAAGTGCCACTAGAGATTGGCTCCAAAAAGCCTCCAGCTCCATAGATTCGCAGTGAACTTCTCTCATAAAATACAAAGTCAATAACTTTTTGTTATTAGTTAGTTATTTCAGTGTTGTTCGCTAAAGTCGCTCCTTCTTATTAGTTTTCTGTCCGTCCATCTGAAAAGAATCCCGCCATTAATTGTAAAATCAACTTCAAAAAGTAGTGTTTTTGGGGGTGTATCTGTTTGATTGACAGGCCTGTGGTGCAGGTTAGGGCTATCTGTGGGCGGGACGTAGTATCGCCGGGTTTGCAATCAGATCAGTCAGATCCCCCGCTAGCTCCTCCCCCCAGCTCGTCCAAGTATGGTCACTTCCGGCTCCAAACCGCTCTGAATTGGCAAGATGGCGCCGGACAAAATCGAACTCGAGGTTTCATAATGAACATTCACAAACCAACAGGTGACGTCAATGTTGGTTGCCGCTTGTTTACAATCCATGGTCCATTACGTAATAGACATCAGTTTATTAACTTCACAAATAATCTCTAAATATGCTGGTCTGTAAACTGATTCATAAACAGGAATTCGAATACAACTTAACGTAATATAATGTAATAAATTATGAATATGGCTCAAACATTCATATAGAACCATTCAGTAGAGTGACATAGTGGTTGTATATTTAAACGCTGTGGGCTTTTTACTCCCCTTCCAGAGATTGGGTTCAGTCTGACAGACACTGGATGAAGACTAGTTATCATTTGGCCCGTTAGTCTCACATGAAGCCAAAATGCCAAAACTCATGAGGGCTGTAATTGTTGTTGGTTGGGAAGCTGGGAAGCGTTGAGTCTCATTTTCATGCTCGTGTGTTGCCTTTAGCTCTCCGTTCCAAACCGTTTATTCATCGGACACAAACTCAAGCAGGCGACTTACTTCTATTATGAACCACTCAACCTTATGTCGACATTAACATCTAACCCAGGCTTTTCTCATGTTTTTCATTCCTTGGCTCTTATTTTGTTGGAGTTCCTAATCAAGGAGCATCTTTCTTACACTCCAACAAACAGAATCTTTGTGTCTTCGTGGTCCAACGACCCAAATCTCGCCGGTGATGTGCACCAGTGTTAGTTTGGGCCCCATCATGCTCTGCTCTGATATTTCTCTCCTCTCTCTCTCCTGACTCACCAAATGGATTAGCGAGCTCCCCGGGGGCCCATGATGTCATGGAAAAATGAAATACTTACTGCTGCAGGATCGCTAAGACCGGCTTGACTCTGTGCGGTTTCTCTCTGACAACTGTCCTTTGCCCTGCTAATAACTTAATAACGATGATGTCGTCATGTCAGGGAGCTAATTGCAACAAGGTTTATGGTGTGTGTCCACGGTGAATGGGCAGGAGTAAATGATGTTGAAAGAGATGAGTGTAACAGTTCATTATCTAATCATGACCATAAAACACTTCTGCGTATCCGTTGAGATTAATGGACAACTCTGCTTTGACTTAAAAAAGAAATAACCACATCACACCGGATTTGTATTTTTTGCAAAGAACAATAACAATATTTTATTAACTCAAAATAATATCAGATGCAGCAAACAAAGATATATTTATTTTCAAATCCGAGGTGGCAATATTCAAATAACTACATTCAGCCAAAAGAGGAAGAAAAGAGGGGAAAAAAAGAGGATTGAGCTTCAGAGGGAGGAAAAGGTTGAGTGTGTGTGTGTGTGTTTGACTGATGCGTTGTATGTAAGGATGGAGATGGGACGGTACATTCATTTTGGGTCATCTGTTTCCTCAGCCTGTTAGTTCATGGTGTCTTTGTCTCTGCTGGGTGAGTTGTATGGCTTTGCTCTCTGAACTCTCACACCTTCTGTACTCTCAGTCTCCTTTCATTCTGTCTGTGTGTGTGTGTGTGTGTGTGTGTGTGTGTGTGTGTGTGTGTGTGTGTGTGTGTGTGTGTGTGTGTGTGTGTGTGTGTGTGTGTGTGTGTGTGTGTGTGTGTGTGAACCCAACCCCCCCTCCCGAGGATTGTGGGACCTTTTAATTAAGACAGTGGAGGCTAATGTGGGTTAAACGCAGACCATCTCTGTCTGGGAAGTTTACACTCTCTATATTCAGGTCCTGCAGCAGTTTTCTCGCCCTCAGTCCCTCAGTCCCTCAGTCCCTCAGTCTCTCAGTCTCTCGGTCTCCCAGTCGTGCATTTGCTGTTTTTTTCCAAATATCCACTGCTGGGGGCCTCCAGGTGTGGAGGGGGGGAGTGGTCCCTGGGACCCTCCAGTTCTGTTCTAAAATGGTAAGTAGGGTATAGATTGACAGGGACGCCACTGACGACTGAATATTCATACGCCCTCCTGCCTTGATACGGTCCGACAGATGTTTTGATGACTTTTTATAGCACTGGGTTCTCCCGCCACTATCACACACACACACACACACACACACACACACACACACACACACACACACACACACACACACACACACACACACACACACACACACACACACACACACACACACACACACACACACACACACACACACACACACACACACAAAATCTGGGGCACTTCTCTCTGATAAGTATCCAATGTCAGCGCTTGCCCAAAGCAACAAACTAAAATACACTGACCAGATACACACACACACACACACACACACACACACACACACACACACACACACACACACACACACACACACACACACACACACACACACACACACACACACACACACACACACATACACACACACACACACACACTCACATAAAATGGACCATGTCTGTGTGATCAAGGACAGCGGGGTGTTCTTCTGTTATTGGACTACAAACTGTTAATTACTTCCCAACAGAGGCGAGTACGAAAAACAAACACACAAACAAAAAAATAAAAATGTGAGGAGTTTTCTGGGACAACTAACCTCAAAAGATGTCACTTAGAAAAAAGCTTGTGGCTGTGAGGGGTGGGGGGGTAGGGGGGGTTGGGGGGAGACAGAAGAGGGAAGTGGGAGGGAGTGCAGATGGAGTGAAGGGGAAAAGGGTAACAAAAAAAACCAGACAGACAGGAGAGCTATACACATCTCCTGATCACCAGGAGGTTTTATAATCGCAGGCTAATTGCCTGTCAGCAAAGGTAGCTCTCAGATGTCCTCTTAGTTATGTAATGACCCCCCTGCTAGGAGAGATGGAGGGAGAGAGAAAGAGGTGGTGGCAGAGGGAAGGAAAAGGACGGAGACAAAGACGGGGTGGGAGGAGATTAGAGGACGGTGAGGAGGCAGGAAATGATGGGACAGCGATGGAAGGATGGAGAGGGGACACATTCATCAGGCTGTCTGTGTGTGTGTCAGCGGGGAAATCTTCTACTTCTACTCTTATGAGGACAAAATGTTCTCATAAAGATAGAGAGATGAGGAAGTCCGCGATAGTGACACCTCTATGAGGGGAGTAAAGGAGGAGATTCAGGCGGAGGTCGAGGCAAAGGGTCATGAACGAGTGGAGTCACGGTCCTCACAAGTATAATAACAGTACAAACACACTCATGTGGACGTGAGAGAGAGAAGACAGCTGGCTGAATGAAAAACGCATCACACCAAGGTGCCCGCCTTCTCTCTCTCTCACACACACACACACACACACACACACACACACACACACACACACACACACACACACACACACACACACACACACACACACACACACACACACACACACACACACACTGCCCGGGGACGCTCGGATAGATAGACAGAACAAAAACATGCACAGTGGTGGACAAAGTGAGGTGATAAATAGAAGAAGAGGAGGGGAGGGGGGGCAGGGAACAATGGAGCGCTCGCATCACCGCGCCCGGACAAAAGCACAACCTCGCCTCGCCAGCATCGCCCGGCTTTTTAATGTCAACCAAAAGGACAATGACGCAAATCGGCCCGCTGCAACCTCTGGGAGGAAACTCGCAGGAGGTGCAACAGGAAACGCTGCACCTCCACTCAAACTGACGGAGGTAGCAGTTCACTATGCTCTCCCTCGTTTGAAAAGCGGAGGAGAGGAAGGAAACCAAACTACGGCCCGAGTGAAATCATGGAGGATGTGATGATGATGATGACAATGATGATGACAATGATGATGATGATACAACTTGGGAGGTCAAAGGTGACGAATGAAAGGCACAGCTTCGATGGATCCCCCTGAGTTGTCGCTGTCTTTTCTGACTCTCCTCACTGGGACTCCTTGTTCCATTCATGCAGTTTTTTTTTTTTTAGTTCAGACGTTTTAACAATATCATTTCTTATTTTTTGCTTAAAAATTCCTCAACATTTTACACGCTGTGAGCTGCTTTATTAATTTTTTTATTTTTTTAATCTCCAGCACCAGTAAAAGTTTGACCTCCAACACAAGCTCAGCTACATCCGACTCTGTTTTAAAGGGAATCGCTGCGTTGGAGGGGTTCTGGAATGGATATACGGCGCAAGCTTGAGGCGCTTGCTGACATCTTGCATTAAAGCTGCACACACACACACACACAGTCACAAAACGCAGCTCGGCAAAACACAGAGACTCACACATTGAGGCTTTTCAAAACAGTCGAACAACGTGAAAGAGGGGAGGTGGGGACTAAATCTGTGCTTTAATTATTTGTAGAAAATAACTCCGCACACCAGGTTCTTACACACACACACAAGCACAGAGGTGGAGGATGAGAGATGAGTGGTGTTGTGCCTGCGCGATGCGTTGATGCTCTGGTCCGATGGGATTTCCTGAGTTGTATGAATGACAGTCCCTCTGGGAGAAGCTCAACCGGGCTCCTCATGTCTCCATGGAGATGGGAGACTCTGTAGGTGTCACATAAACATGCCCTTTTTTGCAAGCATCATAGAAAAGAAGGGAAAGTATAGAAGAAAAGGCAAAGCTGTTCAAGAGTCAGTATGAGAGGAAAGAAAATAAAAACAAAAACAGGATCTCTTCGTGAGGATCAGGACAAATGGCAATAACAAATCACAGTATCCTCTTTTGAAATAAAAAATTAAATAAAAACTTTTTTGTTCACATTTGTATTGTTTTTTTTTTTTCCCAGTAGACTATATCACACAGTGATAACAAAGAAAAGGAGAAAATCTACAGCCACGTTAGCTTCGTGCAAAAAACCACATACACTGGCACGCCGCATAGGCAAAGAGATCAAAGCAAGACAACGCATACAAAAATATAGAAAATCTCCGATGCAACTTATCTCTTCACAGAAAAAACACATTTTTTTCTGTCTTTTCAACCTGCGTCGCTTCCTGCCAAACACCGAAGGGTCGCTTCAGGAACATTCTGTTTGTTTGTGGTTGTCGCTGCTGCTGCTGCTTGTGAGTGTTTTTTTTTTTTTTAAAGACAACCAAAGTTCGTATGTGTTCCACGCAGGAATCCACAGAACCCCCCCGAAAATATCCAGTAGCTATAGTCCATCATTATGGCAGATGTCCATCATAATGATGCTCGGAATAATATGAACAACAACATGTTTGAGTGATAGAAAACTAGTACGATAAAAGCATATAATTTCTGTCATATCCTTTGTGACAAGTCTTTTTTAAACTTTGTTATTTTTAAAATACATACTATGTCCTGTCACTCTGAAGACATTCCAGCATTTGCTCATAATTGGTAGTGACAGGGTTAAATAGTTTGGCATACTCAGCAAGCCATGCCCAAAAAGGATGCTATTTAGTCTCTTGCAAAGGAGGGAGGGAGGAGGCGGGGGCAGGGGTGGGGGGGAGAGTGTGTGTGTGTGTGTGGGGGGGGGGTAAGGGCAGGTCCCAGGATGCAGTGTCAACCTGCCCTCCCGGGGGGAGACGCTGGGGAGATGGGCAGGGGGTTATACAGAACAGCTGAGATTACAAATCGTGCTCAAGACCGGGTCAGCCCATTCATTTCAGCACTTGCAAAAACACATGCAAAGATAAGTCAGAGTTTTGGACTCTCAGTCATTCTTGTCTGCCTGGTGGCGGCGTCTGTTTGCTTCGCAGGTAACGACAGAGCCGAAAACCGTGAGCGTCATACCCACAAGTCAGCCGCTGGACCGCCGGAGCGGGTCCAGCTTCTCACTGTTTTCACACGGATACAAAAGATTGTTTGGACGCCTTCAAAGAAAATGACACGTGGAATGAGGACAAAGCAAGTAAGAGGTGGAGAGGAGGAGATGAAATGCTGCAAGTAAGGCAAAGACGGATGATTCCTACATCAGTCCGAGGGGGGAAAAGAAAACCAAAAAACATGCTCAGAGGGTTAAACTGTTCAGACGTCATGAAGGAGCGGGGAGTCCTCGCACAGATAAAGAGAGCTCTCCGAAGAGTGTGGAGGGAACACTGACAGGAGAGGAGTCATTGGTTGTTTGGCTCTACTGCCCTGTCTTCCTCCTCCTCCTCCTCCTGTTCATCCTCCTCATCCAGGGAGACGACCCCGGAGGAGGCCACGTCGGACACCCTCCTGCGCGGGTCATAGTCGGGTGGGTACTCCACCCCGTTGCCCTCCGCCTCCACCGGGCACACGGTGCCCTCGTAGTCCTTACAGGGCGTGTCGTCGTCCGAGCCGGGCGACAGGTACGTCTCGGAGTAAGACATGGAGTAGCAAGGCGAGTCCTGACCCCCGCAGGGCCTGATGCCCCGCCCCGCCCCGCCCAGGCTGTGGAAGCCGCAGTCCCCCCCGCCGAGCCCGCTCTGCCCCACCCTCTGAAGGCGGGCCAGCAGCAGCTCCTCCCCTCCGTGCAGCGCCGACAGGATCTTGGCGGCGAGCTCGGCGACGTTGCTGTGGGAGTGGGTGCCGCGGTGGCCGCCCAGGTCTCGCAGCAGCGGGTGCTGCTCGTCCAAGCTGCAGAGGCTAGAGCACAGGGTGTCCGGGGAGCCCGCCGTCGGGGAGGGCTCTCCGCTGCCCCCTCCCTCTCCACCTCCGCCCCCGCTCTCGCAGCAGAGCCCTCGCAGGCCCAGGTGTTGGCAAAGCTGGCTGTGGATCAGGTCCTTCAAGTACGGAGGATAAGATGGCACATCTAGACGGAATGACACAGACTGTGAGTATGAAGTCCTGAAGGAAGAAGAGCGACGATAGGAAAGGAAATATGCGAAGAAACTATCATATATTTTGCAGCTAATATCCATTATTTACATCTCTTTCAAAGGTACCTGGTGGAAACTTACACCAGTCGTGCCGCTGTATAGCAGTGTTGACACTTTCCATGCAAACACGGATGTAAACAATAACATACAGTATATATTAAACAAGCATTGTACACAGTGCAGATTTTACATTTACAAAAACCTGCTTTACCAATAATAAAACAGATGTTTCATCATTCAAAGTGTTTGTTAAGCCTCAAATATGCCCAAACTGCATTTTACTAAACATAACTCATGTAAAGTTAACTCCACAGAGTTCCTTTGACAGACATCATTTTTGCTCTGGCTTCAAAGTGGGAAGCCAAACTCATTTATATCACAGCACATTAGGTTGGATTTTGTTTCAGTTTCTCACAAATATTGAAAGAAAAATGAGTGTGTTCAAATATTGAAGTACTAAGTATAAATTTAAAGACAGGCACACATAGCAGTGACTAACAAAGCCCACACATAATGTGGTCTTTAGAAGAACTATGTGAATGAAAAGTATTAAAAAGTCCACCGCACTATAAGGGTGTGAAAAATACCTGAAAAGGAAAATGAACGATGAGAAATAAGGATTTAAAATATTAAACATAAAGAAGGAGGTGTGTTGTCCATCACCAGAAAAACGACTGAAGCATTGACGGTCAGCATCTATGGGACAGTGAAGAAGTAGGTTTTACAATATCACTGACTCAGATTACATTTGATGGAGAGTCAATTAACGTCACACACACAGGTTGGTGTGTGTGAAACTCCATTTACTATGTGGCCTTTGCCAGAAGGGAAGAAACCAGCGATGAATGTATGAAGATGGAGATGCAACGAATCTGAATGTTATTAGCTGCAGCGCAGGTTTTACTGGCTGTTCTGTGTAATCAAGATGAAAGCTGCGGTACGTCTACACGAGCGCACACAGCCGGGGTCAAACACACACTGTGTATTTATAACCCGCTCACACACCATCCTCCCGCAGACACTGTCTCTGCAGCAAAGGAAATTATATTAAACTTGCAGGAGGGATATCATATTGCAGCGAGGAACAAAAAAAAAAAAAAAAAAAAGTCAGGAGAGGATGAAAACTAGGGCACTGGGACAATGAAAGATACAGAGAGAGGGAGAGGAGGGAGAGATGGATGAGGAAGAAGGTGTGTAATGGGGTATTAGGAAGGAAGGGGACAATATGAAGCAAGTAAATGTGATTGTGTGTGTGTGTGTGTGTGTGTGTGTGTGTGTGTGTGTGTGTGTGTGTGTGTGTGTGTGTGTGTGTGTGTGTGTGTGTGTGTGTGTGTGTGTGTGTGTGTGTGTGTGTGTGTGTGTGCGGTTTTACCTGTGCTCTGTGTGGGGGGCTCGTTGGCAGGCAGGAAGTCTTCGTCATATGAGTCATCGTTGGACTCGTCTCCGTCCACAGAGGACCAGGCCCTCAGCTTAGCCTCCGCGATGGCGAACTGCTCTGCCACACCTGCAGACACACACACACACACACACACACACACACACACACACACACACACACACACACACACACACACACACACACACACACACACGGCGGCACATGTACACAAGCAGCTGGGCGGTTGGCATGGTAACAAGATGGCATCGGGAGACGTTGTGGCTCCGCGTCATGCCGCTGTTTTTTGATTGGCCGGTGAACAAAGTCTGTTTTCTTTGACATCACAGAAAATAAATGGCCCGCTCAGCATTTGAGAATCAGTATTTACCGTTTGAATGTGCATGATTGTAAATGATGGTCTTTAGATTAAACTCTGTGGGTTCAAATCTACTCTACTTCTGTTTGAGTGAACATGTGAGACCATCGAATACACTCTGAAACAGACTGAAAGTAACTCATTTCTTGGAGTTGATCTTTTAACCCTTTAGTGAACGACTTCCAAGATTGAAATTCAACTTTGTTTAAATGTGAACTCTTTCTCTGTGTTAACAGTCAACACTGGTACTATGTATTATTAGACACTTATGGAGATTTCAACACAATAAATAGGTTTTAAATGGAAATGACTACAAAATTACAACATATTTGTCATAAATTGATATTTAATAAACATGTGCAGTGTGTGCAACAATGAATTTTGCATGAATACTTCACCTGTGTGTAGCAAGTTACCAGGTGACCAATGACTGAGTGCGACTGTGATATGTATCACGTTCCTACCTTGATTGTTTTAAATTATATCCCCCTTTTATGTCTTCATTGAAATGTTCCAAAAATGGCATGTTTTACCAAAAGTAAATATCATTTCTGCCCATCACTTAAATTTAATCTGTTCCCTTTATTCTCAAAAGTTACAAAGAAATAACTATTGCATGCTGGGAAATACAGCAACAAAGCTGTACAGTAAACACCAGAAGAAGTGTTGAATCATCCTCCTCAACACCACCAGCGAATGAACACTGAAATATTACTCTGAACACAAGCTGTAGTTTTACCAAAATATAGTCACCAAATCTCTTCGCTGTTTTATTTAACAGAATATTTCACTCCAGAAATTTCAATGTACCTCTCAAAATGCCAAATCAGAAGTCATCTGAAGGCACTTTAGGTCAGACACTGAGTATTTAACCTGCCTCACAACTATACAGCTGGTTTAAAATGTTGATGTGATACGAGAATTGGGAGTCGGCCATATAATACCATTCACAATTTTTAATATGACAAATAAAATTCATATCGTGATAATGGTAAAACCCCGATTTTTTGACATCATGACGTTCCACTGTGACGAACTGTAATGGTATGATGCTCTGTTACAGATGCTCATGCCGACATATAAAACTTATTTCCTTGCTATTTTATGTTATGAACTAATCACGAAATAGTTTTCAGTATTTTGTTATTTATTTATATCGTCATACTCTGAAATATCGAGATATTATCTTAGGGCCACGTCGCCCACCTCTCATGACAGAGTGGTGTGTTTTTTCACTCACTATCTTCAGCTGAATACGAACACCAGCTCCAGGGAGCACATTAACCTGAGAACAGCCAAAGTTTCCATTTCAGTCATTAAAGAATTAGTTTTAATTAGTTACTACTCATCTAATCTGACGGTGCTGAAGTCTGTCTTTTGACTGGTGGCCGTGTCAGTCGACTCGTTGCTTATAAAAAAAGATTGAGGAAGGATAAAAGGTTCGATAAGAGATTCATGAATGTCATGTAACATCTATTACAGCCTCAAAAGTCAACATCTTTCTGATACAGAGTCACGATATTCTTTACAAAAACAGGATTAACTGCAAAAATGAAATAAAACTAAAAATGTTGCAGTCGTAATCTTAGAAAAAGTGGGTTGATTATATGTGTGGCTGTATTCTTGTAGTGGTTGTTTGTCCAGTAATTTTAACCCCCAATCTAATCCTCATATTTCTAAAGTTACAAACAATTAAACCTGTGACATCCATGCACATGTAAATCACACGAATGCAAAGCCGCAGAGGACATCAGTGTTTGTCTGAGGTGACTCAGCAAGAGCCTGAATCAGTAAACCACAAGGTCTGAGTGACCAATCACCTCCAATCATCATCAGTAGCTGGCCAATCAGACACCAAGACCCCCCCCCCCTCTTTTCCTCTTTATCTCCCCCTGCTCGCCCTCGTCCTCTTCCCCTCGATCCATCTGCTTTATATTCGTCCCCGTTCTCCTTCATGTCCTGCCTTTCTTCCAGTCGTCTCTCTCGATAAAACGCTCTATCGACTCACCTGACTCTCCTCATTCCTGCCGTTCCCTGTTCTCTCCCCCTGCAATCTTTCAGCCTTCTCGCTTTGATTTCTCCTTCTCTGTGTGTCTCTCTGACTCTCTCTGGTCAATGCTCAGTATTCGTGCTTTGTCTCCCACCGAGCGAGATCGATGCTCTCATTCATCTTCCACTGTAGCTGAGCCCTGAACTCTCCTCACAAAACACCAGCACATCCTCCGGCAAACCAAATCACGCGGGCTGCTCTTTAGTTTCTTTGAAAGCCTTTTTTCAATTCCTTCAACAGAGGAAAGGAAGAGAGATTCCACCTGCATACATAGTTTTTATGTCGCCAACCTACACAGCACACAAAACGGTCTGAAATGGAGATAAAGAGACAGTATACACACACAGATACACAAACACACACACACACACACACACACACACACACACACACACACACACACACACACACACACACACACACACACACACACACACACACACACACACATCCTTTTTCTTTTGAAGTTGTGACGTGAAAATCATACCCAGCAACAAGTAGGAAGCGGCCTACTTTAATACAGACCACTACTATTCATTTTTTAATACCAATATTATGGTATTAAATTACGGCAATATCAAACGAAAAACCCAAAGTTTGCGTGTGCATATTGTCACATATCAATAAAGAGTGGTTGCTCGGTAACAACCAATTATGTTCAAAAATGTGCTCATGATGAAGGTCTGAAACCTTCGCTGCACTCCGACTGTGACTTCACTACTTTATCTGTCTGTAAACACGCTGATAGTTTGGATGAACTGTAACAGGCCGTCGTCTCTGTGAACGAGCGCTGAACATTTTAAATCTGTCGTTGGCAGTCTCATTCGGTCGTCACACATTTTCAGTTGATAAGAAGGCAACAGTAACATGCAGATGAATATCTGCAACGCTCGCTGAAAACCTTCATCAACCGTTCTGTGAACTCTTTGGAGTGGTGGAAACAAGCTGGAGACACAACACAGACATGTCATCACTGATCACTGGTTATAAAACAGTTACTCTGTTCACATCCAGCAGACACGACCAGTTTTAGCATTCAACATATCGACGGCTTGACTTCAGTGCCAGTTCCTGACCGAAAGAAAATGATATCACACATTACGATACAAGTCTTCAGTTTGGAGGAGGAAAGTGTAATCCAGTTTACAATCTAGAGATGTTCTTCACAATTTAGAGGAGTCTCCAGTTCCAGGTTACTGCAGCACAACAGAAGGATGTGCGGCCGAAGAATGAGTAAAAGAAGAGTGAAAATAAGGCGTTGTAGTGTGTAAGAGTGAACCAGGTGGTGACTGAGGGGTTTCATCGATGTCGCCGGGCCCCCCGAGCAGAGCCTCTCTACGGGAAACGCTGCGGCTCACTGACGGCGACGAGGTTTGCTTCTGTGTAAACGTAGCAAAAGTTATGTATTTTATGAAGACGTCTCAGAGACGGATTTAATGTTGGTAGCGAAGTTTGGTTCGGAGGTGGTTTTCAATCGGAAAAAGCAATTTGGTCGGTGCAATAAAAGTATCAGTTTAAAACTATTTTATCCGGCTCTTTGGCTGCTAAATGTTTCCGTATGTTCAGCAGCCAGACGCTACACTTGTCTGGTGCTGGGTGCTGGGTAGGTGTTGGACAGTGGCCTTCAGCTTTGTCACTGAAAATCTGGCTGTCGCAGCTGAAAACGAGTCGATTATGATGACTGATCAATGGAAGAGTGAACCAAAACGCTAAAACTGTGTGCGATTAAACCAAAACACAGATGTTTAAAAAGCTTCAGAGAGGATCTGCAAAGTCAGGACATAATTCCCTGTGATCACATTATATATGTGATCATTTGATTAAATAAATGTTAAATAAAGTCACTCTAAGAAAAACAGATGCGGCTCGGCATGATGTCTTCGTCAACGTTTCACAGTGTCTCACTGGTGCAGCGCTGCATTGGTGGATTCTGACGTTAAACACACAATAACATAAACCTGGTCAGGTCACACACTTCTGCTACACTACAAACACACACACACACAAAGCTAGGTCTCTCTTTGTCGATCAAGGCTGTTTCATACAGTATGGAGAGACACTGCGGGATTAACTTCAAAGTGTGTGTGTGTGTGTGTGTGTGTGTGTGTGTGTGTGTGTGTGTGTGTGTGTGTGTGTGTGTGTGTGTGTGTGTGTGTGTGTGTGTGTGTGTGTGTGTGTGTGTGTGTGTGTGTGTGAACAGGACAACCCCACTTGCACTCTCAATTCTCAGGACGCCTCCTACACACACACACACACACACACACACACACACACACACACACACACACACACACACACACACACACACACACAAACACACACAGAACTATTCAATATATATAATATAAAACGGTGTGTTCTAGTGTAACTATCTTGAATCCACACCTTCGCACACCAAACGCTCGCTTCACACCTTCGCACGTGCTCGCTTTATGTATTAACACGCTCGCTGACATTCACACAGCTTCCAGTCACCCACAGTGACTCCATCGACAGGCTACAAGGAGAAACTCGACAAAAATAAACGGAGTCAGCACAACTGGCAGCTCCCTGATGAGGTGGACGTACACTGATGACGCGAGCTGTAGAGACAAGGAGGAGCATAATGTACAGTAACGTCGCTCTAACCAACTCCATCAACTTCACTACATTAACGTATTACACTGAAGAAGATCTGAAAGTCTCTACACACTGTTTTTGTGTCATTAACAAAGAAGCAGTTCAGAATGAATCACTGTATGACAAGCTGCAAGCGTTGCTGTTTATAACCCCGTATAAAAAACGTTTGATGAATATAATATATGCTTTTACTTTTGATCAATGAGTTTCTTTAAAAATCATTACAGAAGCACACAATACCAAAAAATAAAAAAATTAAAAACAGAGTTTGAGTGGAGAGGAGACGTGCTGTAAATAGTTGCACATTAAAGAGGAAAGAAAAAAGAAAGCAGAGGAGAGGAGAGGAGGCACGGAGGAAAATCGCTCAGTCACGGCGGCACTCGCCAGGAGCAAAACCTTACTGTGCAAATTAACCTTGAGAGTCTGCATTGCAGGGAGCGAGCGAGAGAGTGGAGGGAGAGACGGCAGGAGGAACGGGCTGGAAAAGACAGGAAGAGAGGAAATACAGAGGACAGAGAGGGACATTCAGAGAGGGGACAGCGTGGATAGGTTAATGGGGCTGGAGTGGATGAAAGAAAAGTCACAGATGAGGTGAGTCAGTAAAAGATGGAGGAGACAGATGAGCTCTCTGAGAGGAACGAACCATCTATAACGTGGACGAGAAGAGTTAGAGCTGATAAATACTAACATGTGGTCTGTGTCCGGGTGTCTTATCAGAGTCATGACATCTGACCCTCACTGCATTTACACGTGGTGTTAATAAGTTTCTCTCACCGTCTCACTTTTGTCTGCACTGTGATTAAATCTCAATATTCAAAGTCAACCTGGTTGAATCTGAATAAACAAGTCAGCCAATGAGACTGTATGGGCACAGTGTCCTCTTGGTATCTGGTCTGAGAAAATAACCCTGATGATGTCATCGTGAGGCTGAAATCCTGAATTGCAAGCAGTTAAATTAATTTAAAAAAAAAAAACATCTATGCATTTACCAGGCATTTAAAATGCTATCAAACTGCATTATGGGAAGTGTCCAGTGTTTTAATCCATCTTTCCAACTTCATCGGTAACTCCCTGGTTAACTATGTGCCTTCAGAAACACTGAGATCATCTGCTGCTGGTTTATTGGAGGTTATTGGAAAATTGGGGATTCAGCTTTTGTCAATTCTGCTCCAAAACCGTGGAACAAACTACCTGTTAGATATCAGGGAAGCTAGCTCACGTAATACTTTCAAAACATCTCTTCACTTTAGCATTTAACTAGCTGCTCCTGAAGCTCTCTTGCACTTCCTGCACTTTAAAATGCATATTGCCTTATTCTATATTTTAACTCGATTCTATTTTAATAATGTTTTGTTTTGTGTTTTATTCTACACATTTGATCTGTTCTTGTGCTTTTTATTTATTTTCTATATTTTTAAATGTTCCTTTATATCTGTTTTTAAGTGAAACACTGCATGTGATATTCTTGCTGTAAAGCTCTTTGAGCAGCATTTCTTGTATAAAAGGTTCTATACAAATAAAGATGATTATTACTACTGCTACTCTCCCCGTGTTCACCTGAATCTGTTTGAAACTATTTCCAAAGCTGGTATTTAACACTAAACTGTTGTTGTATTTGCAACATTAACGTTACTCAATGAACACACAAAACTCTCATGACATACATATTGTACTCATGTGCTCCATTTTACCACAGGTTTAACTTTTTGTTATGATGACTTCTTCTTCTTCTATCATCATAACTTATCATAACGTTTGGCCCGGGTGTGTGGCGTGAAGTTCAGCATGAAGGGTTCTCCTGTAATATTTATATAATAAACACAATATCTCACCAGCAGCAAAGCGTGCCTCCTGTTCTCCCTCGGTGAGGTCGGAGTAAGAGTTGAAGTCTGACTCAAGGGCTGCTGGAGAGTCTATGGGCTTGCACCAGCCTTTCCACTCTATTAGGTGGGCTACTCTGCCCTGCGCCATGGCTGTAGGCTTGGTCACATGGTCCTTCACTACCTGGGAAATACCTGCAGGGAAAATATCAGGGGTTATGCTACAGCACGATGCATTTTTCAATGTGTGCATTTAAGTTCCTTGAAGTTGTGAAACGCTGCACTCACCATGCAGGGAGGATCGCGCTAACGCAGCAATCTCTTGAATGGTGAGAGCTCTTCTGGATTTTGGTAACATTTCAATGGTGTCATCAACATTCACCTGCAACGACAAGGAAAGAAGTGTGACTCAAACATTGTACAGTAGCGCAGCATGAATGTGAGCCGGTTGTGAACACATCTTGCTGTGACTCACAGGAAAACCCAGTGCTGCCTTTTGATGGAAAAGAGACTCCTGTATTCAAAGTGCTTCAGCTACTTCAAGGCCTTGAAAACTCAAGGATTTTCTCTTGACACACCAATCAGTGTTTTAATGAGTCACAAGCGCTACGCCAGCAACACACACGTGCATGTATGTGCATGCAGACATGCACTTTTATCAACTGCTGCTGAGCAGGAGGAATTTCTGCAGCTGCTCGTAAGCAGGTTATGTTTAAATTATGTTCAATTGCATGTTAAATGTTTGCATAATATGGTTTCAGATACTGGATGCAGGCTGTAGCCGCACGTTACCTATAGCGGTTTGTTAAATTAGCCTGCTGGCTAATTAGTGCACTAACGGTTTGCTCATGTAACTTGAGATGACTCTTTTCCAGCTATAGCTCACTTTTTTTGCTGTATGGCTGCACACAAACCAGCAAGAAGGAGGAGTGTGTGTCTATTTTTGACTTATAGATTGCTTAACATTTACACACCATCCACACACAGCTGTTACCTGAGTGGGCCTCTCGGGTGGCAGCAGATGAGACTGTCCGGAGATTTTTGATCCACTGCTAATTCAGTCAGTTTCATATATATATATATATATATATATATATATATATATATATATATATAGGTCATTTCCTTGCAGTGAATTAAGAGAAGCAGACAGAAGACAAAAGATTGACCCCCTCCTCTCCACCTGTCCTCCATCAAATCTGTCTGCTCTGTAAAGTCAACCCACAGAGGGAGTATCAGGTGTTGACAAGTTCCTTTGTTTATAACTCTTTTTATAGTCCTACCTGTACTCACGTGGGAAACGGGCACGTCAACAGCAAAGGCCACATGCCGAGCTGACGCTGCCGTGTTGTTACTCAATATGGGTCAACACACTTGGCTGACTGAGCAATTTGATAACGGTTATGGGCAGACGTGTGTGTCTCAACAGGTACAGACTGTCCACTGTGTCTGACGCTCGAGTTTCAGTGGCTTTCATCTGGAGGAACAGCTCTGAATGACTCGACTCACCATAATAACTGAAGCATTAGTTAACATAATGAGCATTTGGATAGTTGAGTTCCTTTCTCCCTGTTTCCTCTCTGTTCATTAATGAGACACCACTCGACGCGGGCCACACTTGATGGGAAGCGAATAAGACTCGCCGATGAAGTCAGATCATCCCAGAAGCATCGCCCTGACCTTGTCCTGTCAATTCCGCTTAACAGCAACAAGATACCAGCCTGAATAACAAACAAACAACAACAAAAATGATCTGTTCGAAGGGGCCGTGCAGAAGCGGAGGGGGATCCCGGGCCTGTGATCGTATCATCTGCTGCCGCGATGCGTGATAATCCTCTTGTGCCGCGGAGCAGCTCACAGATCAGAGGGAGGATAATCTGGAGGAGACGTAACACGTACCCTCGAGGAGCGTAAGAACGATATATTGCGTTGGTCTTTAATTAAAAATCAGATGTCTGCCAGTTAATGTCGTCCACCTACGGCTGAAAAGGTTTTATTTGTTTTCGAATCGTTGACTGCCGACTCTGCTCCTCCATTGATCCCCTCCCCCCTCCCCCACTGATCCTCCCCTCCTTCCCCCATTAATCCCCCCTCCCCCACTGCCTTACTGAACAGCAGAGTGAACAAATGAGGAAGACGTGAGGCGTGCTCAGAGCAGACAGACACAGTGCTTCAGTTAGACTGCTGTGCTTTGCCTTTTCTTCCACCACATGCACTTTTAAATACACCAATCATCATCAGACCCGCAGCTTAAAAAAAAAAACAACCACACACATGCACTCATCATGTCTGGAAGCTGTAAATCTTCATTGTCCAGTGAACGTAGGCAGTAGAGATGCTGTCATTGTGCTGCCTTAGGTTCACCTTTGGCTTCTAAATCGTTGCTTCTACAACGCATGACAGAAACACAACAGATTCTTCGACGTCGGGCGAGTGATATGAAACTGCCCTGACGAGTGTCTTCCTATCTGCATCAGCTGGAAGCCTGCACAGACACAACGGCACACTCCAAGGTTTTATGTATTTATTGGTGTTGTGGATGTATTTCAAAGAAAGCATCGCTGTTGGGATTTGTTTGTAAATTTGGATTTTAGATCCCAAAGTGGCTTATCTATTTCAAACCTTTGATTTGGCTGAGCAAAAGAAAACCCTTTTTATAACACAACAAAACAGGTTAACTAAGAAGCTTGGCAGAGAAACATTTATATTTATTACTCTATTTCAGGAGATAATTAAGGTACATCACAGCAGAAATCTAATTTGGCCCATCGAGTCAAATGCCCTTTTCTTGTTTACCTAAAGTCCCCTACAAAACACAGGTGCTCCTTTTTGAGCAGCTCATCCGTCTGACACACAGAATCATGATACAAAATTATAAGAGACGGCAAAACACGGAGGGTTTCAGTGGAACTGGTGTGATATCCGCTTCCCCTTATGGAAAAAAAAACCTGCACCTCCTGCACCTCCTTCATCATGCCACATTCCTGCCTTTCTGTCTCTGTTTCCCTCCTTTTTCACCCTCTCACGGTCTCTTAACTTTTCCACAATAGGAACATTTCTATGGCAACCAGTTGCCGTGGAACAATTCGTCCCGGTATGACCGCGTGCCTGACACACTGATGATGTCACACACTCCAACCCAGTGCCACAGCAGCTGGATGAAGAACTCTCAAACGTGTCTCCCTGCTTTCTTTTATGGTAAAAGCTGCTGCTAACAGGAGCTTCAGAGACAAAGCTTTACATATTCATAGCCAAGCATTGAATAGATTAATGTCAACATAAAGCAGAAATTTCAATTGTTGCTTCAGTACACCTTCAACAAGAGAACACAGACCAGAAATATAGCTGCTGTGAGCTTTTCGTGGGTCCCTGAGATGTAAAGCATTGTAAAAGAGATGTGGTGAGCTCAGCAGTCCAGCCAACCTTTCTCTCCCAGTGCTCCGTGTTCAATAACAAACCTGCCCATGAAGAGCGAGAGGCTGCATTTCATAATGGATCACTTAGGCGCTGCTAATCACCGCCTGGCTGGCTTACTGCGACACATCACATTCACACCCAGATGGTGTGCACTGATAAAAGAGGCAAGGTGGATTCATCATGCTCATTAACATCACCACCATCATCATCATCAACTCTGAGCCAATTATAAGCATAACTTTGACCATTACGTAGTTCTTTGTATCGTAGTAGAACCTTTCTGTGGGGCTGTAAAGAGTTCAGAAAGGTTCCCTTCAAGCATCAGGATAAAATGGATCTATTTTCTATACTCACAAAACTGGGGGCTTTTGAGGGTTATGACATTTTTGTAGCAAGCATTGTCCAATTTAAAAAGTCCTCCTTTTTTTTTTTTTTTTTTTTTTTTTTAATGTGTGTCTGCTACAGCAAGATATCTCTGAGATCTCTGGTGTTTCCAAGGAGCAGCCGTCCTGTGAGTTAACTGGTAAGAAATTCTCATAAAAACATGTAAAGGCTCACATGTTGTCCTACAGGCCTGTGAATTAAAATAAACCTTCAGGAAGGATACTGCAAAGCTGAGTTGATCCAGTCAGGCTGATGTGGACTGACAGTGCAGTCAGTGTGGTTCTCTTGTCCGAAGGAGAGCGGTATTACACAACTCTGAGATCCCAAAATTAAAAATGAATTGCTAATTACTGTGAATGGCTTGTAAATAACAAGAAACCAAGTGGCTAACATTAAGGAAAACTTAAATAAAGAAAGAAGCCAGGCTTTAAACACACATTACAGACTTGGATGGCTTGATTAATATGGTAATTATTAAACTAGGAAGGGTTGAGAAAATAATTTTCTGGTTCATGTGGCGAATTACAGAGACTGCCATCTATGATTAGGCATATCTGGTAGGTGACCGAGTATAGGTTATAATACACCCGGTTAGCTGGAGCCTTCTCAAATCATGTGAGGTCATATACTTTACAGTTAGCCTATTGGATGTGAAGCTTCTAATACAGTAGATACCTAAAACAATAGTACAGTTAACATGTTGTCTATTACAATGGAAATTAAAATACTTTTTAGCCTAATAATGATAGTAATAATGGTAATAATGGCACTGCATTAGTTTCCCATGAGGTCAGGTATCATGGAATCTTTCTTTGCACCTTTAAACCGCAACATCCTGACAATCTACAACTGTATTGATGGATTGTTTTCTTGTATTTTTCTTTACTTTTGCCCTTACTGCATAATAAAGGCCATGGGGTATAAAGGACACATGTATTTTTCCATTAAAAGCATTACATTTGTTCTTCGTTGCTGAAGTTAAGGGCCCTTGGAGCTGTTTCCCTTCCGACCAAGAAAGTAAACGAAGAAATCCCTGATGTCAATAAATCGCTTTAACAGCAGACATTTGAACTTGTCACACTAGTGAAAGCACAAGTGTATTAATGATGGCTGCATTCCAATTAGTGGAAATCCAATTGTGGTGCAAGCTAGTTCACAGTCATTTCTTACTGTGGCCACTTAATAGAACTAAGCCATCATTAAGGCCCCCTGTGCTGAACAAGATAAAATGTCTGTTGTGAAAAAGATCAATTAACACTTTTATTATCGGAAACTGCTACGTGCTAAACTAAAAACTTTTGAATCGAATTAAGCGCAAAAAAAGTGTGTTTTCTCGAGTGGCGCCTACATTCTCCTAGAATTTAAAGTGAGGTTTGCTTAGTTTACAAAACATCTGTAGCTTAAGTTTTAATGGCAGAGGTCGGCTGTAACCTGCAGCTCAGTCTCTCCAATGCACGAGATGTCAGTGGAGCTTCAAGGCGGTTTTACAAAACCAGACTAAGCTGGAAGTATTTTCTTTTCTTTTCTTTTTCAAAAAAAAAAAAAGAGAGAATAAAGGGCACCTCGCTGAAGTCCAGTGCGCCCAAAGGTGCTGTCAGTATCAGTCTGCGTGCCAAGCAGGTCCGCGTGTTTCCCAAAAGCGCGAGGTCGGACAGGGAGCTTGCAGCGCTCCAGTCCACGCGCAACGAACCGTCGACCGCCACTGTCAGGAGGAAGAAAGCCACGTGAAGATTACAGCAAATGAACAGTCGTAAAACTCATAGTAGCTCCGCACCGCATAGCTGAGTAAATAAAGAAATAAATGGTGAATGTAACATTATGACAACAACGCTTCCACTTTAATGTGTCAATAAAACGTTATTGTACATAATGTTTTCAAATAGCCCGGAGCAAGAATGACCAACTATGAGTTTTAGGGACTAAGCTAACCTTACGTGCTGCAATCACCATGCCAACCCATGCCTCCACGAGGACCCCGGGGCAGCCACTGAGGGACGATGATCATATAAGGCAATGTAATAATATCGTATCTCACTGCAGTTTCCCCCAAAGAAAACCAACAAATAAAACATTATATAATAGCGTACAAAAACAGTTTATGCCCGAAATAAACTGATGTGTACCGGCCAATTCCTAAATATCTTGTAAAAAGATGCAGTACATGGGCTGCACATACAAACAAGAGGGGGGGCTTTTGGAGGCAACTGTGAAGCAAAGAGTCAAAAAGCATCTGATCAGAAAAAGAAATCAACGGGATGTTGTTTAAGATTTAATTATAACTACGTAGAACTTAAAAAGCGTGTTTAGGCTTGTACCACGCACTTTCAGGAAGTGCTTCTTTACGGAGCACCCCTTTATGTAATGTGTGGCACAAGTCTAAGTGTTGGGCTCCTTTATTGAAGCGTATTCTGTAGAGTACTACATGTAGTGAGATAGCATGGGCGGCGGGTGTGGAGGTTTACTTCCATGCACTTTAAAGCCATGCCATGTCATGCAGGTATACGACTCTGGCACTTTGATATTTTATGAAGTTGGACCTGCTTTGTCGGTGGGAAAGAAGCAGTGTAACACATTTAATAAAAGCACAGAATAAGGGATGTGCCTGTGATGGCATTACGCAATTCTGTTTGACCTCCCTGTTGTTTAACACACACACTGCTCTGACAGGAACAGGCCACGTCATCAACACAACCAAACAAGAGGAACGCGCTGCAAGACCGGCACGTAAACGTATGCTCGCAATAAGTTACAGGGTAAGTTGAACCTTTCCGTCAGCCGGCCTCGTCATGTTCTGACAAGTTCGGGGACACGACGGATCAAACGTACTTGTATGAACCTGCTCCTGCGGACGGAGCCTCGAGAGCAGCGGGCAGCATTACATTTCAGCACCTGGACAGCTCCCGTCCACCGCACACTGACGGCCTGTCCGCTCCTCCGCGGACACGCGCACGCACGCGCTCCCTCCCGTGCTCGCCACTCTTCAAATCAGATTTGCAAAACGAGATTAAGAGGTGGGCCTCTAAATGTCAGTACCTGGCTCCTCTTTCCAGCCCTCCACTGCGGGGAGACGTTTCCAGTTACTGTCGGTGAAAAGAACAACTCGCTCGATTAGTCGCAAGCACACCCATCTCAAATATTGAGGCCAATATCAAGACCAATCACTCCCCCCCCCTCCTCCCCTCGGGTCAAAGACTTGCCGTTTGGCGCCCTGAGCTCAAGTTGCCCACCAGCAGAATTCAATATGTGCCGTTTAATTGGGTGTGATGAGATCAGATACCCGGGGTGTATTGTCTCTGTGAATCGAGGCCACCTCCGTCAATGAAAGTATTGTTCAGACGAGTGAAAGATGCGCACGTGCTGTGCAGAGCCTCTTCGATTGATTTCCAGAACGTGACAGTCATTTGAGCCCGGAACGTGCAGGCAGTGAAACCCCGCTGTTTGCCTCGACCCGGGGGGGATATTACGGGGACACGTCAGTAGATAATTATCAGCAAATGTCCGCATTTTGGCACGAATCTCCGCAGCCTGAGCAGAGGCGAGAAGCGGTCGACCGAGTGCAGACAGATCAAGGATGCAGTTTGAGTGACATGGCTGCAGATCAAAATGAAACCAACACATGTAACGGGATTGATAGGGGTCTGAATGAAATACGTGAGGCCGTAATGGGCTTGATCATACCAACAGGTCACCCGTTTCACTTGGAGACGGAAACTTGTGGCGGCTTTCCTGAGGGCCTCCATCTGTGCCCAATTTGCTCGACGACGTGTGTTTTTGTTGTTGTTGTTGTTGTTGTTGTTGTTTTTAATCTTAATTAATCTCCTTCCCTTTGACTCTGATCTATCTAAAACGCAGCCGCGGAAGCAGCGTCTCCTCTCCCCCTCAAAGCAAATTAGAACTGCAGTCTCGTTTTTTTATTTTTTTTTATTTATTTATCTGTGCTTATAGGTCTCGCTGGCACTTCCATCCACTCTCCTGCTCTCTCTGTAGTCCCCGTTGTCGTGGAAACTGCAGACGGAGAGACCTCGGCATCTCTCGGGCTCTCTGAGAGCTATGGGCGAATCAACACAATTATGTCAAGACCAGGAGCGTTAGTGATCTATACCGGCTAGATATGAGAGCCGAACAGGTGGCTGCTGTTGACCTGCAGGCTGAAAGACACTCGTGTTAAATGCGCGGAGACGCTGTGTGCCGCGCAAAGTCGCTTTAAGTGGGGTTTATGGGACTAGGGCATGTCTTTACGCACTCCGCGACAAGGAGATTGGGACGAGGCGCCATAATCATCAAGTGACTGGAACGACAGATTACACCACCAATTAGAGGAGGGTGGTGTACGAGCATGGCGGATAAATCACAGTTTAAAAAGGTTGCGTTTAACATTTACACCGTCAGGGGAATAAAACCACGTCTGTTTGTGTGAGATGGGTGGATGTGGGTCGGGTTTGATTTATGGAGGCTATACGGAGGAGCCCCAGTCAGATTAAATAACAGAGGGGGTGAGGGGGCGATCTGGGGGAGACACGCGTCGGAGGTCGGGGTGGCACAAAGGACTGGGCCCTCCGAGCGGATGGGAGACACGTACAGCAAAGGTGTAAACAACCGTGAGGGCAAATAGACGCGGTGGCAACAGGGAGCCTGTTTCTTGGCAACAAGCAAATGATCCATTGCTGCATGTGCGTGTGCGCAGAAGGACTGATCCCTGAGTCTTTCTAAATAAAGATCTGCGACTGCGAACCAACCTGTGTTTTGTAATCGGAGATTTGTTTTCATTAAATTAAACAATCAGGTATGTACCTTGAGATTTCCGTGCGGTCGCGTGAGCAAAAAGGTGTCCTACCTTGCAACTAAACTGGGTCAGCGCGGTCAGAACCATCGTGTCTGGATGAGACTTCACGTCACAGATCTTACAGCCGTTTAATAGCGCATCCCTCAATGGTGTCAAGAGCACCTCTGTCTTCGCTGCCTCTGACTGGCGTGCTCGCCAAAAAAGCTCCTTGCAACTCTCGTAGCATCGCGATGTTTAGGCTGCAGATACCAGCCCCTCAACTCTTACCGACCACCCCGCTAAAACGCACCCCCTCTTTCTCTCTGCACACATACACACCATTCACCCTCTAATAGACTGAAAGTGTTTAAATTCCATCCATTTAAAGCGGTATATAAGGCGCCTTATTCATATGCATATGACTCAGCAGCGCTATCATATGTCTCGCGTCTCGGGCACAGCATGCTGTGCACTACAAGCACCCAGAATCTACTCCTCTGCACCCGCGAAAGGCTGCAGCAAAACAAATGCGTAAAAGGAGAAAAAAAAAAAAAAAAATCAGGCTTCCTCCAGCGTGCTTTTAAAACAATCAAACATTTCTTACCAACAGGCGCTTTGGAGCTGATACAGCCCATTTTCGCAGCTGCATGTAGAGCCTTTTAGGAGCGCAATCTATCAAATTTCTCTGCCTAATTTCCTTGTGTAAGAGACGCCGAGCGTACCTCACTGATCGAAAGCCTCTGTCACTCTCCTCATCTACGGAGGCTCCGCTGGGTTCCGGTACGAGGCGGCAGTGCGCTGCTGTGCTCAGACCGCCGGAGTGACGCCGAGGGCGTGGGGGAGTCCGGACATCACTTCTGCTCCGTGTTTTCTGTTTCTTCTGTGTTTCTCACTTGCTTCAATCCCATACATACAAAGTCTCTCTTTTTTTTTTTTTTTGCAGCTTTGTTGTTTTTATTTGTTTGTAGCAGGTTTGATGAGTTCTATACGTTACGGGTCGCAGGGTCGTATCCTGCTGTTCAGCACCACGGTGGATGGACAGCGCTCCTCTGTTCCGACGGCGGGAGTGTGGGTTTCTGTCTCAGCCTTGGTAGTTGCAGAGAGTTGGGGTTTCCCCTCTGTGTCACAGCCAGTCAAGCCCACACCACTCTATCAGCGCGGATCTCCGGTCCCTGTGCGCCCTGCGTGCGCTTTTGCCGTATGTTCCGGTCAGAGTGACCCATTGGAGTCAGACACATTCGTACAAAAATCCCACGCTTAACTGCTTATATACAGCCACGAGCGAGTTCCCGCCTCCTTGGACTGTTTTGTCCTGCTAGGTAGGAGCGGAACGAGATGTGATTGGCTGGTGTCACCTTACATACCGGGCAACATGAGGGGGAGGGAGGAATTAGCGGTGCGCGCATAGGAGGAGCAAGTTGTCCACTAAGGATAGCATTTCTCCTCATATATGTACCAGCTGATGTGACAAATGAGGACCATGCTGCATATTTCAACAGGTCTAAAAGGGAGCAAAGCAGAGTTGATGACAGCCTGGCAAGGCGTATGATGTAAACAAATATATATATAAAGGAGTGAAACAAACCCACTGGTGCATGAGGTGAGATATTAATTCATTTTTTTCCTGTCGAGAACAATCTAACAGTCCCGAGGAGAAAAGGTCGTGTTGGACCTATAAATGCCCAGAGGCTTTATAGGTTACATGCTATTGCGCAGTGAAGCAATAAACGAGCCATCCAATTATGGCAGCAAAAGCACGTGTGAGCAAAGTGACATTTCTCACACGCAGCCAGACACGTTTCAAAAAAACATGCTTCGCTCATGCATGTTAAATCACAGTGATGCATTACAGCACACAATGCACGAGATGAGGGCTCGTGACTGAAAGAAGAAAGGCCTATTGTAAGGCCTATTTGTATGCCTGGTTGCAGGTTGCCACTGAAGCATCTTCATTCTCGTCTCTCTTAACGCCCACCAGGACTCTAAACTTAGGCCCGCGGAGCTGCTGACCCACGAGGCCGCCTCTCCACTGCGCCTATTATCTCTTATGGAGAGCAGATCCGTCCGGGGTCCTCTGAGTGGTCTTTTCAATTCATCCCCCACAATAGGACAGTGTAACAGCCTCTGAATGGGTGCTCAGTGGGTGCTCGGTTACACTGAAAGACACTAAGAACGGAATTACCCACCTGTACCTGTAAAAAAATAAATAATGATGTCTGATTTAATCTGAACCTATTTTAAAGAAGAAAAATATGAACCACATGTGCAGGGTGCTGAAAACCAGTAGGTATCTGGACCAGTTTTCCTTCTGTGCGCCTCTGGAAAACAAATATTAGAGCGCTGTAATTAATTTCATGTCTTGCACGTTACAATACTCCGCCCACAAGTTGCCCCCCCAAAAAATGTAATTACGCATGTTGCAATTTAGTGGTCATTAGTGTCTCCTGTTCATTGCATGCATACGTTTAGAGGAAAATAGACCGACGCGTTTGCCGTTGTTAGACCAGTTCAAGTTGTACAGTTGTACAACTGGTCGCGAAAAGAGAATTTGGATCGACGCACCAGCGGCCATTGTTTGTGCGTAACGGCGCGCGAAGCAGCTTGAGGGGCAGAGGTGGAGGGAGAAACTAAATCCACGTATGCCAGGTGTTTTCCCACTGTGAGTTCCATCATAAACATATTGTGGCTCACCATCGTAAACTACATTTGGAGAGTGAATGAGAGAAATAATAATGACTGTATGTGCAGCATGTGTTACTTTACTCATCACAGTCAACACGTGGGAGGACTGTCATTAGTCACACGGTTCGGCACATTGTTTGTCTTTTCATGTGTTGTGATTTTACAGTTTGAACCGTTGAACACTGTTAATCTCCTGCAGCTACTCTTCTGCTGCAGTGCGCACTCAACGCTCATTTCATAACACACCAAAGTTGCGGCAAATCCAGACCTTTATCCAACAGGCTGATCAGCCCTGCCTGTCCGGGGCACACGCGGCTCTGTATCTGGTGCTCTAGCGCCACCCAAAGGACGGCTGGAAGCATGCAGCCAGCTGTGGGAGCCACGGGAGAGCGGAGAGCCTGTTGCGCAGTAGAGTATGAGACTGCAGAGCTGAGCAGGGGGAAGGGGACATGAGGAGGTGTCCTTACCAGAGCCTCAGGACACGGTGTGTTTAGGCTTAACCATTTCCAGGCATTCTGCTCCTATGAAACACAAAATGAAAAGGTTACTAAAAAAAAAAAGAAAAAACATATAAGAAATAAGCAGCATATGACAGAACTATGAATATATGCCCCCTCTTATTTCCAAATATGCTCCGTAACGTGTGAAAAAAACCTACAAGCACAAATACAGTAAATACATAATTTTGATATTGAAATGGAAAATACAAGGAAAACTAGGGTGCCACTCTTGTTATGATTACTGTGGAAGAAAATGCTGGGAATAGCTATTTATAATTATTACTTTTAATACTCATAATTAGGGGCATCATAGAGTGTGTGTGTGTGTGTGTGTGTGTGTGTGTGTGTGTGTGTGTGTGTGTGTGTGTGTGTGTGTGTGTGTGTGTGTGTGTGTGTGTGTGTGTGTGTGTGTGTGTGTGTGTGTGTGTGTGTGTGTGTGTGTGTGTGTGTGTGTGTGTGTGTGTGGTGGAGGGGGGAAGATGCACTGAGCCCAGTGAAGGACAGCCCTTGAAAAGCCTGGGATATAGGCAATATTATGTGGAGAAAGAAGGGATGAAATGTTCAGACATAAAGTCACAGATTGCTGCAACTTGTTTAAATATGCTATGAACAGTTCATTAATCTAATATTGAAAAATAATATTTCTAAAGATGCATGACAGCCATGGATTAAGAAGAGGGCCCACAGGGACTGCTTATCTTGGGCTAAACCCCTCCTCATAATATCTGAAGTTATTTAGCAATAAAAGCAGCAAAAACTCAATTTCTCTTCTCCGAAAAGCAGAAGAAAGCTTTTTTCAAGGAATCAGTTCTCAATTTCCCCTGATGTATGATCAAAAGCATTTCAGCCATCCACCTTTAGAAAACATGTGTCCGAGGAATATTTCCAGTCTTTTCAGAGGAGAGATCTGCTGTGCTGTGATCAGCCTGAGGAAGGATTGGACAGCTGCCCCACCCACCCACCTCCTCCTCCTCCTCCCCCGGCTGAGAAATGTGCCCGTCCTCCTCTTCAGAGAGCCCAGAACTTGAGGCCGGTGATGAAACAGAAGCTTCCTGCCAGCAGACCAGACAGGCCTTCACCACTGGTTCCAGAGCATCAGGCTCGTGGGGCTGCAGATGAGAAGGAGATCTTGATAAAAACGCTCGGCAGATTCAGATTCTCGCGAAGGGAGAATGAGGACAAGGCGGCATTGCGGATCTGCCCGGCTGAGCAGCGGGGAGCAACGGAGAGACAGATGATGACCCGGGCTGAGAACCAGCTGGAGAGCCCCCGGTCTCCAGCGGCGAGAGGAGATAGTCCTGTTCCCTCAGGGCTTTGAAAGAGAACCGTGGGCCGCGGAGGAGAAGCAGAAATAAATGTGGGCCCGAAGCAGGGGATCTACGATGGACAGGAGTTTCAATCTGGAGCAGGAGACTGAGAAGAAGAAGCCATGTATGGAAAAAAAACAAAAAAACACCTGGAAACAACCATTCAAACATCGTTTCCACAGTTAGAGTTAAATACATTTTAAAAACATGATTTAAATCTGAATATCAGTTCAGCTTTATAATACCAAACACTCTCATTGTCCCCAAGTACAACTACAGTGTGTGCCAGGTTAGCTTAGTTTAGCATAAAGCACAGAAACAGGTAGCCTGTCTCTGTCCAAAGGTTAAAGATAAAACTCTAGTTGTTTAAAAGATTCAATTAATTCAATATAATGTGCTAATTATTTAGCTTTAGAGGTGCTGGTAGGTGGATTCTGTTACCTTTGGACATAGCCATTCTGACACTTTTTTCCACTCTTTATGCCAAGCTGAGCTCACCATGTGGTACCGATCCCCTTACTAATGCTCAGCAAGGAAGCCATATTTCCTAAAATACTGAACTATTCCTTTTAATATCTTTAAAAAAAAAAAAAAAAAAAAAAGTCAGAGCTTGTCAAGCCGGTAGGTTTATTATTGTTCTTGGAAATTGGAGATAAACAATGTCATGATAAGGTCCGGCTAACTTGTGCCCTTCCTCAGTGCTTTCAGTGTTTGGTTACATGATAACAGGTGATTATATTTGCATCACAAAATCTCTCATGAACTGAACCGAGCAGCTGGAAATGCTGAAGAAGACCGTGAGATGTGGTCAAAATATCTGGCAACAGTCTTTGGACCTTTTGTTTAAAATTGTGTTCAGTTTCACTGTCAGGTCAGTTTCAAGCTTTGGCTGATCTGAGCGACTGCTGGAAACTGATAGTTTTGTAATGAAATGATGAAACTTCCTTTATAATTCTTTTCTTCAGATACAGAATAAGAGAGTAATGAAATCATAGACTGTGTGTATAACTGTCCCTCTTCACCACGTCCTCCCGGTCCATTAACATGACCTCAGCACAAGACAAAAGACAGAACAGCCCGTCTTTCATCTCTCAATCTGTTGAGCGTCCCTCCACCATATGATCTATGAACGACTTCTCCATGAGTGTGTGTAAAAGATGAGAGCAGGCCTATCATCTGAAACTAAAATGATGGCCTCCGGCTACTCTAAATGAGCACAAGGAGAGTCAAAATCAGCTTTAACAAACTCCTAACCCCAACAGATGTCCAAAATAATTACCACAATCTGTCAGCCAAAGACAAAAATAGATGATCTTTAAATATTTTGCATTATTAATGGCCTGCTGTAGTAATGTCATCAAACTAAGCCGCCCCGAACCTCAATTAGCGCTGCGGATATTGGAAGAGAAGATCAAAGGAACGAGTCATTTTTAGATCTCGTACCACTGGTTAGAAAATGATTAGGTTTATGAACTGAAATCTCCCGTCCAGTATCAGCATCCTGTGTTGTATTTTTTGTGGCAAACATAGAAAGGTTTCATGATACAGATATAGATTTACAGGCTGTTTTTGAAAACAGGCCCTTTAGATGTTCAGCTGAACTCAATCTGCAGCCAGACAACAACCTGGAGAAGCTCGGCAACAGATCGTGTGGCCCTCAAAGACACCTGATCTTCATGGAGGAAGAGACAGAAGACACCAGACAGCCTGAATCTACAGAGGAATTATGGAAAGTTCTCCAAGATGTTGGAAAAACGTTCCTGCCAAGTAGTTGAAAAACGATGTGCAAGTTAATTGGTGAATAAAAACTAATTATGGCTTTTAGTCGCGAACACTTTTGCATATGTAGAGTATTGTTGGATGTAATACAGGAGTATACATTTGTTTTAAAGTATTGTGTCTTAGAGTAGGGTCATTTTTCGAGTCATAAATAATATGATGAGAGGATTGAGAACACTCTCATGTATGCAGATGAAGCCTTAGCATTAATGTTGGAAACAAGCAGTAAAGGCCGGTATCGCTGATTATTGAGTTGTATGTTGTTCTTATCTTCACTCAAAAAGTCATCTGACTCTCAGCAAGGAAACCGCTAACCATACCCAAAATGATTTATTTTAATTATAATTATGCTGCCCATTACATTAGTATCTTTAAAGATGTGAAACTTAAAGCAGAAAATCCGTTTGTTGTTGAAGCTTGTGCTTGTCACTGTTTAAATGTAACCACGTAGCTTCACATTTGGATTGTTCAAGATGAACATAAAGATTTTGTTCCTTTACGGTTCAGGAAGTCTGGTAAACATGGCTGCTTTCTTAATATTGAAAATGTGCATCTTTTTACCTGCCGTTTACGTCCCGACTCACAACATTCATTTGGCAGTATGTGCTCAGGTTCTGATCCTTGTTTCTGATTGGTTCTCCTGTTTGAATTCACACCGCCGCTTGTCTGCCAATTAAATCAACGTGTACTGCTCCAAGCAACAACACCAAAACGACTGCACATGTCAGATAAGATGAAGAGATATTTAAAAGAGTCATTCAGGAACCGGTGTAAAAACCTGTGAGCAGCACTCAGCCCTGTTGATAGTTCATCATCACTCAGCATGAGTCCACCTGAATGTAGACCTGGTTTGAGCTTCTGGGAACATTTGTCCTTCAATGAAGTCAGTTGTGATCTACAGACTTTGTGATCTTATTTGGTGGTTTAAAATCTAAACATTTTAATTTGAATTGAACTTATACTAAAGAACTGTAATAGTTCTGTTGGGCAACGCAGTATCACAACACAATGTGAAATAGACACGCCGATCCACTACAGCAAAACGTGAAATAGCCACACGTTGCACGGGTATGTGCGTGAAAGTTACACGATTTCCTTTAGTGGACACAAATGATACCTACTGCATGTGTAGAGCCATGTGATTTACAGGAAAATGAAACGTATAGCTAAAACACGTGGTTGGGGTTAGGGTACACAAAATGGTTGGTCTTGGGGAAAGAAAACATGGTTTTGGAAAGAACATGCTCGGGGTTAGGGAAAAATATAAACATGTTAGGAAACAAATAACAACTCAACAAAAATGTTGTCATTTCCTGGATTTGACCCCCCATCGTACCGCATGACAGTCTGTGACTGATGTCACCCCTCCTACCTCCTAAAAGTGCCAAAAAATGTCTTTTGTTGCCTCTGTTGCAGGACCTGTCACATGATCCCACCTCATAACATTTACTTGCGTGTAAGTTTCACGCTTTTAAAATATGTAACTTTCACGCCCTGACAGCCCAAAACGTGGCAACTTCAAGTTTTGTTGGGAGGTTTACACACCGACTAGTTTACATTTATTTTTTTTAAGTTTAAAACATTTGTCAGAAGTGTAATCAAATACAATTAGTTGCATTACTTTGATGACGTTTTTTTTTTATTTTTTTATAATTACATTACTTACTACATCTTCAACAGGGTAACTAGTAATCTGTAATATGAAATAAGTGACAAACCAACACTCTAATCCAGGACTGCTTTATTGGTATAAAACAGGGATTCAGTAAAATGCCAAGATAAAGACAAGATTAATTTCCAATCTTTAGGTGTTTTTTAATACAATGACAAGTTCCTGTCTTGAGCAGACTGAGATTCAGCTCCTGACTTTGGTGAAGAGACTTTGCTAGCAGCAAGACAATCCTGGTACAAGAAGACACACTGGCACACATCTGATGTGCTGAATGCTTTTAGGCAATGTCCACAGCTCTGTGATGCTGACCTCTGGCTGTGGACTCACATCAGTCACATCAAGGGCTCCCTGAGGAAAAAGGGATCTTACATGAGCACCGTGAGGGCCAGGAGCACACTGAGGAGGCTACTGAGCAAAACCACCGACGCACGAAGCGGCCCGGCCCCGTTCCCGTCAGCCGTGAAGGTGGTGTGAACCGCAGGTGGAGCGATCTGCCTCTGGCAGTGCCTCAGGTCGCCGCCCACGCAGGCGGCGTAGGCCATGGCGTGGGCGATGTAGTTCTGCTCCTGGACTCCCTGGAAGAGGTGGGCCATGGGTCCGCGGGCCAGCACCGCCACGTCCTCTCCGCTGTGGGTGGTGGACTTTAACGGGACGGCAGCGAACTGCACGTAGTCTTTAGTTTCTGGAAACGACACAGAAATGTGAGAAAGGGGTTCCCACGCATGGACTGGTTTGAATAAATACTTTTATATTAACAATGAAGCATTTCCAGTTTTTTTTGTCCTTAAATTCACTCCAGATCTTTCGGTCCGTGATAGTCTCGTCATATAAACAAAGAGATAATGAGTGTGTCTTACTGGTGGTGACATTGCGGAGGTCGGGGCGCTTTCCGTTAATGATTTTGTGTCCGGGCCCGTTGCCGTACATCAGCGTGGTGTAAGGTTTCATGTCCGTGGCCCACAGTGGAGACTTACCTGGAAAAACATTATGTTTGATTTAACATCCTTTTTTTTTTTTCCTTCACGTTGCTTCTTTCCGCCATAAAGTGCCCCACACACACACACACACACACACACACACACACACACACACACACACACACACACACACATGGATTTCTGGATCCCAAGGGTGCTGCTGGAGGTCTAGAGCTTGTTGAGTATCTCGGTGTTTCTCTCCAGATGAGCCGTTAGCCCGGTGAGGCTCCCACACTGATGAAGAGCGCAGTTTCACAAGCACACTAATCACTGCTGCACCGCTGGGAGGAGGAAGAGGAGGAGGGTAAAATAAGGATAAGACAGGAAAGAGGGAGTAGAAAGGGGGGAGCAGCAAGACATAACCATGGCTTAATCAATACAGGCTTTGAAGACTGATGGTGACATATTTGTGTATTTAGACCTGACAAGATAGTCAAAGCCTGCAGGCAACAGGTGGATGGACATTATATTGGTAGTGATGAGTAATCTGTATTAAAAACACTTCACAGTTCATTACAAAATAATACTACAACTCCTTTTACTGCAGTATCGGCTTTGTTACCTCATCTTTTAGTCTTCTTTTAGTCCCCCACGAACACTAATAGTGGACCTTCTCCTCTTGTCTTCCTGTCCTCCATCGATACAGTATATTTGTATGTTAGCCCGTCTATTCGAAGTAATTAAACTGCAGTGTTTGGACTGCAACCTCAAGCGTTACTAAATTCTTGGTAACTGACCCACCAGCTAAATGTGTAATACAACCATGAGTTGGGGTGACCAGGTGTCCCACATTATGAGGGACTGCGCAGCATTTTTATCCCCTGTCCTGTGATCCACATGTTGAGACAATGTCCTACTTTTTTGATTGCTCTCCTTTCCAAAATGTGGACAAAGATGTTCCCACGGAAACCAAAGACGATGCCAGAAGGATCAGTAAACAGCAGCTGATGTAACTCACGTTTACCACACTGCAGCACTGACACTCATTCAGGTCAGCAGACCGGGTAGGAAGCTGCCTGGTCACCCTACCATCAGTCCACTGGAGGACACGGTGTCAGTGTCAATTAGGCGTGAAAAGTACATGCATGACTGACCAGGGTGGAAGACAGAAGTCATGTGATGAAGTCCGATAAAGTTTTGGATTTTGGATGGAACGAACACAATCGCAGGACTTTCACCCGGGAGTCCAAACGCTCGAGTCCGTCAGGAAATAAAGGCGAACGTCGATTTCTTTTAGGTAACTTCCGTCAATTAAATACATAATACATTTAACTCATGTATGTTACGTATCTTATGTGGCATCTGTAACATTATATAAAATTAATTATAAACCATGTGGCTTTTGGTGCCTAAATCTAAAGCAATTTACTTTTCTCACCTCCGTTAAGCAAAACATGACAGTGACACGGTGTCCTCTGGTGGACGGATGGGTGTATTACATGCTTTTGATGTGAGACCTGGTTGGTCAGAAGACATTTTAAGGGCAGCTTCAACAATAACACATAAAAATCTAAAATTTTGGAACAAACATACATTTTTTTGTTTTTTTTATCTGTAGGTTTTAAGCATAGGTGGCGCTATAAAGAGGCTACTGGCCAAAAACTGTCTCTGAAATATTTCAGGAATTTAAAAAAAAAATAACCAACAAAATCATGATTTGTTTGCGCAGCATACTGGCAAAAACTAAAACTCCCGACTAACAGTAAGATATTACTTATATGCTTTTAATAATGATATTTGGTAACCAAGGCTACCTGCATCATTTCCTTTACTAGGCACCCAAGACCTGAACTTAGCTGTAAAAGAGAGGAAACAAGGTGTGACAGTTTTTGTTGTTGTTGTTGTTTGTTTTGTGGCGATCACAGTTCCTGTTTAAAAGTTAAGCAAAATATCTCCAAGGAGACGAGAACCAAAACTCTTCGCACAGCTAAATGGCATTTGAGTGAATTGAGCTGTGGAAGGCTCAATTTAGCAACAGGTTTTTCCATTAATGATGTTTTTGTTCTGTTCAGTGAACGACAACAGTAAAGTGAAACAGCTCAGTGGACTCTAGCCACCATTCATTTTGTTATTTACACACTTCTCTCTGTGACATATCAAAATGTCTTCTGTGGGGAAAAAAAAAGGACATCCAGATGAAGGAGAGAGAACAGTGAGGAAGAGGAGTATGAACGCTCGATAAGGAAACCCTCCAAAGGGAGATGAACGGGGGGGGGGGGGGGGTATGGGATGACAGAGCGAGGAAAACTGTAAGAGGAGAGAGGGAGGTGTTGGTGTTGATGGTCGGAGACAGGTAGAAGGAAGAGAGGTGAGGGGGAAGCGGGGGACTGAAATAGAAAGGCGAGCGGGAGAAAGGCTGCCAGCTATATGCGTTTACCCACCCTGTAATTGTAGGGGGAGAGAAAGCAGAGGAAATGTCAAGCTGCTGGTGGCAGAGACACACACACACACACACACACACACACACACACACACACACACACACACACACACACACACACACACACACACACACACACACACACACACACACACACACACACACACAAAATGCCACCTCGGGTGTCCATTGTCATGGCAGCTAAACACCTGCAGGGGGGAAAGGATGGATGGAGCGCTGGGTCAACGGGAGAGAAGAACAACATGTGCAGAAAAATAACTGCACAGATGAAAGCCTTGTACGTGATTCGAAATTAAAGCCCTCTACACAGGAAGTCAGTTCATATTTACCCAGAATGCTCTGCCCCCGAAACGGGAATCCATTCAGTGTAAGAGGGTGGGAGTGGTCAGCCATCACCACAGTGAGAGTCTCGTGCTCTTTGGTGAGTTCGAGGCCCTTGGCGATGGCGTTGTCAAAGGCAACCGTCTCGTGGAGCGCCATGTATGCCCGGCCGTTGTGGTGAGCCTGGTCGATACGCCCACCTGAACACAGGGAGGAGAAGGTTGAAGAAGGTTAGAGAGGAGGGCTGCTGGGAAGTAAAAGGCTTCTGGTACTGGTTGGTACTTAAAGTAACAGAGAACAGTTGATTCTTACCCTCAAATGTAAGAAAAAGTGCGTCCAGTTGAATGAAACCAGGTACGACTGATTAGTTCTGTCATTTCTAAATATTAAAATTATGCTTATTCAGTAAGACAAATAATCATTTTATTAAGCAGTCAAACATTTCCGGAGAAAATAACCTGATTCAGACAGTAGAGCTGTAGATCTACGACTTGAGATTTGGACTCGAGTCAGACTTGAAGCACAACGATTAGGTTTAGAGATTTGAGCTGGTAAAACATTGAAACAATTAAAACAGAAAAGAAAGCAACAGGTAGATTTTTCACAACTATAATATTCCATCATGGAGTCTTACACATTATAATAACTTTGTTATGCAAAAAAACAAAACAAAAAAACAACAACGATTACAGAATTGTTCAGAGTGTAATTTGTAATTCGTTATTCTAATGAGCAGCATTCAGAGACCCTAAACGCCGGCAGGGCATCATTCATTTGCTTTTACCGTAACTCCTCACAGACTTGACTGAAAACTTGCTATAAAAAATAACTTGAGATTTAAACCTTAATTTGTACTCGTCTCAAATGACTTCAAACTCAATCTGAACTTGTCTCTTGAGATTTAACTGACATTTGTCCTCAATGACTGTAAACGTGATAAAGACTTGACTCCCACTTGTCTTGAATGACTTCTGACTCGACGCAGGGGAGTCTCAGATGACGACACTTGACTTGGACTTATCTCGCAGGACTTCTTCAAGTCTTTCTTAGTACTTGACTTAACTCTGTAAATAATTCATGGCGCTGACTTGATGCAGGACTCGGACTTGTGTAGCTACTATAAATTAAGACTTGAATCTTGAGTGATTTAAGAGTTCCCTCTGGTTTATCCCAGATGAATTAAAGCTTGACTTAATTGAAACCGGTTTATTTTAAATGACTCGAGACTTGACTCTGGCTTGCCTCAAACGTCTTGGTACTTGACTGAAACATGGTGGAAATCACTTCACACTTTCATAAAAATGTAGTAAGAGGACTCGACACAGGACTCCGATGACTCCGGTCTCGAGTCTGACTTGTCTCGAATGAGTTGGGACTTGATAAGACTTCAAATCGGGTTTGAAAGCTATTATCTACTCTGCAAAACATCCAAAGAACTGTAATCCATCTCTGAGAGGGAGAGTGATTTACATTTCATTGAGCTATCCAGACTTATTACTGAAGCAGATGTGAAGCAGAAAGATTTCGAAGTTGAACCTTTTCTCCAGCGGAGTGTAATTATTATGTGTTGTTTTTTTTTACTCCCGTCCCTCTCCAGGAGCTATATTGGAAAGTGAAGTTAATAAGTTGTGATCTCGGCGAGCTGTCAGTGATTGGGTGCACCATATGCCGGCTTCTATTTATACATTTGCCTGTTATTTTAGAGTCATTGTGAAGACGCTCGCCAGCACCGTGCAGTCCCCAGGCAGCAGCCTCAGATTAAAGGAGAGATGGATGAGGAAGGCCGGTGAGGCAGCTGTGTGGAACAGAGACACATCAGGCGAAGCGCACTCCTCCTGCACACACTGCGGCAAAACTCATCGAGCTGTATGCAGAATCAATGCCAAGTCACCGGAGCTACTGCAGGTACACACTGTTCTCTAACATCACGATGAAGAAGCGCAGACCACGAGCATCACCTTTAAGCAGCACGCGTCAGCGCTCAAAACACATATTGATATTTTAGCAAACCACAACAATTACTGCAACGCAGTCATTTAATTGCCTGTAAGGTTCCCTTTGTGATTATTACAGGATCAGTGTTTTAATTGATCCGCCTGGACCAACCACAATGTTCTCCTTTCCTATTTTTGGTCAAACCTCCGTCTCTCTGGGGATTTCATTATCCCGTCTTTGATGGATGATGCAATGGGCGAAGCTGCTGTCCTCACCCTCCACTAGCAGGAAGAAGCCTTTAGGGTTTCTCTGCAAGATGCGGACGGCCTTCTCCGTGGTCTCGACGATGGACGGATCCATTTTTGGGTTCCTCTCTGTCTCAAAGCGAAGATCACCAGGTTCGAACAGCGCTGGAGGGGAGAGAGGTAGAAAGAAATTCAAACTACAGTTTGTCAAATTCCCCGGCCTACAGTAGAGCGGAGGTGCAGCAGCAGCGAGGAAAGTCCTGTCTTCCTCCTACTAACACTATTTTCAGCACACAGGAAGCAGCGGAAAAATCCAAAGTCTCTGTTGCACTCTGTCCAGAAAAAGCACGATGACTGGATCTCTACATCTCCTCCACACCATCACACACACCATCACACACACCATCACACACCATCACACACCACCAAGAGGACTAACATCATGACACATCAAACACACTGTGCAATACCTGCAAAGTTAGAAACCAGCCAGTACTAACAAACATATTTCGAAAATCGTTCGTTTTGAGAGGGGTAAATAGGCTAAAATATTGAAAGATGTACATTAACATGATTGTATCAAAAGTACAATATGTGATTTTTCCTGCCAAGAATGAGTTAGTTGACCTGCGGCCTGAACTTCAAAGCAGGATTTGCGGTTAGCGAGGTAACTTCATCTTAAACTCCGGGTTCTCTGTACTACGAAGCTGGTTCACTTCTTAAATAGACAGATATATCGCCATGGCAACTTATACTGCAGAGCTAACCTGCTCCGGAGCAGGCAATGTTAAAGATTTCAAATCAGAACGTACAGAAGTATCGCGTACTGACCAATCAATTCTATCCGAAAAATGTCATCACGAGTCGCAGAAGTCTCTGCGTGAGACGGTGAGAAAGTCAGAGTGATCAGAGACCAACAAACCTCTTGGGCTTTCTCTGGCCAGTTTTATGTGACATATAAATTCTATTTCATGGCGTTTTTTATTGATGTTCATTTTACACCAGAAACTGACTGAAGCTGAAACTTGTTGTACGTATATGACAATTCACCCCTTTAAATTATTTTTATATTCATTTCTTATTTGTTCCTCAGTCTGTTCTGAAATGATACATGTCATGAAAATACATCTAAGAATACATGAATAAAATGAAAGAGACACATAATTAGAGTCAAATCCTCCCGTGCACTTTATGGTAAGATGATATTAAGCCTTTCAACTTAGGCTACACATCCATACAGTCTGCGATTTATAAAATTTTTTTACAGGCGCATCCCTCCATCATTCAGCAGCTGCAGCTGTGCTGCTTTCAGATGGATTATGTGTTTAACTTCCTCATACTTTCCAAAATTATAGTTTGCTATAGTTTCTGAAATATGTCGCTCGGCTGTCGGTACACCTGTCCATGTTTGTGATTGATCAGATGCTGCAAACTCGTCAATCTCAATCTCACGATCTCGTTGATCAGGATTTCTTAAGCCAGATAACAGAAAGACATCCTGGGTATGTTGAACCTGCTACGTAGTGCATGCCTCGGATGTTTACGGTTTCTTTCCACGTGCACAGAGTAACTTATGGGTGAAATGTGAAGCTAATTCAACCTAAAATAATTGTAATTTGATGTTATAGAAACATATTGGCACCATTTCTGCTTAAGAACATGTGTAAGCATGGTGCTGTTAGGCATTTCTTTTTGTTGTGTACTACTACACGGGGTGGGGAACCTGCCGCCACAGTGAGAATACTGACGTACGGAGACTTCTCCTGCACAATTTTATTTCATAAATATTAATGAAGCAAAACTCACACGTTCTGTTGAGACTGACAGTATGTGATTTTGTTTATTTCTTTTATTTTGCGTCAACAGAAGAACTATCACGACAGTTGTTTATTAGACTTGTTTATGCACTAGACTAGGCGTTGAGATTATACAGTAGTTTATGCATTCGTTTACGAATTAGTTCCTGCATTGATTCTGCGCTGCACTACATTTATGTATTAAGTCTGTGTACTGACAATGCTCTGTGTTTATGCAGAGTTTCTGTACTGAGTTTATACACTGGGTGCATGCACCGTATGCAGTGGGTTTATGTACTGAATTAGGGCATCAGTTTGTTTTACTGACTCGGATGTCTTTAGGCACTTTCAGTTACACAAGGATCCAAATCTTTGATAAAAAAAACAATGTCCACTTAAATACTCAAAAGGAATTGAATGCTCCTCTTACATTCTGAGAGCAGTGAGGAAATAAAGAGCCCTGAATGTAGTCTGAGTCATTTAAATCGCACCAAGGGACAGAAAGCTAATGTAGATTTCACTCCATGTCTTCTGCATGTGTGAATAAATGACTCTTTGCTGGTAAATTCCTCATAGCAACTTTACAAGCTAATGGTAAGCCAGTAGTTTATATCTGTCTCTCAGACTGACGCTATCACCGTCCATGCTAAAGTACAGCTCTTCCCTTACTTTCTGTTTTACTTGTCAAGAGTACAGATGTCCCACAAAGCTGTAGTTCCAGTTCAGATCAAGAAAAACTTAAAAAATGTCAAATTAATGTTATTAAAACATAAATTATTGCTGCATATGTCAGCTCCAGGGTGGTGTTATTGTGCGAGGCTCACTGGGACCCGTAAATGGAACTGAGCCATAATTAATGCCATCAGTTACATGTGTTTTCTGCTGCTGAGCTAAGTGGAAGAGTAAATATAATAATTTAAATGTCAGGACACTTGTGAAGTCAAATTGTGTTAAACTAACTTTAAAGCAATAACTTATAATAACATATTGGGAACATTTCGGGAAACACGTTTATCCACTTTCTTGCGTAAGAAGATGACATCATTCTCGTTTCTGTGCATTAAATATGAAGAATATGAAGTCGGTTAGCATAAAGACCGAAAACAATCTGTTTTATGGTCTGCACAAAACAGAAGAAATAAGTGAGGCACAACTTGTTAATCAGTGTGTCCTTGCTTCCAGTCTTCATGCTTATAGCTAACGTTATGGCTACTGGCTCAAGCTGCTTCTTTAAGTGTATTATTTTCTAAATTATGAGTAGATACGGTTCAAACACATTTTCAGAAGCATTTATATGATCATGAATATACCTACTTTGCAAATGCAGTCACTATAACATACAGTATTAATACAGTAATCATATGAAATTAACACCAGAATATTATAAAAGCAGTAATTACAGTAAACACACGATGTACTGACCACCGATTTTTTTTTTTTTTTAAAAAACGTGCGCTGTGCATGTTTTGACACCTTGAAAACATGAATTAGGTCAGCAATAGTAGATTAAGGTAAAAAAAACAACAAAAAAAGATTCATCATTCAGGACTGACATCACTAATACAAAATGAAATGAGCACGTTGGTGAGAGAACCAAGGACACCACAGGTCTATTGATGTTGTGTTGTTTAAGGGCCAGATGGGAAGCATGGTGTCACGAGGAAAGAAATGTGAGAGGAAGGAAAAAAAAAAAAAACCTTACCCATGAGGTAGTCTGTTTTTTCAGGGTCAACAGCATCAAAATCTGCTTTATTCCACACATAGCGGGCTACCTGTAACAAAGAAAAGAAACATTAACATGGTAAGTTGGAGGTAGTAAAAGTCTTTGTTTGTTGTGAGTCACTGGATGAGTCACATGCTTGTGTTTAGTCTTCTATTACTCCGTTCTCTCAGCTGACAGTGTTTATGTTTACAATCTGAATTAATGTCAATCTTTTAAAAGAAAAAAATCCACACAGCGTCACGGTCAAATTAACTCTGATAAACACTCCAACTGCTCCAGAGGATGATGCCTGCAAACAAGTGCATCCCTCCTCACTGCTCCTTCTTTCTGGTAGCAATAACAATGTTCTGTATGTACATTTAATAAATTCATTGTACAAAACAAAGTAAACTATATTTTTTGCAGACTAAAGGAAGCAGATTTTCATGAAAAGTACAAAAAACGTCTCTCACCACTAAATACATTCCAGCTCTGTTTCTACCTCTAAAAAAAAAATTGTCTTTCAAACAAATAAAAGGAGGTAAAATTCCTTTGTGATGCTCAGTGGATCGAAAAATTAATAAGAATGACTCAACGACAATACTCAAGTGTCAAATTTCAACCAAATCTCCAGCAGAAACCTTTAATTGTTATTTGTAAAACGGATGACAGTTTTTCATATTTTCCACGTGGGACATGTGATCACATGTGAGATGTGTTAAAACACGTTGCAACATGTTTTTACACCATGAAAACATTCCCAAAACAAGTTTCCCGTGGGCAAAATGAAGGTTTCACGTGTCAGAAAACCGCCAGAGCAAAATCACATTTCAACAACATTTGGAAGTTTTTTTTGGTTTAGTTTGTGTCATCTTTAAATGAAAGATCTATTCTTCATCGTCCAAACAAGGTCAGTACACATGCTTTGTCTGCTACATAAAGTTCCTTCATTATGGTAGATGTGTAGATTATGAGGTAATTGAGCTAGTAACATACCAATAGTATATCAATAAACAGCTAACATAACAGAAATGTCAGTAATGTTATACTATGAGCCACCTTTACAAGCTACAGCTGGCCACATTGACACCTGTTTGCTCACCAGACTAGAAGAAAAGTACAGAGTTAAGCATCAAACTGCATTCCCAGAAAACAACACCAATGTTAGCTCCTGATGGCTTCTGCGTTTCAGAACGTTTTAGTTATTGTTGTCTTCATCATAACAAGGAGTTAAGAGTACGCTGCTTCTTCCTCTCGTGTTGGACTGAAGGCCGACTGGATGCTACAGCGACTGACTATCACCTCTAGAGGCATAAAGTGGTATTACAAGCTGGGACGGGCTGGAGCTCGCTGGCCAGCCGACTAATTTCAGTCAACATCAGAGCAACACCACAAAGACGTCTGACACAACGGCAACATCGTTATTTCGTCACCTTCTGTGGATTCTTGTGGTTCATTTTTAAATGTTTTCAACTAAAAATCGTACATATTTTACCTTTGACAACCTACAATGTCAGCTGTAATACAAGTATGCCCTCATGCTTGTATTTCATCTAATGCAGCTAAAGAAGGTCAACCACTCAACAACAAAACACAGCAGTATATCACCATTACCACAGGGCACAGTTACATCACAGTCAGGGTGGGGGCTGGGGAGAAGTTCACACAGTAGATAGCATCAGACACAGAGCTTTTCCTCTGGGTGCCGTTACTCTCAGAGAAATCTGAGCCCTGACATTAAAATAAATAAATAAATAAAATGTACTTTGGTACACTTCAGTGTTCTGATTTCACACCATCTCACATTACTGAGTCATTTTGCAACCCCCGAAGCAGTTGTTACGAGTTCAGTTGTTTTCCGTGTCTGGTTAAACAAAAGTTGAATTCAATTTAATCTATATAGCACCAAATCACAACACAAGTTATTTCATGGCACTTAACACATTAAAGTCCTTACAACAGAACTTTATAACATTATACAGAGAAACTCAACAATTCCCACATAAGCAAGGAGGGAAAAACTTTAAGGGAATCTCTTTAAGGGAGAAAAACCTCCAACAGAGGGAAGGAAGGAAAAACTCCCTTTTAACAGGAAGAAACCTCCGACAGAACCAGGCTCAGAGGTGGGCGGCCATCTGCCTCGACCGGTCGGGGAGAGAGGAGAGCAGAGAGAGAAAAGGACAGTGTTACCTTTCCAACTTTCAAGCTCTGCCACTCTTTGATTAGATTGCGTCCGTCTCTTCTTTTGCCCCTGGAGGAGTAATCCCAGGGGTACTCTGGGTCCTTATAGCCCCTGGGGGTCATGTACTTTCTACCGCCACCAATGATCACCTGGACACACACACACACACACACACACACACACACACACACACACACACACACACACACACACACACACACACACACACACACACACACACACACACACACACACACACACACTTACTTAGTGGCAATTCAGCTGTTGTGGAACCAAATATAAAGTTAGAAAGAGAGACTGACGTCAATGTCTGTGTTTTCGATGAGCTGGGAGGCGATGTCGGTGCAGCCGTCCTTCTTGGCGGCTTCGGGCATGTCAGCATCGCTGTACCACTTCCTGCTGGCGCTGTGGGCGTAGGTGGTCGCCGGGGTGGCGTGTTGCACCCGCGTAGTTGTTACAATGCCAACAGACTTGCCTACGACATAAATACAGCACAATAGAGTATTCATGCAGTAAAGAATACACCCCCTGCTGTGTGTTTGTGTACCGTGAGAACGGATTTCATAGTCGAGTCATTAATCAACAGCGTTCTCCACCCCCTGTAGAGACTGTACATATATTGCAGTTAGGTTGATGCATAGTCTAATAAATATAGTTATTGTCCTTTGAACATCGTGATGCCTGACATTCGTCTTTAAATTGTCCGTACAGGCCCCAAAAAGATATTAAACAGACACCAATGTACACCAAGATAGGAGGGATTGACTCCAACAATTTTCACTGAGACTTTATCAAATTTCTACAAACACAAATTCATAAAAGTCTCATTTGAACAAAGGTATTATCATATAAAATATAAACACGGTGGATTCAAATTGATTTAAAGTTAGATACTCCTGTTCTCATGCTGCACAGAAAGTCACTGTATTTATTCTGCAGATTATGCTGATATATCACGACTGAAATGTTCAACCACTCATGCCACATTTTGGTGAATGCACAATTCTATCAATTTTTTTAAATATTGGGTGATGCTTTAGATTAGTCAACAGTGTTGTGAGCCCGAGAGGTCGTGGCCCTCAGGTGGGACTTCCTAGCAACATATAAAGGTCAATAAAACCATTCGAGGACCATTTGTAAAATGTTTTTATGACATCAAATAGAGACGAGCTTCCTTGTTCTTTGCACCACACTCACATCCACGCACCTGAGCGTCAGTCTGTGCTGTGTCTGGGTCAGGGCCACGACTCGGCTGTGTTCGTTATGTGATATTTATGGTGTCTGATAATGGTGGAACATGATAAGAGTGGAGGTGCTTCCCAGTGCAGCACATGATCCTGTCGTGGAACCTGAGGCTCCGTGCTCCCCCGGTGGCCCCTGTAATACCACTGCTGCCGGGGCCACCGCCGCTCACAGCAGAGCGCTCAGCTGTAAAATAGGGTTTTTGTGGAGGTTGTACAAGACCTGAGGGATTTTCTTTTGTCAGGAAGCGGAGCTAAAGCGTGACACGTGTCAGGTATATCTGCCCGCTCTTTGACCAGGATTCACAAAATCCTATTTGCTGCTTCTTTCACGACATGGATTGAAGACAAGCTGCATTCTTATCTGCTGGGTGTCATCTGCACGGCAATGAGCTCTACTTCTTCACATGAGCCTGTTTACATCTGTAGAAAATTACCATCGTCATTAGTGAAACATCTGCTCTATTAGTTCATCCTTTTCTCATTCATCTTCATTATTTGACGCATTATTGTGTAAACATTATGATAATGGTATTCTTGTGCCATCTTTTACTTAGAGTTTCACTCCGAGGTATTTTCTTACATTTATGAGGATTTAATATGACCACTGTATATAAAGCATACTGCTGACAATTTGCCACTAAAGGGTGCTTCTGCCAATGTGTTTGTCATTCAACATTAAACGCAGTGGTAAGGAGTTTTAAGGACACTTTTTTTTTTTTTTTTGCTTAAATCCACTAAATAAGTTAAATTAACCAACAACCTGTGCATTCACATTTAGTTATTTTTGTGGAATATTTTCTGTTGCAAATTTCCTGCCATGGCAAAAAAAAAAAAAGATGGGATGACTGTTCTTAAAGTCAAATTTAAAGCAACATGGCATCAAACAAAAGCGTGTCAGACACCCACCAGTCCACTATACCGTGTCAGTGTCACGTTTTGCAGTGGTTATGTTTAGGAAAAGATCAGGGTTTGGGTTAAAATATTTGATTTTATGTCAGAAAAAAATTTCTCCTTGGGGATTAATAAAGTAAATACCTACCTACCTACCTAATATCATATTAAGTTAAATACAGTACTTTACACAAGTAAATTACTTATGTTACTTAAAATCCTCGACTTTTGCTTTCTCGCAGACTCGACCACTGACTTTGTGTTGGTTTCGTCCAACCACCTCCTGACATGGACTTTATCACGCTTTATACTTTGTCACATGACCTCCTTCTTCAACCCTGATCGTACATGCCTGTAATTCTCATGCCTACGACTCAGGTGACTCTGTGCCCTCTAGTGGACTGATGGGTGTATTACATTTTGTCAAAATGCCATGCTGTTCAAAGCTCTGATCGGCTTGACAGTTTCTTCAACTGAAAAGTATTCAATGAGCACAGCATCAGACCCAGCCGAGTTTATAAAAATAAAAAAATAAAAGTCCTGGGTCATAATTCAGCGGTCTGGAAGCAGGCTGATGGGCCTATGATTCCAAAACAAAAAGTCAGGAGCACCAGGTTCATGCTTTAAAGGCATCTTTAAGTGTGGATAATTAATGTTTGAGAGCCCTCTCTACTCGCTCTCTCACTTAACTGTCTTAGAATAAAAAAAAATCTAAAGGTCATATGAAATAATATACATGCAATAATTTACATTGTAGTGTACATGTGGCGACCGTACCGGCATCTTTGGCCCACTTTAAGATGGACGTGACCTCGTTGCCCTTCTGAGTTCTGCAGATGCCGTTGCGAGCGGCTGCGTTCACGCCGATGACGTTCAGGTTGGTTTTCACTCCGCACAGATACGCCGTGGCCGTGGCCGCACTGTCGGGAATCTGGAAGTCCACACTGTAGGTCTGCACAACAAGAAATATACATGAGCTTTAAAAATACCATAAAAATGGGCTTAATTGGCCAATAAGCTGAATAATTACAATACTGCAATCTGTCAAATCACTGCTCAAATATTTACCATTTTTACACACCCACTATTAATATTAGTTAATGTATGTTTGAATCTCGGTGTATTTTTGTCTTTGTAAAGATTTTACCAAGTCTTATTAAGAGCTGCAAAATTATAAAATAGATTATTGATTTGCATTAATAACAGTGTAGGTTGTGCAGAATAACAGAAGGACAGTGATACAAAAATAAAAAATACAAGGCATGCACTATGAAAACATTGTAAGTATAAAAAGATACCATAATAAATGCATAATATGACAGGGACAAAAAACAACAGTTACAGGACAACACGGTTACTATTATTCAAGCTGGGTAGCACCGTGGCACCAAAGCTGTTAATTTGCTAAAAAAAAAAAAATCCCCAATGATTTTTTTGGGAACATATAGTTTCTGCATTCTGGCTCTGTAGGGCAGGATATAGTGTTTATAATGTATGCTAGATCCATGTCTGTTCACAATGCACAAATCCAAGCACACACTCCCACGCTGAGGAAGAATTGCTGCTATCCTAATATATGCAAAATTGACTTGCCATAAAGATACTCCATCTCACAGAGCAGATGTACGGCCGCGGGGCTGATCACATTCATATTCACTACTGAAGGTCCAAGGATGGAGGGCGTTCCATCCTCTACAGATGTAGAATAATGTTCAGCCCATTTACAAAATGGACTTTGCTCAATCACAAGACACATTTGTTCAGTGAGCACCTCTAGTTGTTTTCTCAAATTAAAGAAATGAATGGATATGAATGCACTTGGCTACACATTTGTGTGCAGGCAGTTGTCCATTCATTGATTTGAATGTGCGTGTATGCAGTGTGTGTGTGTGTGTGTGTGTGTGTGTGTGTGTGTGTGTGTGTGTGTGTGTGTGTGTGTGTGTGTGTGTGTGTGTGTGTGTGTGTGTGTGTGTGTGTGTGTGTGTGTGTGTACCTTAGCCAGTCCCACACTGGGGAAGGTGTCCATGGTCATCACTGTCTCCTCCCCGGTCTGGTTCTGCAGCTGTCCCTTCAGGATACGAGCTGCCGTGTAGGTTGTGATTCCCATCCCTGAAGCACACAACACACACAAACAATTGAATGTCTCTGTCTTGCTGCAAAGATCAAAGTCTCACTGTACGTTGCCACAACTTCTTGTTTGATTTGAAATATTTGTTTTTGGTGATGCAAATTGGTAGAACAGACAGGAAACAGGAGAGACCGGACCCAAGATGATATAAAAAAGATCCTGCTCGTTTGACCTCTTCAGCCAGGCAAGGCTGTCTAGTGTTGTTAGTGAAAGGAACCGACTGTGTTGTGTAACCTACCATCTCCGAGGAAAAACAGGATGTTCTTGGCAACATTGGTGTTGAACTTCCTGTCCAGTACTGACTGCAAAGACTTCCTGGCCTGTGACCTCCAGAACTCTGGGTTCTCCTCCTCAACTGTAAAACACACAAACTGGTGTTAGTCCACGAATAAAAGTATGGCAGCACTGTCTTGAACCAATATAGTAAAAAAAAAAAGTGCAAAAATGGGTGGACATTAATAGACCTGGGTGGCGTGCCCAAGCAAAACAATACTGTTTGTACTTTTAAATGTCAGACATATTTTACTGTTTAATGCAACATTTCCTGCTGAAGCGTGACTTTCAGTCATCAAATTAGCAATTAAGCTTAATTCACTTAAAAAAAAAAAAAAAAAAATAGGTGTAATAAACCAGATATGGACATATTGGTTGGGGGAAATGCAGTGAGCTGACAAATGCTGCAGGTGAAGCTCTTATGACTTTCTTTTGACTTGCTCACCTCCAACACCGCTTTAAATGCATGAATCATTAAAAAAAAAACAGCAATATTTTTTTCTGATAGTATTTTTTACTTTTTAGGACATGCAAAGTGATATAAAACAATTTATTTTAATAAATATAATTTTGGCCAAGAAGAAGTGTCCACTAGAGTGAACATCATACAATCCTGTCATAAATGAATCATGATAATAAAAATAATCACATTTTTCCAAAGTGTTATTAATCCTCTTTAGGCATAAAGAAAAAAATATTTTATTTATTTTAACGCACTTTTTCAGTTTTTATATATCTAGTCATGTGGACATCATGCATTTGAATCGTCAACTCATCAATTTTCAATTACTCATCACTGCCACTAACATCATCCTAACTTAAGTCGGATAGTATTTGCTTCACTATCCTGCAGGTGTTTCTATCATGCCCTGCACTTCAGCTCTACAAAATTGAAAGACAATAACTGACATTAACATAATGAACTAAGATAATGGAATTAATCTGCACAAAAAAATCTTTTTTGGTTTCAAAAACTGAAAGTTACAGTCAAATAACATAAATTCAGCAATTTACAAAGAAAAAGTTAAATCAGATGAAGAATTTCCAAGAATTCAGTGATTATTGGTTATTTCCTCCCAACAGAAAGTCAGTACTTTGAAATGTTAACAAATATATTACTCCTTAGTCATTACTTGATGCAGTTTTTTGTTTGTTTTTTTTTACCTGCAAAGGTCTTCTACTATGGAAGAATTTGCAAGATATTCCTGAGCTGCATGGCATTTCTGGTCTCTTGTCGGCTATCTTGGTTTTGACACATTTGGGGTATTAGTCAACAGACTTATAATGGTTTGGCCAGTGGGTGGCAGTAGATGGGGTGACTCATTAGCTTCCACTGATATGCAACTCTACCATCAAAAAACAGCTTTTGAATAGCTGTCCACTGTAGTGACCGCTATGCATGAAGGGGTTAAAGTAACCAAACTAACTTTGGTACGTGGTGAAGATGAAAAACAAAGAGCACCATGCCAGCACTGCAATGGCTATAGGCACAGATAACCCCCACTAGGATGGAGAAATGGTTTCTACCAGCAACATTTTCTATTTAAAACACCTCAGGTGAATTCCTCATCTTTATGAAAGAACACTCTGCTCGAGTCTGGCCAGTCCTTGCAGGAAATCACCGATCTCACTCGAGGTGTAACTTTACGCTTTGAACAAACTTCAAACTAAAATGTGACGGATGCGAGTCAGAGAGACGTTCACTGTTCATCACTGAGCAGAACAAACAAAACTCCTTTGGGACTTGAATGCTTGTGTGTTAGGATGTTTGTTTGTACCAACAGCTGTCACACCTCACTCTCATGCTCTCTTATCTGCTGTCAACATTTAGTTTGACACAGTAGTCCGCTGTTACACAATGAATGCTGATAACAGGCAGTTGCACAACTTCACATGTACCAAATGTGCTGATTTTAAAAGTTTGGAAGCCTCGTACAAAAGAAAATGGAAAGGAAAGTGTTTCAAGGATGAAAGGAGAAGTGGAAACGAAGGAATCTTTCAGGAGAAAAAAGGGAGACCGAAATGAGGACGTAACAGAGCAACGTGAGAGGAGAGAGTGAATCTTGACTGGCGCATAATTAAGTTTTAAAACAGTAAGATAGAAAAGAAGTCTAACTCGGGTGAAAAGAGAGGAATCTTACATCAAACTCGATATGTTTTGGTCGCTCTGATGTTGACTGGTTTGTGTGAATGCGAGACAAAGAAATGCAACAAGAAAAGGCAAGATTTTACATAGAGAAAGTATGCTGATGAAAATCTGCAGCAAAACTCGAAAAAGCTGAAATAAATATGTGAAAATGAAAGAACTAACAGAAGATAAGTGTCTGCTGACTGAAAGCAGTTGAAGGTTATGTATGAACAGTGGAAGTGTTGAGGCTCTTCAAAGAAGATGTCAGATCTGAAAGGGTTTGAGGTGTTCAAATGTCAGCTGGAGAGGATGAACTCAAATGTAGAGTTAAGTCATTAGTGGTGAAAACGGCTGAACTGTCAGCTGAAGGGTAAGAGATGAAAGCAGTGGAAATGTCTTTGGAAGTGTAACAAATAAATGTGTTGAAATGTCAGTTAACGGGGGGAAAAATGGGTTTTGATGTGTAACCACTGAAAGCAGTTGAAATATAATTTAAAAAGGGAAAAGATGAAAGCAATGGAAATGTATTCTTAACTGGACTAAAAGCAGTGGAAATGTCACTTAAAAGAGGAAAAACTATTAAAGCAATGGAAATGTCTTTATAACTGTACCCACCGAAAGCATTGGAAATGTCACTAAAGGGGGAAATAATGAAAACAAAGGGAAAGCCTTTATAAGTATGAGCGTCGAAAGCAGTTGAAGTGTCACTTGAAAAGTAAAAGATGAAAGTGTTACGCGCCTGAAAACGGGGAGAAATAATCACAAGAGTGCTGCAATGAACGCGTTCACCGGATTCACCGGGTTTACAGGCGGAGACGAAAGCAATCGATCTCCGGATCGATGATTAGGCTGCTGAGCGGATGATTGATTAAACAATAATTAATGAATTTTGAACACAAAAATAGATTAAATCAATAATTAATAAATCACTCGATATTTCAACCTATTTATGAATACGAATGGACTCTTTTAAAAAAATATTTATACTTGTCACAAAAGCAGGTGTCCTTTTTTTTAAATGTCGCCGCTGGAGTCAGTGGACATGTCCGTTAAAAGATCAAAGAAAGGGGACATGTCCTGTTAAAAGATCAAAGAAAGGGGACATGTCCGTTGACGTGTAGCCACTGAAAGCAACTGAGGAGCAAATGGGGAAAAAAAAAAAAAAAAAAGCAGTTGAAACTCAAGTTCACTGTAAGACATGAAGACTGTTTCAGCTCCTGAAGGAGGTGAAACATCAGTCTGATCGGAGTCAGTTGTTCAACTGGTTCAAGTGTCAGTTGACTTGTAATCAGAGCGGTTAGTGAAAGAGTAAGTTAATGAGAGACGAAGGATGAAATGTGACCTCGATGTGAAGAATGAAGTATCTGCTTTGAGCTTGAAAGGTTTGATAAGAAGCTGAAAAGCTTATAAAGATGTGTGGAGGAGTCTGAGCTTTCAAAATCTGAGCTCACGAAAGTATAAGAAAGTCGGAACTTCCAAAAAAAAAAAAAGTGCCCGCAAGAACATTAATAATAATAATAATAATAATAATGAGCATTGTGGAAGTAAGCACGCCAATGAAGTCACAACAAAACCCTTGTTTCTCTCTCTTACCCTTGGCGATGGACGATCCAAGCGCCACCAGCAGACACAGAGCTAAGATGACCACTTTAGTCGACTCCATCAGGCTGAACGTCTGCTCCTCCAACCTTCACGAAGACCAGCTCCTCCAACCTTCACGAAGATCAGCTCCTCCAACCTTCACGAAGATCAGCTCCTCCAACCTTCACGAAGACCAGCTCCTCCACTGAAATAATACTCGTGTCCACGGACACCAGCTGCCAATCATCTTTAACAGCACGCCATAAATGCATAAACACCAACAGGTCTGTGGCGAAATTATAACCTTCGACTGAGGAGACTTTCAAATGGAAAAAGGTCAAGTAAAAAAATAAATAAATGCATTTATAACCTGAAGCTAAATGATAAAAATAGCAAGCAAAGAGTTGAGATTGTGTACACGTGTCCGTTTGACCCGCTGAACAGTGTTTGATGAACAGCTTAAAAAGTAAAGAGTAGTTTTTAATGATAGTATTTGATGAGAGTAATTATTAATGCGTTATATGAGCCTGTGCTAAAGATCAACGGGAATGGAAGTGAATGCAGCAAACATCTGTGGAAAGAGTGTGTGTGTGTGTGTGTGTGTGTGTGTGTGTGTGTGTGTGTGTGTGTGTGTGTGTGTGTGTGTGTGTGTGTGTGTGTGTGTGTGTGTGTGTGATTTCTAATCATAAATGGACTGTATCAGACAGATAATTCAGCAGGGTAATACAGTTATATAAGTGAGGCAGGCAGAGTCCACCAGGACTCAGCTGAGTGGCAGAAGCACTCAGCTGTCTATTTTCCAATGAATACATTAGCAAGAGAAGAACGCATGTATCGACATTCATGTTTTATTTGATTGCTTGTCCAAAAATGTCCCCATCACTGACTCCGAGAGGAAAGGAGGCCACATGGAAACTGCTGCACAGTTGTGCTTCTGATTCAACAGGTTCCACACATCACAGTGATAATGAGACATTTACCCGAGCTAATATGATCACCTAATGTTCCCGGCAAGTTCGCTGATTAGTCTCGCAAATGTGAACAGGCCGGTGATGACAAGGACTGTGGTAAATTGTTAAAATGGGCTCCACTCCCTGAATTAGCAGGGGATGAGAGTATATGTGTCTTCCTCCTGTAAATGGGAGCAGATAGAGACACAAGAGGGGGGGAAACAATGAGACGTGGCAGGTGATACAACCTCACCGCGAAGCGTGAAATAGACACGCCGGTCCACCATAGCAAAAGCGTGAAATGGCCACGCTTTGGACTGTGTGAAAGTTACACGTTTTGAAAGCTTAAAACTTACACGCACGTAAACGTCATGCGACCGAGGTCCCACAAGAGAGGCGACAAAGGACATTTTTTGGCAGTATGATGAGGTATGAGTGCTGGCATGGTGTCATTAGTCACAGACGCCCCGAAAATATAATCAGCTATCGAAGAAGAAAGAGGTGGCACATCATCAATGCACACAACGTCTGTGCAGATTCATATTTTATAACTCATTACTGATGTGTTTTGGTCAGAAGCCGTCCTAAAAGAATGAGTAGTGCAAATGTGGAAGACATAAAAGACCCAGGGCCGTACCACCCATTTAATTCAGTCACGGGATTCAAGTAAACCCCCAAATTATTGTTATCATTGTTATTCCGTGACATAATTTGTTTTTATAATCAACCATATCAATTTGTCACGGATTCAGTTGAGTAATATGAGTGTTTGACTCTATTTGTGGAAAACATAACCTGCAGCGTACTTGCCAGTCTAAACGAAAAGCTTTTATTCAGCAGGGTCGTTTGACGTCCTGTTTTTCTGTCACTGTTCTTCTTCAATCACACTTTTTGTTTTTGATCGTTTTCACTTTGAATTAAAGCACTTAGTACATCCTTTAGTAAAACATGGGATTTTGTGACCTTGACCAAACTTCATTTCCCACAGAAGCGCTGACTGCAGCTCTGTGAAGGAGGAGCAGAGTGGGACAGCTGACCGGGCCGCTGCGGTACACTGCGTCACCGGTGAGTCCAACCAGCTGACATGCTGTCGATGATGCTGGTGAAGAGGTGCGACCACGGCGGTGCGGGACGGCAGACTGTTGCACACACCCCGTACCATCTGCTATGGAGTTATGGTCCATGACAATAAAATGTAAGCTAATTACTCTGTGTCTGTCTGTATGTGTGTGTGTGTGTGTGTGTGTGTGTGTGTGTGTGTGTGTGTGTGTGTGTGTGTGTGTGTGTGTGTGTGTGTGTGTGTGTGTGTGTGTGTGTGTGTGTGTGTGTGGTCCCTGTGTGTAAAAATGGGTCATGACAGCAATTTGCATGATAAAGCAAAGACAAAGTTGTTGAAACTGTTGCGACTCCTTTGTAATAACAAAATGGAAAAGTACGAGTACAATGTGAAAAATAAGTATTGAATTATTAAGTATAATTTATGAGATTTTGTTTCTTCGTGCCCAATTCAAGTCATATTGGCGTTATTGTAATTACCAGCTTCCTATTTGTTCAAATCTGATAAAAAATTTTTTTAAAAAGTATGGAAATGAAAGCAAAAGAAAGCAAATGAATCCCCTGCAGGTAAACATTACATCATATTTCATAAAGGCCCATTCTGAACAACATAAAGTGTTTTTAAGCAAATAATTTGCCTCATTCTTTCCAAATTGTAGCTAATATTTGTGTCTTCTTTTTTGGGGGTGTTTGTGTTAGGGACTTGAATGTGGCGTAAATATGTCGCTGGAAGCAGCAGCCTTTAAGCTTGGATGGGAAACAGGGGGAACGAGCTGTTTAAATGAAATAGCAGAATTTGAAAATACAGCTCTTCTCCTGCAAGAGCGCTCCACCACACGTTTAATGTACGCGCGGCTTATGTTGACACGCGTGTTATTGTGTTTTGAAAAATATGTACAGTAAATACCACGTGTTGCCATATTTGTCTGTGCACCCATTACAGCCTCCCACATCAATCCTGCATTAAGAAATAATGTGAACGCTCCTGTGGGTGGAAGCAGAAGTACTTAAGTGTGTGTGTGTGTGTGTGTGTGTGTGTGTGTGTGTGTGTGTGTGTGTGTGTGTGTGTGTGTGTGTGTGTGTGTGTGTGTGTGTGTGTGTGTGTGTGTGTGTGTGTGTGTGTGTGTCACATGCCCCTGGGATTTTCTGCTGCTGACGGGTGCTCAGGTCGGGGGTTGGGCTTCATCCCTGATCTCGGGAGCAAATCCTGGGAGCCGCGGAGGTGGTGAGGAAGAGTTGAAGAAAAGGAGGAAGAGCTTCAGGCAGGCAGAAATTAATGCAGCAGAAAAAGATTGGCTCACAGTGTAATGCTGTCGCTCCGACACTCAGAAAAGTACATTTAAAGCTCCAAAGCTTAATATATCTTAAATTCCAGCAGTAGGAAATAGGACATATGATGAGCCTGAATCTCCTGCATGCTTTTAGCCGTAGCTTTTCGTGATGTTAAGGATTTGACTCATCCTGGTACTTATCGTAAACTGCATGTTTCTGTACTTGTCAATGTCCTCACAGAAGGAGATAAACATCAATAAAACTGACTTTACTGCTGGTTTTTACCTCATTTCTTCATCAACAACTCCATCCACCTTCCTTTGTGCTAAAAAGCAGCGCCCTCTACTTCTTCTTTTAGGTCAGAAAACAACATTTGCGGTTGTTTTATGCCACAAATTCCAGCAGCACATTCCTCAGAGGGGAGTGCAGCTGGTGAGGCAGCAGCAGGTCATTCAGCAACAGGTGTGCAGAGCAGGAGAAGACAGCAGAGCCCCCTGGTGGACAGGTGAGGAACGACTAGTCAAAACACACGGTCACACATTAGACAGGATGGAGGACAGAAACAATGAGCAGACACACAACAAAACTCTGTTGTCATATCTGAACAGGAGGGTTGTTTGCTGACTCATGAAGCTCAGATGGCTCTGAAGTGGCTGTTTAAACAATCGAATGAAATCTGATGGGACAGAAACATGTGACCCAGTATTAACATTTCATTTCAAATATCACACTCAGATCATAATGTAACTATAATGTAATGTAACTATTGTTCATTGTTTGTTTATTGTTTAGAGGAGGAAAGCGTGCATTTTGCTCACTTACATTTGCACAGCAGTGTCTTCATTAAACAGTTTGTAATCTGCGTTTTTGAGAAGAAAGCCCTCTGATCCAACACTGAAATCTGATTATTGATATTTGACCTAAAATATAAAATCTTCCAGTCTGTGGAAATTGAGTATTTCAGAAATATAAGGTGCCCTGAGCACTCTACTGAATGTGGGGAATATACACAGTGCGATGGTGCCCTCTATTGTATTTAGGATGGTAAATACCGAAGCTCAATGCAAGTGAGTCGGAAGGGCCTGATGCCTCTCTCCTTTCCACACTGTACTGATGAAGACTGCAGATGGAGGATTTTCTCATTGCAATATTTTAGACTTTAATGTGAAAATATAAGTACATCCCAGGGAAAGTGTTGATTTTTTTGACAAGCAAATATCAGATTTTATAAAGTGGCTGCAGATGGAGATAGTACACCTGTCAGTTGTCCCATCTTTAATGAATCTACTGTCGTCATTTTTTGTTTAGTAATTTACTGTTAAATCTGTGGGTAGATTTTAAACCATTGCGTGTGAAACAGGACAGACTAAAAAAGTAAAAGTGCATTCACATTTGAAGAAAGGCTCATCTTTGAATCTCTGTTCACTGCAGGGGATGAATTTCCTTCTTTTCAATTAAAAAATCAGCACAATGAGTTAGATGTTTTTTTTTTCTTTCTGCTGCCATAGTGGTGATAGTGATTATAAAAAGGACACGAACCCTGAACCTTCCTTGTGAGGTGACAGCGATAACCATTGCATCACCAATCTGCTCGGACCCTGACCAGTGCCCCTCTAATCTTTATTACATTTCTAATCTCCGGCCATTTCACATTCCACACTTAAAAAAATTACAAAAATCCCCCCAATGGGCTCCAAAGCTCCTTTTTTTCAGGACATCCTCTGTATTGTCCTGCAGTACAACTAGTCAACAATGTTGCCATGTGTGCATGTGATTTACTTTCATGTGCTTCTTGTCTTCTACTGTTTACAATTTGCTTGGACCCAGATTATTGTTTATATATATACATACATACATACATATACAGTATATACACAGTGCATCCGGAAAGTATTCACAGCGCTTCACTTTTTCCACATTTTGTTATGTTACAGCCTTATTACAAAATTGATTAAATTCATTTTTCCTTAAAATTCTACAGACAATACCCCATAATGATAACATGAAAAACATTTTTTTGAAATGTTTGCAAATCTATTAAAAATAAAGAACAGAAAAATCACATGTACATATTATTCACAGCCTTTGCCATGACACTCAAAATTGAGCTCAGGTGCTTCCTGTTTCCACTGATCATCCTTCAGATGTTTCTACAACTTGATTGGAGTCCACCTGTGGTAAATTCAGTTGATTGGACATGATTTGTGAAGACACACACCGTCTATATAAGGTCCCACAGTGGACAGTGCATGTCAGAGCACAAACCAAACCATGAAGTCCAAAGAATTGTCTGTAGACCTCCGAGACAGGATTGTATCTAGGCTCAGATCTGGGGAAGGGTACAGAAAAATGTCTGCAGCATTGAAGGTCCCAATGAGCACAGTGGCCTCCATCATCTGTAAATGGAAGAAGTTTGAACCACCAGGACTCTTCCTAGAGTCGGCCGCCCAGCCAAACTGAGCGATTGGGGGAGAAGGGCCTTAGTCAGGGAGGTGACCAAGAACCCGATGGTCACTCTGACAGAGCTCCAACGTTGCTCTGTGAAGAGAGGAGAACCTTCCAGAAGGACAACCATCTCTGCAGCACTCCACCAAGCAGGTCTGTATGGTAGAGTGGCCAGATGGAAGCCACTCCTCAGTAAAAGGCTCATGACAGCCCACCTGGAGTTTACCAAAAGGCACCTGAAGGACTGTCAGACCAGGAGAAACTAAATTCTCTGGTCTGATGAAACAAAGATTGAACTCTTTGGCCTGAATGCCAAGCGTCATGTCTGGAGGAAACCAGACACTGATCATCACCTGGCCAATACCATCTCTACGGTGAAGCATGGTGGTGGCAGCATCATGCTGTGGGGATGTTTTTCAGCGGCAGGAACTGGGAGACGAGTCAGGATGGAGGGAAAGATGAATGCAGCAATGTACAGAGACATCCTTGATGAAAACCTTCTCCAGAGCGCTCTGGACCTCAGACTGGGGCGAAGGTTCATCTTCCAACAGGACAACGACCCGAAGCACACAGCCAAGATAACAAAGGAATGGCTTCGGGACAACTCTGTGAATGTCTTTGAGAGGCCCAGGCAGAGACCAGACTTGAACCTGATTGAACATCTCTGGAGAGATCTGAAAATGGCTGTGCACCGACGCTCCCCATCCAACCTGATGGAGCTTGAGAGGTCCTGCAAAGAAAAACGGGAGAAACTGCCCAAGAATAAGTGCCAAGCTTATAGCATCATACTCAAAAAGACTTGAGGCTGTAATTTCTGCCAAAGGTGCTTCAACCAAGTATTGAGCAAAGGCTGTGAATACTTATGTACGTGTTATATTTTCTTTCTTTATCTTTAATAGATTTGCAAAAATTTGAAACAAACTTTTCTCACTGTCATTATGGGACATTGCATGTAGAATTTTGAGGAAAAAAATGAATTTAATCCATTTTGGAATAAAACTGTAACATAACAATGTGGAAAAAGTGAAGCGCTGTGAATACTTTCCGGATGCACTGTATTTTTTATTTTAATTTTAATATTTTTCAATTATTTTAGATCTTTTGAAAATGTACAAACTCCCACTGTTACTTTTTGGGGGGATTTTTAAGTTCAAGCAAATTTGCAATATTCGACTTCTACAGATTTTTGACGTCCGAAAAGGTGAAATTTCCTGTTATTTTTTTAGGAGGATTTCAGGGTTTTAAGGGGTGAAAAAAAAATTAAATTAAATATCACTCATTTAAAATATTGTAAACATCTGAAAATATGTAACATTTGACTTATTTAGACATCTGTAAAGCGGAAAATACCCAGTACTTTACGTATTTTTAGAACTCTGACAAGATTTAAGTACATCATTTGTTTTATAAGAGACCTTAAGAGGTAATCCAGTATTTGATTAAGACTAGAAGTACAACAAATTCATGTAAATTAGGAGCAAAAAATGTCAACCAGATACTAAGGAAGAAAACGTTTCTGAGAGCAGAGTAAGTTTGCACTCCTTCCATTTTTATTGACGATTTGTTTTACAAAAACAGGTATGAGATAATGCATAGCGCGAGCCCCACTCGGTCAGCTCGTCGATGACGACGTGGAAAAACACAAGAGGGGGGGCGTCAGGAAAAGGCAACAACAACAACTCGTTTCTAAAAATTAAAATAATAAAAACACTGTTTGCGGGTCTTCAACCGAGGGCGTACGTACTCCTGTGGTCTCTTTACACACAAGACACGACTGAGTATCACAGGAGCACACACACACACACACACAGCACACACACACACACACACACACACACACACACACACACACACACACACACACACACACACACACACACACACACACTCACTGGCACACGATGCAAACCGAGTGGGTGCAGAGGAATAACGACGGGATGCATAGACACCTGACAAACACACCGATACGAGTGAGGAGATGCATAGACGCGTACGGTCACATTTCCCTCACCCACCGTTTTTTTCGCGTCCAGGTTTGACGGGATCAGCCGCCGCCGCCTCCGCCTCCGCCTCCACCTCCACCTTCACGCTACGGACCAATCAAACCGTCTATTCTGAGGTGGCAGCAGAAAATCTCAGACTACCTCCAAACCCGGGAAAACCAAACCAACACTATCTGCATGATCTGAAAAGTGAGAATTTTTTTTTTTTTCTTTTTCTTGTAATTGGGTGAAATGACCCTTGAATCACATTCGGGCACAATCAACTCTCACTATCCACACCGCTTTAAAAGCCCACGGGAGTGTAGCCGGCGTTGTTGCTACGGGACGAGCGGTGACCGGGGGGGGGGGTCGCCGACGGGCTCGTGTCTCGCTACATCCATAGCGCGTGTTGACGGTGCCGTGCGCAGACAATAATACATCTCACAGTGAGACTAATCTAATGCTTCCTCCATGTGCGTCGACACTCTGAACTAAACGCGAGTTCACGTTGAGCCACAAACTGGGCAAGTTGCACTGAAGGAGAAGATGGAGATGTGCGTTGTCGTCGTGGGCGATGCCGTTGGCGAATGAGACTGTCCTGAAGCGGCGAGGTCGATGTTTCGTGCGAGAACAGGAGGAGAGTTACTTCTGTGGTTACTAAGATGAAGTTCACAATAAAACTTTTTTTTTTTTTTTTTTGTCATTTGCACTTTAAAACTAAAAATGCTGACTGGGTCACTTTTACATTTCAAGACAAACACATCCACATACATAGAAAAGAAAGGTTCATTTTCTAACCGGTTGAAATGCAGTGATTTTATTTTCTGGAGGAAAGAATCCATTTTCTTTCTTTTTTTATTTTTCATACCGAGCTGCATTTAATTAATGTGCATTTCTGCAGAGCATATTCCTGGCCACTTCCTCCTCCCGCTGGCTAAACTGCATGACACATTTTTTCCAGTGTAAACTCAAGAGGATTGTCCTCGCCTGTAAAACTAGCCTGGATTCTCCAACTGAGGGCGAAAAAACTAAAACAAAAAAAATGAGATCGAGCGTTCTCGAGAAAGACGTCGGAAAAGTGCTACAAGAACGAAGGTACCGACTCGACTAACAGGCGGATCGCCTCCTCTCGGAAAATGCACTCAAGAGTTTGTGCTTTGCCAAACCTGGCTGACAAATGCAACACAATCACGTTATGTAGGTACTTTATATATATATATATTTATAACAGGTTTTGTTAAAATTAGTTAATTCTATTTATTCTTACTTCACAACATGGGAAAGTGTTTGACTTCTTAGCCTTTTATTAATGTTATTCTTCATGTTTATTTACATTCCAGTGGTTCGAACGGTGGATTATATTCAGGTTCAAGTGCGGTGGCTTTTCTACCTTCTGCCTAACCTCGGCGTCGACGCCTCTTCCACGCGCGGCGAACGCAAACACGCGGGGGTCAGAGGTCACTGGGAGCAGCCGGTCCCCTTGCGTCTCACGGACGACGCTGGAAACCTTCGGGCGTCTACGTTCACGACGTCGAGACTTTCACGGAGGGCGCCCGGCGTCGTTGGACACCACACTGTACGACTGTTCGCTGTGACGGGTCGGCCGGAGCTCCGCCTCCTCCCTCGGGCCACCCTGCATCTCGGCCTACGTCGTGCCCCCCCCCCCCCCTTTCCCCATCCCTCACTCGACCTGAACAAGCCTTCGAAGTACCTCTTCTCCTTGTTTCCTAACTTCAGAACCATCGAGATGATGCGCGGCAGCTACTGATCGGGGCGTCTTGGTTTTCTTGGGCCGCTGGTGAAATGCTGCGCGCTACTGGTGAGATATTGTTAAACCTGATGGTCGGGATTAGAACGAGGGCGGCTGCTGAAGAGGGTCCTACATCCACTGGGTATTAAAGGGGAGGAATGCTGCACTTCTCTTCATTATTAGTATTGTTAGAGGCAGAATATACTGGAACTCAGGTTCTGTCGTCTGAATCGTAGCTTGCACAAGCGACGTATATATCCGAAGGGAGAAAAGGATGGACTACAAATGAAAAATGGGGCAACCGTTTCTTTTCCACTGCTACACCCAGAACCCCGAATCAATGCCGGGATCTTGTCGACCCTCCTCCTTGTGCCTTCGGTGTACAACACAAAACTCCAGACTTTTTTTTTTTTTTTTTTTTTATCTTTTTCGTTAAACAACCGCTCGTGTCGCCGACACTAAATGTCCAAAGGTGCTCCGTCTCTTGTCGTTTTCTGGCGAGCGGGTTCGCTGGTGTGCAGGCGCTCTCCGTCTCTTTTCTCCGTCTCCGAACAGGGGCAGGGTAGAATGTCTGAGAGGGGGAGGGGGGGACTTTAGCCGTTCAGGAGGTAGACCACCAGCTCGTAGGTGCACATCATGATGGCGGTGTTGGGGATCTGGCGTACCAGGTGGGTGGTGAGGCCGCGGTAGAGCGCGCGGTAGCCTTCCTCTTTGGGCACTGTTGTTAGAGTCTGGAAGAAGGAGCGGTACTTGGTGCCCTCCTCACGTAGCCGGGTGCGGATCACTTCTGCAGAGCGGAGCAGATGGGGGGGAGGGAGGTTAAAGGAAAAACAACCTACAATCAAAATGACAACAGGAGTGACGACGAACTCTCACCGTGAGGATAAGCGATAGATGTGGCACAAGTCTTGGAGGTGGCGGCGGCGAGCATCATCCCCACAAAGTCCGAAGCGTCTTTCGAAGTGTCCTCCTCCTCGTCCATGTTCTGCGGTGCCTTGGCCTCCAGGAGGCGCCGTTTAATGTTTTCATAGATCACAAAGTGGATCACAGTCTCTGATATTCCGGCGTAAGACGCCGACATTCCCCTGTAGAAGCCTCGCAAGCCGTCGGCCTGATACACCCGACGCACGCACTCAAACGCATTCATCCTTCGCTCGCCTCGGTTCCTGACAAAAGACACACACACACACACACAAAAAAACATACGTTACGATCGCTCAACCAGCACAAAGGAAAACTTCCTCGTGGCTTATTCTACTGCTGAGAGTAAATAGGATACAATAACAGCTGAATGCCGTCATGTGTTTATTGTTTAGGTTGAACTTTTCCAAACTAACATTACACAATACCAGCGATTCTTTTAGTCTGCAAAATAAGAAAGTAAAGTTATGAACGTTCAGGCGAACATAGACCTGGATGAGACCGTAACACACACACACACACACACACACACACACACACACACACACACACACACACACACACACACACACACACACACACACACACACACACACACAGCTCATGATTTTACTTCAACTCGTCCTTTCATGTCTTTAAAACACAAAGTGTACATGAAACTATGATCCTGTAGGAGGAAGGAAAACACAGGAAGACCGACTGGCCGACATCAGCGAGAATCTGCTGACTGAACAAACAACACCAGTTAGCTCAATAATATAAATAAGCTTTAGTCATGTTTGCTGAGGTCGTGTTATCGTTTTGAACTTGTTGCACAAAACATAAGAGTACAGTAGGCCTCAATATTACCAAACAATGGAAGAAAACTCTGATGCGACTTCTTTTAGCTGATCGACAAACGAGACCGTCTCTGTTCATGTTTTGCTTTCAGCTCTTCGTTGTCGGCGTTTCAGGTCAGACTTTGCGGGCGGAACAGATCATCCTGCTCGGGGTCTGCCCGGCCATAACATTTAAAATCCTACAAATAGGGGGCTTCCTAAAACTGCCGTGTATGTGTAGTAAAGCTGGAGGCTTTATGATTGCGGAGGTTGAACTCCTCCCTGGCAGACACGTGGAGAAGCATCTCTCGCAGCTCCGAACCAAAGCAGCCATGTTTCTGTACAGGTGGTTTTATCTTTACAGGGAGATTCTGGATTAAATGGGGGGTGTCCCTTTAAAGCGTATTTCCACTCACGGTACTGAAAGCCAACCGAAAGTATCACAACACCTCAGACATTGTCTTCACATTTGTTTTTACCAAGTACGACTACCGTCAGTGTGTTGAATGTGAACATGTGCCGGTGATGCGTTCAAATGTTCCGATTATTTCCCGGTAAGTACAGAACACGAGGCAAACGTACGCCGTCGAACTTCCAGTGCTGCGCGAGTAAGTGTTCTGACATGAAAAGAGTACGATCTGTAAGAGTACTGAGGGAAGTCCTTCGGGAACCAAGCGCCTGACTTCATGGAAATTCCCATGTGGCGAGAAGGATGTACGCTCAAGAATAAATAGTCTATCAAACGAACTCCACACAGCTCCCAGCACAGCGTCAGGTTTACCTCGCGTCCAGCTGCAGTCGGGTCTTTATCAGCCATATTGGATTGGTTGCTGTGATGGCGGTAAAACCTAAAGAGGAAAACAAAAAAAACAGCAAGATTACACTTCGAGAAAATCTAGGATGAGATCAAGTTTCAAGCTGACAGTGATACAAAATAAACCGCATGCTAATGTCCATAAAGTATGTGAATGTTCTTTAAGCTGCATTCATGTTGGTAATGGAACAAGTTAAAACAATGTGAACGTGTTTTTATTATTAGCATTAAAAGTCACAAAAGCAGTTTAGAGAGAGAAAGTTGACTCCTACGGAGACTTAAGCGTGCAAAAATGGGAGCAACTTCATGTCAGAAAAATTGTATGTTGTGTGAACGGCTGTAAAAAAAAAATACATTAAAAAAAAAAAGAGACAGAGAGAAAGAAACTCCAGCTTATCCAATGGCCTACATGATAAGGGAGTAGAGGACAGAGATGCAGAGAGAGAAAGAGAAGAACCAGAGATAAAAAAAAAAGCACAGATCTGTGGTGAGTACTCACGCAGACCCAAGTAACTCCTCACAGATGCAGCTAGAGACCCCTGGAGGTTTCAGGGTCTCATGCCCTTTGCGAGAGGAGAGCTACGGTAGAGTAAAAGCCTAAAACAGACACAGGCTCGTGTGTAGCAAAATGACCAGCATGCAACCACTTCACTTCCCACCAACAAGGATTTCAACCCACAACCCCTCACTGGGAAATGATCACCCCTCCCCCCCACACACACACACCCCCACACACAGAGACAGCACCAACAGTACAGCTGAGAGTCCTTGTTCATACACAGAAAAAGAAAACACAGGCAGGCAGACGTGACAGGAGCGACATCGTCGGTGCCCGATCCGTTCTGCACACCGTGAACTGTCCTCCCTACCGTGAACTGTCCTCCCTACCGTGAACTGTCCTCCCTACCGTGAACTGTCCTCCCTCACGCGTGTGAAGATTTAACGGAGCTGAAGTCGTTATCTGCCACCGGCAGACAAAACCATCGAGTTGTCCCGAGTCGTCGGGATACGACACGAAAACACGCCCGTTCGTGTTCGCTGTATTTCTTGTGTGACGATATCGGCCAACACGAACGCCCAGAAAGGTTTACGACCGATCTTGTTCTTATTAACATCGATTGCGGAAAAGATTGTTTTCCGAAAGTGACGTGAACAGTACAGAACTTAAAGGGACACGATGAGAGGATCACTCTTCGTTTGTCTGCCGCATCACACAAATAGTGGTGTTATTTCTAGGCTCTCCAGATGTGATCACTCTTCTACAGTGCAAGGGTGAGACGTAGCTTAGTCACACTGCGATGAAGGCAACATTAAAAACGTGTTGACGTAACACACGTCGCACCGTTGGGCAGTGGAACGGTATGATGCACGTTAGCTGGGGAATTCAACCAAAACAACAAGCATGGCTGAAAGTGGCTCCACAGTGGAGGAGTGACTTCAGTAGTGGGGAAGTGGTTTGGTTACAAATTATATTACGTACAACAAACTGCTGTAATATGTTAGTTTTTACCAAGCGACAACCAGCAGTGACGTCACCCGTTGGTTTTGTGAACGGCCGTTATGAAGCTTCGAGTTCAGATTTTGTCCGGCGCCATCTTTGCTAGTTCGGAGCGGTTTGGAGCAGGAAGTGACCATATTTGGACGAGATGGGGGGGGGGGGGGGAGCGGTGGATCTGAATCGATCTGATTGGAAACCCGGCGATACTAAGTTCCACCCACCGATAACCTGACTGCACCACAGGCCTGTCAATCAAACAGACACGCCCTAAAAAACGCAGCTTTTTGAAGCTTATTTTATAATTAATGACGGATTATTTTCAGATGGACCTCCAGAAAACTAAGAAGGAGCGACTTTAGCGAACAACACTGAGATAACTTTTATTGACTTTATGAGACTAGTTGAATGGGAGTCTATGGAGTCGGAGGCTTTTTTGGAGCCAACCTCTAGTGGCACTCGGTGGTATTGCAGCTTAAAGCACTTCTGCATTAGTCTCATTTTTTACTGACTGTTTAAAGGCAAAGTTTAATGTTAATGTTTATGTAGACATGTAAAACACTTAATATGTTGCAATTATATACGTTCTTGAAATCATGTAACTATGTTTTGCTATTTTGACGTACTGTGGAGATATTGTTGTTCTGAAATATTATCATAAGACCGTTTCAGCCACCTCGGTTTCCGTCTCATCACAAACAGGAATGAAAGGATTCCCGTGTGGAACAGATTGGGCGGTGTCGTAAAAGATGTTCAATTGTATGGATGTGCAGAACGAGTCAGGCGCCGACAGACATCGTGTTTGAAGCCTGGCTCAGACATGTTTGTAAATTACAGCCTGACCAATATTGGAGCTTTGGGATGGATATATAAAATGATAAAAGTAACTAAATACATTTAACTTACTTTGTGCACTGTTTAAGAAACATTTAGAGTTATTGCATTTTCTTTTAATTCAAATTTACATATGGACTCCAACACTTTGAATTATTTTTTTTTTTTTTACATTTATTTGACAGATATGGTTGATTGATTTGCAGCTTTCTTGTTTCCTCTCCTCTTTATTGTTTTTCTCTTTCTGTGGTTCATATTTCTGAAAACACTCTTGTACCGCTGCATATCTATAATGATATTTGAGACAACAAGAATCGAACAGGTTTGCGTCAGAGCTGTGAGAATAAATGGACCCTGCACATACAGTATAGAAGTACCAATTTGACTTTCTTGTATATGCTCCCTTTTGGACAAGTTATGCACAGACACGGGGTTTCCTTCCACTGTTGTGCTGATGTCACTCAAATATACCCGCTAGAGTCTCTGATCCTGGCATGCTGACTTCTCTACACGACTGCCTCGACGGCATGAAAAGCTGGATGTCACAAAAGTTTCTACAACTCAACTCAAGCCAATCAGAGATTCTTGTAATTGGTCCACCGCGCTTAACCAAACAAATCCACCCCTCTGCTGGCCCGCTTGTAGAATTCATTACACCCGTCGCAAAAAATCTTGGGGTTTGGGTTTGATAGCAATTTGAGTTTTGAACAACATATCACAAAGCTCGTGCAGTCCTGTTTTTATCACCTTCGAAATATCTCCAGAATCCGTCCTATGTGAACACTTCACGATGCCGACACCATCACACATGCCTTCATCTCCTCACGCCGAGTCTACGGCAACAGCCTCTTCACCTGCCTCCATCAAAAACTCATCAGTCCACTTCAAACTGTACAAAACTAAAACCAGGAGAAGGGACCGCATCACGGCCGTTTTAGCTCCCAGTATGTTTTAGAATTGATTTGAATATTTTACTGTTAAACTCGTATTTAGCCGAACTGATTGTTTCATAGTAGCCTGCCCGCTAGTCTGAGATCCTCAGACAAAAAGCTTTTGCCTGTCCCGGAGACACGTCTTAAAACTAAAGGTGACAAAGCATTTTCAGTCAGAGTTCTGGAAGGAGCTGCCTGAAGAAATAAGGTCTGCAGACTCAGTGACGTCTTTTCAGTCTCTTCTTAAAACAGACTTTTTATCGCTGATTTTAGTGACCAGTTCTTATTTCTTTCATACCCGGTTTTAATTTGTTTTTATGACTGTTTTATACGATCATTGTGTTGTTAAGACTTGTTAGAATGATCTTGTTGTTTTGTTTTGATGGATTATTTTATGTGAAGCACTTTATAACTGAAGTTTAGAAAAGTGCTATACAAATAAAGTTTATTATTATTATAGTGTTCCAAAAGTGGCGCTGACGTGCACTTCTCATTGACCCATATTAATATATATGTACGCACGCACGCTTCGGTGTTTTCAACTGGATCAGAACACTTCACCTTTCCCCCACATACCAAACCGTCAGAGAATAATGATGAGGTATTTAAACCTGACCTCCTGACACTTTATTTTTAGTGAAGCCATTTTAAGATCGCTGAGGCAGCACTACATGTGGGGGGAGAGGCGACAGAACGAGGATTGGCTGATTTTTGAGTACTCAGGATCTTCAGGTGTCAAACTTTGCTGTATTTAAGCCCTGTAGACTGGTTCTACCACCTTTCGTTATTTGCAGAGGGATTCGTGTTAAAGTGAGGGCTGACAGCACCTAGGTGACTCCAGCCCCCGTCTAACCACTATTTGTCAGACGCTTACCAGCACTGAACCAGACAAAGGCCCTTTCACTCAGAATACCTCAGAAGACTGCTGGAAATATTCGCTAGGTTACTGCTATGAAAAAAAAATAAAAGCAGTGCATGGTGCTGCATGTCGATGCGTTACCTCACGTATATAGTTACCTGCCATTCCAGCCGACACCATGTGCACCTGTGTGGAGTCGGGTTCCAGCACGCCGTTCAGTCTCTCTTTGGCCGTGGAGTAAGCAGCAAAGTAGATGGCTCTGAAAAAAAATAAAAAAAATAAGGGTCAGTGCTTGTGTTCCTCCAAGAGGCAAAATAAGTTATACATGCCGTGTTTTTGTGTGTTTCCGTGTCTCAGCCGCTGCCTCCAGTAGCAATGCAGCTTAGAAATTAGACTACATTAGTGAGTAAAATGGGCCCCATGACAGGTTCAGTTTAATGAGCTTTAAAAATTCATTAGGTGTAACGCCAAGAGCTGGACCAATATCCGCTGCAAATCAGCCTTGTTAGACAAATAAGCCATTCAGAAGAAAAAGCACATGCTTTCGTTTAATTCGAGTCATTATCTTTACTTGTTTTCACTAATTAAAGCGGTCGTAATGATCCTGTTTGGACTGGCGTCTAAATACAGGTGGTTTTGCTGCTTTTGCGTTTTCCCTGGTTCATTTGATAAATGTTCTTTGTCCGACTGTTAATGATGCTTGAAGCTCATCCGTCACATTAAAAGACATTTTTCAATGCATTCCTGTTTAATCTGCATCACAGCTCAGGAGGCCTCTTTGCCTTCCATTTTGCCGCGTCAGCATCCCTTTATGTAAGACGCGAACAAAACACTCGACGTACGCTTGGCACCGACACCGGCTCGCTGCAGCATTAGCGGCGTCCAGCTGCCATTAGTGGCTCCTTTGCTCCTCACGCTGCCACGGAGAGGAGTTAACGACGATGACATCGCTAATGGTGATGACTCTTTAACAGTCAGTTGCAGTGGTTCCCAGATAAAAAAACAAAAAAAACAAAACAGATTCCTGCTTTCAAAATGCTGCTGCTGTTTGCCGTGCAGTGAGCAGTGCACAAAGTCATGAAGACATGAAGATGAACGGCGTCTTAACGACCACGGATCCAACATGCCTCTTTATCACCAAGGCACCTCAAAGAAACCGCTGGACGTTATCCGTTACAGCAACATTGTTTTTCACAGCCGCACATACAGACGTGAGAAGAAATTAGCACACATGGAAATGGTTGAGTTTTTAACATTTGATCTTCTTCGATACAGTGCCTGCAGATAAAGGTGATACACTCAAACAAGTGATGCAAAAAAATGGATTCACTTTCATAATTGAAATGAATACAAAAAAAAAAAAAAACAGATCGGCCTCATTGAGAAAGTGAGCACAGCCGTACATTCATGGACAATACTTCAAATCCCTCAGACATCCAATAACTGAGGGAACTCAGGGTGGAAAAGTAGTCAAACATATCAACAAGTAGATGTCAGAGACTAGTGGACAATTATGTGAAGTATGTGGCTGTAATTTCTTTTTCCAAAAAAAGAATAATTACATCTGCTGATATTTTTGTTGAATAAATATTTGATTCCATAATTTACCTAGCAGTGGTGTTTAAGTATGCTTAAATACTTTTATATGTTGACACTGTTTAAAAAAAAGTTTGCTTGTCCAAACACGTTTGGAAAAAAAACTTTTTCTTTTATTTTCAAATGTCTTTACCTCAAAAACTTTCTCCGTCTCTGTACCTCCCCTTGAAATACTTCTGAGCTAATATCTGTGGTCATTAAATGTGACTGAGTCAGTAAAATACCACTGAATGATAACAGTTGATATTAAAGAAATGTTTCACACAAATTAGTTGTGTTAGATATATATATATATATATATGAATATATGAAAAGCCAACTGATGCATCATTTAATATTAGCTCATTGCAGACTAAGTCAGTCGTTCAGTTATCAATAAGTAAATAAGATACTTTATTTAAACTACTTTACAATACTTTATTTAAATTAAATAAAATGCAGAAATGTCAGGGACATTTTTGCTTCTCAACAGTAAATTCTCCTGCCCATGATGTTTACTTAAGGGTCCCTTATTAAAAAATATGCATTTATAGTGTAGGTTGTGACAAGAAAAAAAAAATATAAGCTATATCATGATCAGACTTTTGAAAATCTATCATACTATACTATTAATATTGGTATCAATAGGACTATAAAAAAATACATTTATACAAATTTGGAGTTTTTTTGGAGTTAAATTTTACATTGTGACATTCCTGTCACTTCCTGTCTGATATGTCACGGTTTGCCACTGGTTGTATATGTTTGGGAGGAGAGGCGGAGCATCACTTGAAAAACTGCTGTAAATGTCTGCATGCTGATGTTCAATAGCTGACACGCATATTAACACAGTAACTGTAGACATGATAAGTCCATGTCAGCATTCATCGCTAAGACCTAATACAGCCGACGTTGTTTCAGTACAGTGCACACCGATGTCACAGGAAGTCAAGACTGACGACGGAAATTCTGATCCTGATAGAACGATACTTTATTTGACAACATGGCTTCTCTATGTATTTCATCTGTTTAATAATTTGGTGTCAGACCGGAACATTTTGTCTCGTTTTAACATTTTTAACGAGGGAGAGATCTATTAGTTGTTATTGGAACATCATAATGGGAACATCTGGGGCATCAAATCCTTCATCGGATCTGGTTCACTTCTCAAACTATTAATGTTTCCGTCGTGAAAATGTAAAAGAAATGCTGCAAGAAAAAATATTAATCTAAAAAAAAAAAAAAAAGTATAATCAGAATAAATCCTCACATTTGAGCAGCTGGAAATAGAGAATGTTTGGTCTTTTGCTTGAAAACTATTGATTAATTTTCTGAAGGCAACTGGGAATATGTTCAGTTTACCCTGTGGTTACTACTTTACACTCTCTTCACTTTAGAACAGCTTCAAAGTCCTTCATTTAACACTCATAGATGGTACACATTACCAAGAAGATAATGAATATAATATTTGTAGTGATCTTACCTGGAGGGTGCCACGCCCACTAAGTTCGGCCCCAAACCCCTGAAGAGAGAGCGAGGTCCTTCTTTCTCCAATATCAACCTGAATACAAAACACACAAACACACACATGCATGCTGTTGGGGACTGCAGACTGATGGTGCACAGTTCTCTACAAGTATTGTACAATTTAAGGATTACAATTTAAATTGAATTTCAAATTTCAAACTAAAATGATAAAAATTAAAGTGTTTTTTTTCCTGGAATAGTTTACTTTGATTCTCAAGGATGGTGACATCAGTCACAAGACGATCCAGAGCAAGAGACCACAGTCCAGTTGTTTTAAGTTTTGGTATAAATATCTTTCCCTTCTGTCACTACCATCACATTTCAGCCTCTGAGCAAGAGGAACTTTAGCCTACATTCGAAGCCCCGGGATGAGCGGGGCATCTAAGAATAGAAAAAGTCCAACACTTTTGGATTGGATGTATGTTTGTTTCCACTGAACAAGCACATTAACTCTATTCCAACAGGCTGCAGCTTGGAAGTGTGTCAAACTGCACAACTATTTCTGCAAATACATGAGCTGCAGTGTGATATAACCGACGGCCCGAGCTGCAAAACATTTCTGCATTAGCTCAATTATTTGTGTTGAACGGCTCACAAAAAGCAGATGTGTTTCGGTCTTCTTAGCCGTGCGTCATGTCTAAGCACTGCTGCGCCACACTTGTTTTAGTTGGCTGCAGTGTGCAGGAGCTGGCCAGAAGAACATGTTGAAATGTCCGTAGGGCCTCGCTGACCGCACCCCCACCTCCCACTGCCTTCAACATGGCAGCAAAATCTGTATTCAACTGCAGTTGGACAATATGACAAAACTGAGTTAGTTAGGAATATACCGCAAGCTTACAGAATAAAGTTGGGACTCCCATCGTGCCTGGCAGTGCGTGACTTAGTTCAGTGAATATTAAAAGTGGCATGTTGCTATCAAACAGGGATTCTTCCAGAGGCTCAGAGCAACTGCGATCTCTGACCGTTGTCTTTGGATCTAATTTCCTTTATCATCACAAATGGCAATCTAACCTAAATCAAAGCAGTCTTTCAGTAAGCAGACAGAAAATAGGAAAAGGCCCGTCATAACAGAACCTTTGAGTCATTATAAAATCACAAAATGGAGGAAAATCTCACAAAGATAAATGAATAATAAGAGTCGGATTTGTTATGAAATTTCCTGTTTGGCTAAAGCGCCTGATGCGTGCTCTTGCGCGTAGTTTTCCCAAAGGGGGAGGTTGGAGGATTTGTGTTTCACGGAGTGGATAGTCTTGCCAGGGTGACATCGACCAAGCTAAACAAAATAACAACATGGAGCCTGTCGAGGAGGGAGCCGTGACTCTCCAGGGAGAGCACCATGAACAGCTCCACTTGTTTTAGTTAGAGCTCAAATAATTAGAGCACGGGCAGTATTATATATGATGATGATGATGATGATGATGATATTGCGTACGCACGAGTCCAACTGTGCTAAAAGTTGTGGAGGTACCCACTTGAGACAGTGCAGGGGGCCCGGCGGGGACATTCGGGCCACGCTGGCCCCGTTGACAGTACTGAGCTGAACCTCAGACACATAGAGGGTGACGGAGGACGACTGCAGACGGGTCTTCACGACTTCCAGTGGACAAGTCAGGATGGCTCCCACTGTGCCCCCACATCTGGCAAAGAGAGAGGAAAAGTGGAGGTGAGGTAACAAACAATGTGCGCGTCTCAGCAGCCAGAACAAGGCTGGAAGTGTTTCGTATTTTCGTTAAGAGAAGGTGTCCAACGTATTACATAAATGAATTACCCAACGTGTGGTTGGTGGAATTCTAAAGATCCCTGGCATGCAGACAAGAAAAAGCACAATGTGGGAACAGAGGGCCAGTCAGGAATGCTTTGTGTTTCCTGTGGAATAACATCAAGCTTCTGTGCAGTGCCACAGCGTAGTCTACACTCGGACAGATGTGTTTTCATAACAACGAACCGTACACCAATTACATAACCACTGGATATACTTGAGATTGGGGACCGCGGTGCCCCAGTTTGTGCCAATCATGCAACCAGGTCACAGACTAATCATTAGTAAATCTAAAACATAATTAACCAGCTATGTGGAAATTCAGTGAGCTGTTTAAAAATGAAACTGAAATACTCTTCTAACCAACTGGATAAAAATATTCTATCTACCGTATTTTTCGGACTATAAGGCGCACTTAAAATCCTTAAATTTTCTCAAAAATTGACAGTGCGCCTTATAATCCAGCGCGCCTTATGTATGGTTACTTGTTGTGCTTATTGATCGATGTTATGTGGTACAATGCGCTCAAAAATCTGTCGAAATGTGTAAGTACGACTTTGGTAAGCAACGAAGCCGCTCCGCTCAATGGATATTCGGAGCATTACGGTACGCTGTGTCACGACCTGATCGGCCCGTAACAGGAATGTAAATGTCTGAGTGCATTCATGTAAGGCAGCCCGCGCCCGGAGCATGCGTTAGCTACAATAAACCAATCAGAGAACAGTATTTAGTACGCTTACCCCCTCCACTTTTTATACGTAATACTTACTGTATTACATTATATTACAGTACATTTACCGGACTGTGTTGTTTTGCTTAATGCGCCTTATGATCCGGTGCGGTTTATGTGTGAACATAGACACGTCAATTCACCGTGCGCCTTATAATCCGGTGCGCTTTATAGTCCGAAAAATACGGTAATGCTCAGTTAAAACAAAGAAAGGAAAAAAAGGTGTTTAACTGTGTCTGAATCAAAACAAACATGGCGCCTGACCAGTTGTCTGGATAGAAAACAGTCAGAACTTGGTAGACAGGTTAAAACCTTCTTTTTTTTAATATTGTAAGATCTTTTTTTTTTTTTTTTTTTAACTATACTGTACTTCCAATCGGCAACATAAAGGCACACAAAATCTTGGACATCAAAATATAAACAGAGCCACTCTTCTGCATGCTCTGCGGGAATGTCCCAGGTTATTGCCATTTTACAGAGGTACTAAAAACCTTGAAGACACCATTCCCAAACGTGTGCCAACAGCAGTTAATAAAGCTGTTTGAGGCGACAGTAACAGGTTTTAAAGGAGGAGTCGGGCTTATTGTATGTCACGAGTTAACACGATGTGCTATTTTTGTTTTGGAGCAACCAGGTTAAAAAATATTTTATTGTGGAGGAGACAGAAAACTTCTACCTCAGGTTGGTACGACGAGTCCTTCTAGTAGTCAAACGTTGACGGTTAATTATCTTTTAGAGAAACTGAATGAATGAATATCATGTAAAAAATACATGTCACGTCCAGGGGATTACTTTATGACCAGCTCAGGTAATTTATGGAAATCGCCTGCTCGGGTACCAAATGTTTGAGCACAGAAACCTTATCTTGCTACACGGGTTGCGTAAATAAACTGCACCTAACAGGACTGTATTGGACAGGGCCAGGCTGGAGGATATCAATAGCGAGACGGAGAGCGGTTATCTATAGTTGGAGTTAATTTTCAATAAGTACCAAAACAGAGAGCAAGCCAGTCCAGTCAACACAGTTTTTGGCAGAGGTGAGCTAACGCAGGGCAGACAGCTACTGTACACACCGCAGAGAAAGCAGCACACTACAATAGTGACAAGTCTCGGTTAATCTCATTTAGGCCCTGAGTTACGTCTGCAGCTCGATATTCATAACACCGAAAAACCTTCTAAAACTAGAACTATTCTCAGTTTTGCTCATATCAATCTATTTAGGTATAGCTGTCAGTGCAGTGGCAGCCTCACAAAGAAAAACAAGAAATGCTCTATAAGATCAACACAAGACCCAATGCTGCTGGTAACTATAAGTGAAGGGTTCATTTAGACAAAAGAGAACAAATTAATTTGTGACTTCACAATTCAACTTATTAGCTGGAGAGTGTACCTGAGACAAGATGGTGTGGTTTTACAAAATCTACTTTTTCAACTGGTCTGTAAAACCACCCAAAAACGTATTCATCCACTTCCTGAGGCTGTGTACGCAGTCATATGAGAAATGTGAAATCACACCCTACATTACTGTAACAACTCCAGACTGTGATTCAATCAGATTTGAGCAAAATATAACCTTTGACCAACCCAACTTGTGAGGACAGAGAAGCCTAGACTGCAGCCAGTGGTGGAAGAAGTTGCCAGGTCTTTTTCTTAAGTAAAAGTTTGTAAATATTATCAGTAAAATGTACTCAAAGTATTAAAAGTAAAAGTGCTCATTGTGCAGTAAATACTTCCTGTCAGAGTTGTACAGTTTACTACTGTATTAATGTGCATTTTCAGGTTGTGTTTATTTTAACTACTTTAACTATTATAACCACGTTATGCATCATATTCTATAAGCTCATCATATGTTTATAGCGTCCCTGCCCTAAGAGAAGCCCGTATCTCTAAACAGTCCTGTTTGCAGCTTTGTAACATTGCTCTACTGATCCAAGAGGGGTTTTGAATGGTTTATTTGTTTTAAAACATACATTTTTCTCAACCCATAAAAGAACATTTAATCCTTCAGTTTATCAGAAACATTCAAATTCAAAGTGACCAAATTTGGAGATACATTGCTTTCACTGTACAGGAAGGCTATGAATAACTTATTATAAAAATAACTTGTAACCAAGCTTTTAAAAAAATTACAGTGAAACGGAAAGTACAAAGTTTGCCTTTGAGATGTAGTCGAGTGGAAGTCTTGGGTTGCATAGAATAAAACTACTCAAGTAAAGCACAAGTACCTTGCATTTGTGATTAAGCACAGTATTCAAGTAAATGTACGTGGTTACATTCCTCCAATGACTGCACCAAACTGTGCACCAGTTTACATGTTGGACCAGAGAGATCCCAGTTTACATGTTGGACCAGGGAGATCCCAGTTTACATGTTGGACCAGAGAGATCCCAGTTTACATATTGGACCAGAGAGATCCCAGTTTACATGTTGGACCAGAGAGATCCCAGTTTACATGTTGGACCAGAGAGATCCCAGTTTACATATTGGACCAGGGAGATCCCAGTTTACATATTGGACCAGAGAGATCCCAGTTTACATGTTGGACCAGAGAGATCCCAGTTTACATGTTGGACCAGGGAGATCCCAGTTTACATGTTGGACCAAGGAGATCCCAGTTTACATGTTGGACCAGGGAGATCCCAGTTTACACGTTGGACCAGGGAGACCCCAGTTTACACGTTGGACCAGAGAGATCCCAGTTTACACGTTGGACCAGGGAGACCCCAGTTTACACGTTGGACCAGGAGATCCCAGTTTACACGTTGGACCAGGGAGATCCCAGTTTACACGTTGGACCAAGGAGATCCCAGTTTACACGTTGGACCAGGAGATCCCAGTTTACACGTTGGACCAGGGAGATCCCAGTTTACACGTTGGACCAAGGAGATCCCAGTTTACATGTTGGACCAGGGAGATCCCAGTTTACATGTTGGACCAAGGAGATCCCAGTTTACATGTTGGACCAGGGAGATCCCAGTTTACACGTTGGACCAGAGAGATCCCAGTTTACATGTTGGACCAGGGAGACCCCAGTTTACATGTTGGACCAGAGAGATCCCAGTTTACATATTGGACCAGGGAGATCCCAGTTTACATATTGGACCAGAGAGATCCCAGTTTACATGTTGGACCAGAGAGATCCCAGTTTACATGTTGGACCAGGGAGATCCCAGTTTACATGTTGGACCAAGGAGATCCCAGTTTACATGTTGGACCAGGGAGATCCCAGTTTACACGTTGGACCAGGGAGACCCCAGTTTACACGTTGGACCAGAGAGATCCCAGTTTACACGTTGGACCAGGGAGACCCCAGTTTACACGTTGGACCAGGGAGATCCCAGTTTACACGTTGGACCAGGGAGATCCCAGTTTACACGTTGGACCAAGGAGATCCCAGTTTACACGTTGGACCAGGGAGATCCCAGTTTACACGTTGGACCAGGGAGATCCCAGTTTACACGTTGGACCAAGGAGATCCCAGTTTACATGTTGGACCAGGGAGATCCCAGTTTACATGTTGGACCAAGGAGATCCCAGTTTACATGTTGGACCAGGGAGATCCCAGTTTACACGTTGGACCAGAGAGATCCCAGTTTACATGTTGGACCAGGGAGACCCCAGTTTACATGTTGGACCAAGGAGATCCCAGTTTACATATTGGACCAGGGAGATCCCAGCCGACACCTCTGCCTGGTTTCTATTACATGAATTCCCTGACTTGACCTGACCTTCAATAACACGTTTGTTTAGATGTATTTATGGCCGATACGTCCATACGACACCGCTCAGTCTTCTACCAAGAGTATAATCTGGTGTGGCTGATGTTCATCTTTATATAATATCATCCTTACCGTTGTGACAATTCATGGTTTTAAAAAAAAAAAAAAAAAAAGGAAACTCCAGCCATTTCATTCATACATTGAAATGTCATTGAAATGTCATCTCCTACGGGTGCACATGCGCGGACAAGATTGTTTGGCTCACGTCTTTGCACGCTGACGCTAAACACCGATCTTTAAATTCCCACGATGCCACGAAACAAACGCACAATGTATTAAAACACCAAAACAAAACCACCCCGTCAGGAGCAGCTTCACCGGCCGGCGGCGGCGGTTAGCCGCGAGCGCGTAGCGTGCTAGCTGCGCCCTGATGAAACACTCACCCTCCAGCAAACAGATGAACTAAGGTGTCTCTTTGACTCATTGTGTCTCATATTCGGGAACCGTCCACGGGGCACCGCACGGGGGGCGACGGGAGCGGGCGCGGAGAGACCCCGAAGTAGCAAGCCGATGATACTCAGCCCGTCTGTGTTGTGGTGGAGGTCAGCTTAAAAAAAAAAAAAAAAAAAAAAAACGAGGGTATGGAGCTAGCTTTCGTTAGCTACCAAAGCTAATGAGTTTCCGGTGGGAAAAAAAAAAAAAAAAAGGTGGATGTGAGAGCGACAAGGAGAGCGTCTTCTTCTGGAGGAGGGTTAACGCTTCACCGCAATGTGCGTCTCCTTCAATGTCGGCGAGTTAATTCCAGTGTTGGAGCTGCGGCGGCGGACTCGGCTCGGCTCGGCTCGGCCTCAATGTGACTGAAGCTCTGCGGGTCAGGTCGCAATGTTTATCGTCGGATGGGACGCCGCTAAGCTCGGCCGCTGATTGGCTGAGGGATCACCTGAGCCCCGCCCCCCCCCCCCCCCAGTCACTACTCCTTCACGTGACCCGCAGAGCTCACCACCTGACACCGTGGAGGAATGAAGTCGAGGTTTATCGTTTGAAGAGCTTTTTGTCTTATGTGTGAAAGTACAGTTTGAAAATGAGTCATAAGAAAGAAACCAGGTGCTCGCGCAGCACCGCGGGCTTCACAACTCCACACGGAAAAGAGTTCGTGCACTTCACGCGCGTTAACAACAAAGATTTATATCCGTTTTTTTCTGCCCGAGCAGAGAATTTAAGAATTCTTTAGATACTTAAAAAGAACTTCCGCCCGAACAGGGACTTGAACCCTGGACCCTCAGATTAAAAGTCTGATGCTCTACCGACTGAGCTATCCGGGCTCTGAGATGGGTAAAAAATACTGTAATTCTTACAGTAGACCTTTGCGGTGTCTTTTTTTTATTGTTTAACAGGTTTCTCTTTTATAATAATGGTCTATGGTGAAATTACTGCAATAAACCTGTAAACTCACTACTGTAAGAAAGGCCCCAATGTTCACAAAGCCATACCCTGATTTGTTGTCCATAGCCTGTAAGTCAGAGCACTTTACAGCATCAAACATCCGGTCTGGGGAGAATCATTCACTGGCAGGGAATCCTGGAAGGAAACCAAATATGGCCTCACTTGCCAATCAGCATTCAAAATCGCCAACTTTTCATCATCCTCCTCCAAGCGGGGTGGTTGAGGACGAACCGAGATGTGTCTGCCACATGACCTGCTCGAAGCATTGTCAACATGCAGTGGGTGGTTAGTTGAAAGTAACGTGGTGTATAAATGGTTTGCTAAAAATAATTGACTGAAATAATTAAGGATTGAATAGTAATGAATGAATTGTTCTCGTAGTATCATGCATCACTCCCCTGATGAGTAAAATGCCACCTAGAATTCTGACTTAATTTACATAGAAGCAGAGTGAATGCCCCCATTAGTCATATGTGTGTAAAAATAAAGTTTCATTGTCCATCACGTGTTTAGATGACCAGCAGCTGTTGGTGGTGAAGGAAGAGGTTCCAGTCTGAACCAGGAGGACCCAAACAGCCCTCACATTAAAGAAGAGAAGGAGGAAGTCTGGACCGATCTGAAAGGAGAGCAGCTTCAACGGCTGGAGGAGGCTGGTTTCCATTCACTGTGAAGAGTGAAGACGATGATAACAGAAGCAGATGGAGAAGACTTTGGAACATCAGAATCGGCCGAGAACTTAGATTCACGTCGTCATCTCCAACCAATACAAGATGACCTTTGTGAGGTTCTGATCCTGAGACTGAAGACGGTGGTACTGATTGGAAAGAGACACGTGCATCTGAGGCAGGTTTAACCACTCTGCATAGTAATGAAGCCAATGTAAATGATAGAAAATGTAATAGCTGCTCTGAGTGTGCTAAATTATTTGTTGGGAAGTACAAACTGCAGCGGCACGTGAGAGAAACCATTTGGTTGTGATGATTGTGGGATACATTTTTCACATAAATTGCAACTCAAGAAACACAAGACAGATTTACACAAATAAAGAATTGCAAAGTATGAATCAGAGTCCACACCAGAGAAAAACTGTGCAGTTGAAGTGTTTTTTGCAATAATCATTAGACACACAGTTTACTGGATATGTTTTTTTTAGTTTTTGTTAGTTGGCAGCAGTTGTAAATGGAGTTGTTGATCTTTTGGTGAAGCTGTTCACCAGTAAGAGTTTGAAACTAGAGATACATGATGGTTTAGTGGTGATTTAGTTACTCAGCACTTCATAACATAGTTCCACGTAGTTTATAGTAGAAATTTAATGTTGAAGTTTGTGTGACCATAAGAAAAATGAGCTGGTCATCACAGGGCAGGTTGTGCTCAGTTGTTCATGAGGTTTATGTAGTCACTCACTCACTTTATAGCAACTAGTATTTGGCACAAAAATCAACTTCCAGTTGAACATTGCAGCAGATGCTCAACCTACGAGCACAATGCATTCCGAACAGCTGTTCGTAAGCTGAATTGTTCGTAAGTCGTTATATATTAACACATGTTCCATTATGCGGTCCTTTCCCTTATAAATTGTTCCGATCGTTGACCGATTCATACCAAAGGCACGTGCCACATTAGCCATCTTCTCACCGCTGTCCAACTTTTTGATAATGGCAACCTTCGTTTCCATGGTTATTGCCTGGCGTTTCTTACCACTACCACTATCATCACTTGCCTTACGCTTTTTGCCACTACCACTACCACTAGCATTTGCTTTCTTAGGCATGATAAACACGTGAGAAACGGGTGATAAATAGATGAGAAACGGTAAAGTATCCAAGATGGTACGAACTAAGATGAACACAACAACGAAGTGAGTGTTGGAGCAACGAACGAAGTGTTGGAGATGAGCCGGTGCTGCTCGGCGTGGGTTGCGGCAGAAAGGGGAATCAGTCGGATGTGGCGCGCTGTACAAAATACGAACTTGCGAACGCAATACGGCATTTTACGAACATTTATGGACATCCGTCAGCGGTTGTTCGTATCTACGAATGTTCGTAACTCGAATGTTCGTAAGTTGAGAACCCTCTGTATACGTAATGATACAACTAAGCTGGCTAAAACCATGACAGTCAAATATTTCTGCTCTAGTGAAAGTGTTTTAGAAATCTGTTCATTCAACTTTATGTTCACTTCGGTGTTTAGTTTGTTGTATTACTGAATTGGTCATTTCAGGACATTTTTTGTAATGTTTTATTGTTTGGTTATATTTACCCTTGTTCTTTTTAAATACTTGTAAATTCAACTTTCAGCAAACTGCTTTTGTTGAAGTCTTTTTTTTTTTAACTCTTCATGAAATCAAAATGTTCTTTTTTCAAATTGACTTGCATTGTTTGTCAATAATGTAACAGGATGTTGTCATAAGGGCTATTAGATGAAGGTTCTTATCTGGTGATTTCTGTTGTTTTAACAGTGAACAATTTACAGGTAGCAAATAGACTTAATAGTAGTTTGGCTTTTGAAGTCAAGCTCTAATATCACAGAATACAGTTTTTGTTCCATGTGCTTTCAGACCACAAACAAACCTCACCAGACTGTTTGACATGATTGTTAGTGCAGTACTGTATTACTATCTCTGTATCCTCTCGTCTTCATCCAAGTGTTAACACACCTTAACTTTGATTTCCCTCCAGTCAGGGTGCAGCTCTATCAGCATATAATATATTTCATTTATTGAAGCAGAATTACTTCCTGCCTTTATACTGTTTTATTGCTGAACTGTGAGCCTCAGCTAAGTCCCTGCTGTGGCAATGTGGAAAATCCTATCGAGTGCTATAACTTTACTTTAACCTAAATTAATCAATAAGTAATTCAGAACTCAGTTGATGTAATATTTCAGGTTTCATTATGCCCAGGACAAAATAACAAGTGTTAACTGTGTCTTTGGGGGCCAGCTGTGTCCCTTTGAAATCACAGAAATTGTTATTACAGTCATCAAACTGTATTAAATTGAATTTACTCATAATGTATTGATGTCTCTGAACTCATGTCCTGCCAGTCTTTGATCTGCCCTCTGTGTGAGACGGCTGCTGCCACACAACAAGGTTGATGTCACACACGTTCACCTCACTTTCATCTTCTACGCTGAGCAGCATCACTTTCCTACCACACCAGTGCTCGTCACACATTACACACAAGACAATATACCCACAGACTGATCCGACCTCTGTGGTGTATGTGACCCAAATATTTCATACAGAGGTTATTTGAGTATCTACTGTGGGCAACTGTATGTGTGTAAAGAAAAAGGAAATAGAAGGAGATGAACTGAGACTGCCGACTTGTGTCCACTTTAAATGAGGTTTTCGAATTTGGGCACCAGAATAAAACCCATACGCTGCTTAATTTCATAATTACAGATGCAGATGAACAAGGCCAGATCATGTGGCACAATTTCTCATGTAATCATGTTACTGTCACACTGTATGAAAGACACGAGAGCACATCTGCTCCAATCACTCCGGCTTGTTGGATTTTCTTACATTTTCTGGACACAGTGTAAACCCTTGTGCCATTATACGTTGCAATTAAAATATCCTTATAGCATCTTTATCAGAACTCAATATTAATACACAGCACATACAGTATGAGGCATCTTGCAGGAAACTCCAAAACAATGACTACAGTTTGTCAGGATAATTTCTCCTTTTAGCATTGATGGCCTTTTTTTGGGGGGGCATAAAGTCTAAACTCAAATATTACATTAACCCTTAAATGAAAACTGCAAATACAGCCAATTGTCTTTGAATCCAAATGACAGATTTACTTGCAATGTATGGACAAAACTAACTATGACTGCCCTTCTTTCATTGCCAGCTTGATTCGGCAGTGTGTATTTTTTAAGTTCTCCATTGTCGATGGATAGCACCTGGTAGTATTTTTGGTATCACCTCCTTCAAGGTTCTAAGCAAGCTGAACAGATACGAAACGGTGTTATGAAAACACGGCAGAGCACTGGTTGGTCAGAGAGAATCATCCCAATCACTGCTTGTGCAACACGGGACATCCCGCCCACACCCGCCACTGTTAACTAGCTAAGCTACGTAGCAGCCCCAATTTTGTTTAATGGTGGCCCACAGAACCACACAGTGGTCATTGTTGGCATCATTAAGGTGCAGACGATTCTTTGTTTGGTTGCTGTTGAAAGGACCCAGCAAGCTGTGGATGGAGCAATAAGTAATGAGAAGATATACCAAGACGTTGCTAAACCATTGGCCGCGCGCAGCTACGACAGGACATTCCAGCAGTGCAGCGAAAGATTTAAAAAAAAAAACTAAACAGCAACTACCGATTGATGAAGAACCACAACTGTTGCAGTGGATCGAAGAGAAAAAGTCGGAAGTGCTACAACTACAGCCACACTTGTGGCTTTATGAGGCTGTATGTATGTAGAGTGATGCTTTTAGTATGCCATCTTAATTTGGCTGAAGTATTAGTAAAGTATAATTAGTAAAGTATAGTTGAAGCTTATCAAAATGTCTTCAGTTTTACAAGTTTGTTCATAAATCAAAGTTTTGGACAAATAGAAAGTTTGATCTGATGGTAATAAGGAGACCCCGATGTCAATAATCACAGGGGTCATGAACCTTATTTCACAACAATCCATTCTGTATTTCACAGGACTGCCAAAGTAATGTGATTACATCATCTGTGAACCATAACTGTCAGCGCACAATTGTGCCAATCTCATGGACGCCGGTTACGTGTCTGCCATTCAGCCTCGCTGCCAATTTGTGCCAGTGGAAGGCAACTATTTCTGTTGTCTATTTCTGTATTTCTATTTCTGTCGTCTGTAAAACTGTTGAAACGACACATCCAACTACAAACTAGGACAGTTTTTACTTTGAGATAAACTTTTAATCCACACCATATTTATATTTGTAAAATCTCCCAGACATTAAGAATTGGACGTTTTCGCGACATCTTAAAAATGTAAAGTCAATGGGCCGAGCTGGAATCGGTGGGCGGGGCCAACGAGGAATAACACTTGTGCCCGTGTGCATTGAGGCGAACAACATCAAAGCAAATCCGGAAGCTAGAAAACTTTTAGAAGTGAGCGAGCATCATGTTTCATTCTAGTATCTCTTTTATTTCTTCTTCATCCACGGCAAACTCATAAGAAATATTTTGGCCTGTTACTCCATTAATAGTCAAAATCAGGGTCAGTAAAATGTATCCTTGTTAGACCATGAGCAGTTGTGAACAATTTTAAGGCAATTCATCCAAAAGTTATTGAAATATTTCAGTTTTGGTCAAAGTTTCGAGCTGCCCTTGGAGCCTTCCAGGCGCTGCAGCTACAAACCCACTTGATTGCGAGTAATAACCGTCTTGGCTTCATGCTCCATGGATAGCGTGCAAACCCATGACGAGCCAGTCTGGCCAATATACTCTGCATGCTTCCCAAACCAACCTACCGTACAACCTCTGCTCAAATGATGCTAATACACAGTAAGGTAATTAAACTGTGATTCTCTCCATACGGATGCTTATTACAACCTTTATGTAATCTGTGCTGCCCTCACAGCCTGGTTCTCAGTTTGGAGATCTCCCAAAAATTGCCTTGAGCACTTGAAACTAGGGAAAAGGTTTATTCAAGAGTTCCTTCAACAAGAGTTTACTTTCTGACTGTTCTCAGAGTGCCTGTTTCAGGCTCCTAAAGCGCTTTCGACCTTCTTAAATGTAAGCGGTATGATTCACACCTCGTTCAAAGCATTGGGAATTTACGATGTCTGTTATATTCAAGCAGAGGTAACAGGATCAGTTATGCCTCTTCTACTAAGATCTTTTACCTGGTGTCTGGTTCCTAAAAGTCTGTCTGCACGCTTGGTACTTTTGACCCTGCACAACAATGGCAACATGAAAACTGGGCACACAAGCTAAGAGTGTCTGTTTGTGAGGAAAAAGTATTTTTGGTCAGTTTATTTTGGCAGTCGAAGCAGAAGCCAACTTCTGTATCTTCTGTGCATGTCTGTCTGTGAGCAGTCAAATAAAAAGTTTGTCTGACCTTTGAGAGCAAACATTCTATTCATGGCTTTTGGTCGGCCTCCGAGCGCAAACACAATCACAGTTAAATGTAGCAGCCAAAACATGTTTTGTACCAAGAAATAACATACAGCATGTGCAAAGTGCACCTGAGGTCAGTCCCAACACTCTGCATGTCTTGCTAATGAATGCTTAATATGTCACTACTGTGGAATGTAGAAATAACACGTTAATATTCTATGCAATAAAATGCACCCTTTAAGCTGCAGCATGACTTGATTGGCTTGGCATGACTGGTTTGTTATAATGGTTAATGTTAGCAAACTGAAGCTATCTACTCACATATGATGAACATGCGTGGTTCTGTTCACTGCCTCTATGACTCATACTCGTACTAATAATGATAGTGCATTTACTATAATATCACCAAAGTGACTGTTGTTATGGTAAATTTACCTAATGTGCAACAGTTTATAACCAGATCATTGGTTCTCTGAATCACCATCATTACTTGATGTACACTTATGAACATCGGTATGAAGGGGAATCTGTAAATAAGATTAGACCTTGACAGATGCTGGATTTTTTTTTTTTTTGGGCTCATACAGATATTAGGAACTAAAAAAGTTCAGATCTTTATATATAGATATTGTCTATATAAAATCTATAAACACTGTTTTTGCAGTGATCTCTCCAATGTGGTTATCAAGCACCTTTTAAACCTGTGACAAAGTTATGTAATGGAGGCAGGATATTTTACAGTTTATCATTCACAGTGACATCACTGCACAAATGTGAATTTATTAATCATAAATCATATCGTAATCATCAAATAATAAAAAAAAACAAGAACAATTACTATTTTTTTCTGAATTATCCTGTGTAAAAAAAAGATACTGATACTGATATTTCTGTTCAAGGCAAATATCGGCTGGTGCATCAGTCAAGCTCTAGATCTGTGGAATTAAAATAAATGAATAGAAGAAGGGCAACCTCAAGTCTCATGAATTTGTCATTACAGCTGTAAGAGTGACTGTCCCTTTGAGTTTCCGTCCCCTCAGTACTCGGAGGAGACGGCAAATGTGTAGCTGTGGGGCAACCATATTAGGGTGCTCCCTTATAAAGGAAATTGATTTGGGGAATCCCTCGGTGTGAAGTAATCTCTGGCAAGTTCTTTGTCACCAAATACAGAGACTAGTTTATATATCCTGTGTCCAAACAGACAGGTCATGCATGTATGAATATACTGTATAAATATCCTGCCATCATAGGGAGCCTCTGTGTATGAGTTTGAACTGCTTTATGTGCAACAATGTACAACACTTTAACTAAAACACAATGTGTGAATTTGATCATGTCACTCGTAGCTTCTGACTCAGTAAACAGCCTGTAGGGTTGGAAATGCTGGGAAAAGAAAAAGAATAAAGAAAAGAAAACCTTCTGTGCTTTTACATGTTTGAAAGTATTTCTTGAATATCTGTAATCAGTCAACACTTATTAATGATCAACTACTGTCTGACCATTTGGCTACTGAACGTTTTACTTTGTTGATTAAAAAACATATTTTCCCAATTTACCACAGTTTACTTATATACATGTCAAAGGGTTTAGATGGCCTTCTGAAAATGTGTTTTGTTATGAGGGGGATGAGAAGCATGCTTCTTTTTGTACACAAGTGAAATCTAGTGAGGAAATAGCAGTTAAACTTTAACAATTTTGAGGGCAAAGGGTTTGTTTGTGTAGTGCATGTGACAACAGAGCAGTCAGTAATTACATAAATGCCCATGCTTTACTCACATGTGCTCAGGCATCCTTAAAGGTTCAGTGGGATGGATTTAGGAGGATCTTTTGCCAGGTATGGAATATAACATTCATAAGTATGTTTCCATTAAACACCTGAAACACCTGAATTATTGTGTTTTCGTGACCTTAGAATGAGTCCTTCATATCTACATAGGGAGCGGGTCCTCTTCCACAGAGCCCGCCATGTTGCACCGCCATGTTTCTACAGTAGGCCAGAGGGGACAAACCCAAACACTGGGCCAAACAGAGGGCTTTCGGCGTTTGTCATGAGTTTGTCTGCCATCATAGATTCTCTTTCACTCTTGGAAGGCAAGGTTCAGGCCATGGCTGTTCAGTTGGTTGCAATCTGCAACCTCACCACTAGATGCCACTAAATTCTACACACTGCTCCAAGTTGTGTGCACGGTGTGCTTGGCGCTCAATTAGTTAAGTTGTGACTGTGAGGCAACGGCAACATGGAGGATGTCTAGAAGCCGCAGAGGCTAACCGTTTAGCAAGCTAGCAGGTGGATAACGTCATGCAGGCAAAGGCATAATGACAGAGGGAAAAGTAGAGACTGTTAGGAACATTAACAGAAAAATAAAACAATGACTAAAATTACAATTTTGAATTATCGTTCAGTGAAAAATAAGGTTCCATAGCTTCCGCCATTTCTGAAAACATCAGCAAACACGTCACAACTTGGGAGCGCTGGGTTTTCGGGAAAAACGTAAATACCACAAGAAGGCAGAGTTCTTACGCCGTCTTCTCGTGAACACGGTAAACACGACCCCATTTGAAGGCACCGATACTCCACCACAGCTACGTACTTCCACACTACACTGCTTATGTACACATACGAGAAAACCTGACCAACCGACGGCAAGAAGAGCTCCTTCACTGGTTTTTGTTTGGTTGAACATGAAAAAGTGTTGTTGTTGTCTTTTAAGACAAAAAAAAGAGGGAGCGAGAAAACAATCACTTATCAAGAACAGTTGTTTTTTTTCTGTCATTGTCCACAGTCGTCAACACAAGAATGTGAGCGTATGGGGAAAAGTATATGGTCTGTACTTGTATAGTGCTTTATCACCTTTTGGTCTCAAAGCTCTTTAACATGGTTTTCCCATTCACCCATTAATGAGACAGATCACCATGCAAGATGCTGCCATCAGGAGCAAATTCACACTGATGGTACACCATCGGGAGTAACTCAGGGTTCAGTGTCTTGCTCAAGGACACTTAGGCGTGTGGACAGGAGAAGCTAGGGATTGAACCACCAACCTTCTGATTAGTGTTCAACCCACTCTACCGCCACAGCCTCCCTAAAAAAGTAGGTCATGATGTACCTTGATAACACTATTCAAATTTGATATTCTTTATTGGTACTAATTAAGATAAATTGACTGATTTTGTCAGAGCACCCATGTCAATGTAATGTGAGGCAGGCTGGAAGTTTGTTGCTTGCCAAAGTAAGAACTCCATTTATAACGGCATTTTTGTTTTAATTAGAACTGTTAATATTTGCACAATTCCTTCCATCCACACTTTTTTCAACATTTATATACCTTAAAATTTTAGTTTATTGTATCTTGGTTTCACATTGGAGGGAATGTCAGCAATATGTTTCAGTGGGAGATTAAATATGTGGATACAAGAAAGACGCTGCAGGAACTGTTTTATCAGTTGTCCTTACCAGTTTTTAGTTTACAAACCTGCTTTAGTTTGTCTTCCTTCTAGCCCTTAGCTTAAAGCATATGGTGGGTTTTGTGACATTTATCAAACTTTGTATTTCTGTCAGAAAAAGTATTTTTACATTCATTAACATCGCTTTAAATAAAACAGCACTTTCATCTTTCATTTGCCAGGATCAACTTTTTATCAACAACTTCTCTAACTGCAGGATGCTAGTATCAAGTCTAGTTATGCATCATTAAAAGAATTAAAAGAAACAATAATAATCCATTTATATTTAATGAAAAACATACAACTTGCACCAGAAAACTGCACAAATAATTGTTCTTATTAACAAGGGGTCTATTGGTTTTGTACCTGTTAAAATTTGTATTTAATTTAGTTTGTTCTATGGCATACCAAAGTGTTCAACATTTAAAAATAAAATGTTGTATTAATTAATCACATTAATAAATTGAGTACAATATGTAAATGAGAGAGGATTAGCAAAATAATTGTATCTTTAATACATGATCTTTATTTACATTACATTTCATTTAGCTGACGCTTTTATCCAAAGCGACTTACAATAAGTGCATTTCAACCATGAGGGTACAAATTCAGAACAACAAGAATCAAGAAAGTAAAGTTTTCTTCAAGAAAGCCAAACTACAAAAGTTCTATCAGTAAGTGCCATTTTAAGTGCTACTAAAGTTCTACTATTCAAGGTAAAGTCTGAAGAGGTGTGTTTTTAGTTTGCGGCAGAAGATGTACAGAGTTTCTGCTGTCCTGATGTCGTTGGGGATCTCATTCCACCATTTAGGAGCCAGGACAGCAAACAGTCTTGATTTTGTAGAGTGTTTAGCTCAGTGAGGAGCAACAAGCCGATTGGTAGAAGCAGAGCGGAGGGAGCAAGCTGGGATGTAAGGTTGGACCATGTCCTGGATGTAGACTGGACCCGATCTGTTCACAGCACGGTACGCAAGTACCAATGTTTGGAAACAGATGCGGGCACCTACTGGTAACCAGTGAAGGGAGCAGAGGAGGAGGAGGATGAGGAAGAGGAGGAGGAGCGGAGTAGTGTGAGTGTATTTAGGAGGTTAAAGACTAGTCGTGTTGAATGTTGAATAACGTGTTGCTGTAGTGATGTTGGCAGTAAGGGAGAGTTGACTGTCGAGTGTCTCCGAGGTTCCTAGCAGTCAGGGTCGGGGATAACACAGAGTTGTTGAAGGTAGTAGTCAGGTCGAGGGTGGGAGAGCCTTTCCCTGGAAGGAAGAGCAGTTCAGTCTTGTCGAGGTTAATTTTCAGGTGGTGTGAGGACATCCACTGAGAGATGTCAGTCAGGCAGGCAGAGATTCATGCTGCTACCTGTGTTTCAGATCGGGGAAAAGAGAGGATCAGTTGGGTGTCATCAGCATAGCTGTGGTAGGAAAAGACATGTGAGTGAATGACAGAGCCGAGAGAGTTGGTGTACAGAGAGAAGAGGAGGGGACCCAGGACAGAGCCTTGAGGGACACCAGTAGTGAGAGGACAAGGTTCAGACACAGATCCTCTCCAAGTTACCCGGTAAGTGCGGTCGTTGAGGTAAGATGAGAACAGGGAGAGAGCAGACTCTGAGACACCGAGGTCCTGAAGGGAGGAAATAAGGATCTGGTGCACCAGATAAGGATAAAATGAAAATTAAATGAAAATAAAAATCTGATGGAAAAAAAGATTTGTCTCTTCCTCTTGTTTGCATTGCGGCTCCGGAAAGTCTCTTGTCAAGCAGGCTCTGAAAAGTCTCTTTGGTTTTCTCTCTTATTTGCAAGTTATTCATTTTTTGTTTTACTTTCCACATCTAATTGACAACTCCCACTGTGTCCTTATCTTGTGACCTACAACCAACTCAGTGTTACCATACGAAAGGAAATACAAAGGGAATGGGGGTGACTGTCAACTGTTTGTCACACTGTATAAAAGCTGCCCTACGGAGGAGATCTGGGAGCAATGCTGGACACCTCTCTTTGAGGGTGCATGTATTTGCTCCTTCTTGCAGGAATAAATGTCCGATATGTTTGATTTTGAACCAAGCCTCTGAGTAATTTTTCCAACAAAATCCAATGACATTCCTTTGGTGTAGTGAAATAAAACAAGACATTGACTGATGGTAGAATGTCAACAAATACTTTGTTATATTATCACTTCCTATTCTGAGATATGAAACTCATGATCAATTGTAGAGAAAAAAGACAGCAACCAGCACTACACACACACACACACACACACACACACACACACACACACACACACACACACACACACACACACACACACACACACACACACACACACACACACACACACACACACACACACACACACACACACACACACACACACACACACACACACACACACACACACGACTGGTTGCAGAGCATGATTTGGATTCTTTGAGGCGTATATCAGAGCAGCCTTGGCATTAGGCTACACTTTCTGTATAAAGGACATACTCAGACATATTACACACTCAAACACTTAACTTCTTAAAGGCTTTCACGTGGTAATGCAAATACTCTCCCACCCAATCACCCACATCATCCCTGTCATCACTGTCCCATGACTTCCATTGGTGCAGAGTGGAGTGGGAAGGAAACAGGTCAACTTAAGTGGTTGCACGTTCAGCAGCTCCACTCATATGACTGCCGTGCCTTCAGATATTACTGCAGAAGAAGAAGGAGCACGCAATGGACAATGATCCACTGAAAGCCTGGGAATTTACTTTGGGATGCCTATTTCAGTCATTGATAAGACTCAGCCTAGTTCGTTCCAACACTTTCCTACCGAGCAACTTTTGTGTTTTGTGTTTCTGGAGGCCAATGAAAGACTTTCTTATTTTACATATGCACTGTATGAATTAGTGTTTGGAGACAAAGTAAAAGAGTACTTTGAAAACAGTAAATTGGAGTCACATTTAGTGGACAGTTCAGCATTTTGAGAACTGTGCATTTGCACTTTTTTGTAAAGAGTCCATGAAAAGATCGATACTGGTCACAACTGTCCATGTTGAATGAATTGTCAGCTTGAAGTTGGTTAGCGTATCATAAAGCCTGAAACAGGGGAAATACCCCGTACACTGTGCTTCTCTGGATGTCTCATTGATTTTAAGGGGCAGCTGAAGAAATGTAACTTCACTTTAATTAATTAATTTATTTCAAATGCAAAGCATTTAATTTTTTTCATTCTCAACATTCGAAAATTGTCATTTCATGACTCAAATGAGGATGTTGACATTTTAAAATAGAAAATAAAATTGTCTCTGACCAATTAAAAATATTCTGTTAAATTCCGAATCAACTTTTAATAATTTCATATATCTGTCACAGATATTCCTGTCATTAGTTATATCATTATATGTTTTTATTTATTTAATATTGATCTATTTGCAATTCCATATTTCCAGTAGGCTATTTGCTAACCTTAACTAACCAGCTGCTCATCGACCTCTTGACAAAGAAGCAAAGACTGAAACACTTAGCAGCTAAAGAACCAGATATTTCCTTCGGGAGTTGGTGGACACCAAAAGTAGATCTAAAAAAAGAATGTTTATACTTCCAGTTTTTACAATGCTTTGGAAATACATGTGCACTAATTATGGGCTGTCGATGGAGTCCGAATTTTTTAAATAAACGAATTACTGTAATAAACTAGAGACAAGTGAAAACATCCACACCATACCACTCACTGGTATGTAAGTCTTAGTAGACAATGGCCACGAATACCAATATGCAGAAAGGACTCTGGCATCCTCTTGGCTGTGCGATTTAACCAGGTGAACGGATTAAGAATGCGGTTAAGAAAACACTGTAGTTCTGCTGGTAACAAAACATCTGTATGAGCTTGTTTTTCAGTTACGTCTCAGTATCTTGCTTTGACTGAGGCTGAATGTGAGTGAAGTCAGTGTAGCTCTGCAGAATTTGCTGACCACATGAGCAGACAGCGGTGTGCTGCAAGCAGGATGACACTGATTAGTGACAACCAGACGGCAGCACAGCAGGACCCTGTCAGCAGTCGTCCAGAGACGACTGGAATGTTAAGTTTCAACCACTGCTCTCATTTTCCAAACTTTTATTTTTCTGTGGCATTAAGGATGTAGTCGACATTAGAAAATCCTGGGGGCAGCAAAATTAATGTCTAAATAATCTCAACTTTCATAAAATCATCAGTGACGTAAAATCCAGATAAAATATTTTCTCCCTGCGGTGTTTGCTATTGAAATATTTTTCCGTCTTCCTGAATTATAGAATTTGAAGGGTTATGTTTTTATTAGATGGCGACAACATCCATTGAACATGCATCCACTGAACATGCATCCTCAGCAGGCTTAAACTGTGACTGTTAAATGTACAGTATGTTGTTTGCTCCATTACAGAGGACTATAAAGGTTGTATCAGCCCCAATGTATTTTACTACTGAGAATTTACAATAAAATAGTTTAAAAAAAAAGACATTAGAAACTCCTCTGATCAGTCCTGTAGATTAATCCATTTCTGAGCTATTCATCCCAGCTCACAGTGAGCTCCAAGCATATTGACTTAGAGCACAGTGTAGATGGACAACATGACAGTCCTCCGGAAGGGAGGGCAAAATATCTCAATCGCCCCCTGGTGGCTGGTTGAAACTCTACACCTCTCTGTCAGGCCTCATATCATTTAACCATGGAATTATTTTCAAAAGGAGCACCAGATCACCGTTAAGGAGTGATAAGGAGTTGTTTTTTTTGGAGACAACCCCTAGTGGCACTAAGTATTGTACTTTAAGGTACTTCTGCATTGGCTTCTCTTTTACTTGCAGTTCAAGATAATACATATATACAGTCTATGCGTGAAGTTCATGGGTTGTAACATGAAACATGTGGGCTGGCAGGAGGCAGGACCTGAATACCTCTCCTATAGATCGCAGACTCTGGCTGCAAACATTGACTGCATACAAAATGACAACAGAAGCACAAAATGGCAGTGCCCATTTCTGTGATATTGTGGTTTTATTAGAAGTGTCGACGCCTCGTTCGTGTCGCGGCTGTTCATATAGCTCATAGCACAAGAAAATATTACAATGCCACTCATGTTCTGCTGCCATCAACCATCCCTCAGCTGCTAATGTCACTTACTGTCACTTTCATTGACCGTTGGCTTTGTGTGCCACTATGACAATTCTTAAATTTAATATAAACTAATAAAACAAGTAAATACCAATAACTATAGCATTATGTCCATAGCATGAATGTCCAAGACATGTTCAATGTTTAACACCACCGCCTGGAAAGTATATCATGTTCATGAAATCATTGACTCATGCATTACCTAGATTTGCACAATATCTACTAGTAAATAATTGACCTATGCCCCTAGGGAGTGTTATATGGTGGAGGAAATTATGATATTTACTCTTGGTAAGTGTGTAAAATTGCATGTGTACCAAAAACCAGCAGGGACATTTCAGGCAGAATTAACATATGCATCTAGAATAAGAGCGACATACCACTCACAATATGTGATGTTAGCAGCGTACAGACAGAATACTCAGTAAGGACGTAAAGATGAGGGCTTTAAACCCTTCCTGGAGTGTCAACCTTTTTTAAATTTCTGCTGGTTCATCAGCTCGTGAAAAAGAAAACAATGGTCATGAGTGCATTTATGAAGCAATATTTCTTAGTCATTCCCTTTTGCATTATGATTGCTTAGAGAATCCTTCCTCTTTCAAATCAGCATCCTTTTTTTCTCTTTTAAACCGATGTACATTTTGTATTATTGTTTAATTTAATCTTTATCTGAATGTCTTATACATCTTTTTTTTATTCTGTCTTTTAGCCCATGAACAACATCATAAATCTTCCGGTTAACCTGCTAGATAGATTTGCAGACTTCATCAAAATTTCTTCATACCTTCCTAAGTTTAATGTGAAGTTGGTTTTGACTTGACCATAACATGATAATGCAATATTGAGTGGAGTTGCTACATGGGTGTCAAATGTGTGTTTTGTGAAGAAGATTCACTAATTTCTTACAGCTGCAAAGAAAAAGTCAAATTGATAGAATTGAGTTTTGATGTCAATTGTCAGCGTCATGTTTTTATTATCTGTTTATTTGGTGATTGAAACCCAAAGTTGGGATTGTTTGTTCTCGAAGCATTTGGACACACCACCGTTTCAACAGTTACAGCGAGAGGGCCCTGAATGCAACATGCATTGCGGTCTCTGGTCCAGTAGATGGGGTAGTGAGGTCGGGATTTTGGCCAGCAGGAGCCGCTTTTTTACAGCCATCAAGTTAGAATTAGTGAGCTAAATTAGTACCGGAGAACAATCGAGTTTGCTTAAGAAGCATACGCGAAAGATTGGCTCTGGTGTACCTTTCATTATCCATGTCGACAATAGATCTTATACTATAATAATGTACATTCGATTTTTTTTTTTTAACAATTTAAAATGTTGTTTCGAAAAATATTGTACATTATGCGCCAAATATGTCAGGATCTTCACGTCGTCCGTGTTTTATTTTGAAAGTTTCTACAGGAAGTGGGGCTGCGTGTCACGTGCGACTTGACGCCGCCGTCGGCCAACCGTGTCGACAGTCCGAGGGACCGCCGGAGAAACCGAAGCGCTGGATTCAAGCGGTGAACCGTGTTTGTCTGGCGGCTCTGAAGCGTCTCAGTTCCTGCAGGTGAGACACCTGAAAGACGAATCGTGTTTTGTGGAGGGTTCCGGCGCGTGCGACCCATTCACTATGTAGTTGCCCGCCTCGTGCGTGTTTTGCAGCGAGCGCGATTGTTGTTGTGACATTTTTAATTTCTCGGCTCAGTTGTTGTCTCTCTTTCTGTCTCTCTGTGGGTCGTTAAACACGGTAACTTGTCCCCGAGTCCGGACAAGAGAGGAGGGGGACAGAGAGGGGGGGGGGACAACAAGTGTGGAGAAATGAAGTCGGGAGAAGTCAAATTAACCGTCATGACACGTGTAAACATCCGCGCGCATCATTCTTCGTAAGTGGAGCGTGCGAGATTAACGACCGTGAGCGAGCTAACTGTTAGCGGACTCGTGAACCGGCGCCGACAGACTCTTTTCTCCGGGTTCAGGTTTCACGTCGGAAGAAACCAAGTCGGTGTTTGTGTTAGTTTGACGGAGACTCCGGAGCATTTTGTTCGGACGCTATCGTGAGTCCCACGCGCAAACATCTCGGGAACCTTGTTGCCCGCGACGTGTCATCATCAAAAGCGCGATAGTTAACGACGTGTGAATTAAAAGTAGAGATGTATAATTTCAAGGGTCTTTTATTAGTTTATATGCACGCCGGACCAACCAGCGCATCGTCAAACTTTATAATATATTGAACTTGGTTTTCACCTTCACTAATAAGTGTCGTGGCGTTAAAAACGCCAATATTTTGACTGGACTTTGGTGCGTGTTGAAGCTGCAGGTCAGTCCGGAGCGGGACATGCGCCTGAAGCAGCGTTTCACTGTACTTCGGTTCAGACCCGCTCCGGGCTGGGATTATTTTTAGACCATCTAATGGTAGGGTTTATTGTGTCGGGCTGCGTTTGCTGCAGTTCTCGGTTGTTCCTCCCCGCTGCTCCTGGTTTCCAACCAGCTGTTCGTGGACACGTATGAATACAAAGGTTGATGGTGGAAAACGGTGCAGACAGCCTCGGTGAGACACACGGGGAACCGGAGAGCAAACACGTGTCCGGTGCGATAGTTTAATCTTGCATGTATTAATGCATCTTTTATTGTTGTCTTATCCATTCATTTTCAGGGGTGGAGGTGGTGGGGTGGGGGCGGGGGGGTGTTTTACTTGGTCTGCATTAGTCTGGTCCATTTTTAACATTCTGCCTTTTATCAACTGCCTTTAAAGCACTTTGACATTTGATCTGATTGAAAGGTGCTTGTAAATCAATAGATTTCTCATTGACATTTTGAATGGTTTTATGGGAGATGGCAGGAACACGAGGGTCTATAACAAAGCTCTGAGCCTGTTGCGTGAACAGAGCGCAGCACCACGATGTGCACGGGAAACAGGGAAGCTATGACCTTTGGGGGTTCGTATTTAAAGTAACACAAAATAGGCACCCGAGTCCCACCTGTTTTTTGTGAGCAGGTGAAGCCAGTCTTGTAACAGGAAGTTAGTTATCGTAGTTTGGCTGTTTTACACGTTCAGCCGGCAATGCTGGCGCAATTTGGTTAAAACATTTTCTTCTTTAATCTGTAAAATCTGATGTTTTTAGATCCAGTGTCACTCAGGCTTCCCCTGGATCTGATGTCGAATGTGAAGAAACATCTATGGACCCACATAGAAATCATGAAAATAAGACACTCCTTATGATTCCAGACTTGCCTGAACATCATCACATTTTTAACCTTTCCCCAGCAGCAAACTATTACAATGATAGATGTCTATCGATCCACACATGGATTGCAAACAGGAACTGCTAATAGCTAATTCAGCATCATCGTAACAATGGTCATTTTTACATTACATTTCATTTTGCCAAATGTAAATAAATAAAAAAGAAAGGTTAAAGTTGTAGCTCACAACGTAAATCAGTGAGTTGAGGGCAGCCTTCATTTTGTCCCCACAGAGTCAGACTGGGATAGAAAAAGTGTTACTTTTAATGAATATTTCCATATTTGATTGTTTTCGTCCAACTGTTTTTCAGTTAATAGTTTCTTTTGTGGGGAGGAAAAGACAGCTGTCCCCAAATCCCTCACCTATTCTGACTAACAAAAGAAATCTGATGATAATTTGCAGGGATTAAAAAAGGACAGACGATAAAAGGACAAGCCAACTCTGAGACTTTTGTCCCCCTTGTGTGCAGACTGCAGGTATGGGCTGTCGTCTGGATGGCTGACGGACAGGGACGTGGACCAATCACATGACAAGATGCTGGCTCGCAACCGCTTCCTCGTCCTGGTGGTGGCGGGCGGGGCTGCGCTGGCCATCATCAGTCTGAGCCTCCAGTTCTGTAAGTGTTTGTGTGCACAACTCGACTGCTTTACATATTCATTCTTTCACGAGAGCTGTGATCCAATATTCAGATTGGATCATGAAAAAAACAAAACAGAAGAAAAATACTGTGTTCCACGGAAATGTTGCTCAGGTCTTCTTGTTTGTGTTCATGCATGCACATTCTCCGTTGCTTTCTTCGTCAAGAGACCCCATTCATACCAAAACAAAGCACAATCCCCTGGAGACTTCCTATAAATATCCAGCACCAACAGTCCCGCTCACATCTGCCTAGGTGCATTCAATTGTGACTCCGTCGAGTCATTGTTCGGCATCCCCTGTAGGTATTGTGTCGATAGCGTGTCCCTGCCAGCCACGGTGAATGCGAGGAAACCACAGTTCGGTTTAAGGAGACGAGCTGCACTGAAGCTGATTTGCTAGCTTTGCAGATGGCATTTGAAAAACACTGGGTAATTAAGCAGGCGGGGCTTGCAGATCAAAAAGACATTTGGATTTGGGTTTAAAATGTGTAAATTGAAGCTATTTAGCCGAGTTCCTGAAAAACCTCAAAGCAGCGGAAGTGTTTACTCGACCGTGCTCGTTTGCGATGTGTGACCAAAAATATGACAAGTGCGGCTTAACATTTGCATCGGAGGCACCAGTGCATCTATAATTTAGCAGATGTGGGTGTGCAGACATTCAACAAATATTGTAAACATATTTTCTGACCTTCCCTGAAAGCTGCATTATTTGACTGAAGTGAATCACAGCACAGTGCAGAGTTTTGGATCATTTTAGTGTTATAAGTTCATCTGAAATCCCCCCTGAGGAGGGGAGCATCGTGGTGAGTGGGACACGAAGGACTTTATGTGGGCGGTCTTGACAGTTTCAGCATTATAACTTTGAGTAAAGCTGTGCATGTGTATTCTGATCCACATCTAGCAACGACGATGAACTACGCGTAAAAACAAAGTTACTGAGCTTTGTGTCGATACCTTTTGCTGATTGCAGCGACACGAGTAAGGTGCAATTTACACCAAGAAGCAGCGATGGTGTTAAAAAATGACCAGTTTGTGCGGGAAACGACAAAAGAGGCAAATGTCACGTCGCAGTGCCGAAGCTGTGGTGAAACGTTACACGCAACAGTTCAACCGATGTCAAAACATTAGTCAGGAGTCCTGGTTTATAGCCATCATAAGCTTGTGTCTGGACAAGCATATAGGATTAGAGTCCCATAAATCACACCCCGCAGGATTATAGTGGAACTCGGTGCCACAGAGCTGGTATTTCTGACTGCAACATTTTCGGAGCTTGTCTTCCTCGGCGGTTTTTAACATCCCGTCTGTCCCCTCGTAAAAACTCCAATGCTTAAGATGCGCGACTGAAATCTGTCTCTTTTACTTCTGGGCTTCTCCTCTTGCTTTCCTTACATAATAGGTTGGAGTTTAATGTGTGAAAAGGAAGGCAAAGCCAAGCAGGGATGTGTTTGCACTTTGGGACACCAAATACAGTCTCCTGCTCACCCAGATAATAATGTGTGCTTCACAGGAGTTTGCTGTGTAAGATCATATTAATGCCTCACTATCAGACCGACTCATATCCGATCCTTTGTAAAACACCCAGAGGAAGCCCTCTATTACTTTATAATACTTTGATAGTATTTTTTATTTTACTGTGGAAATCTATTTCATTTGCTGTTTTCTAATTAAGGGAGATTGTTCTTGTGGTTCGCTTTCAAAACTGCCCCCATTTAACTGTTGTTGACGAGTAGAGAACGGCTGCGGTCATCATTTATTTATCACACAGAGAGAAGGAATTGAGCCATTATCCAGGAAAAGCATGTAATGAAAGCATCAGGGATTTTCTCCTCATGTTTAATAGACCTTCTGGTTTTGTTCCACTTTCCTGCCATCGCTCGCTCATCTGTTCGTCTGCCTCACTGTCTGTGCTGGTCTTCTGTCTCACTCCCAGACGGCTTTTAAGAGAAAGCCCATCCACGTGTTTATTGCTGTTTGTTGACCATTACCATGCGAGACTGGGTGACTGATGATGATCGATGGCTGAGTAAATACGCCTCTCCGGCTCCAGGCTACCTCGATTTATATCCAATGCATGACTGCGAAGACAGCAGGCGAAGGGGCGCGATCACCACGCTGATTGAGAGGCGAGGGAGTCCCAGAGGAAAGTGATGACTGAGCTCGGGGGTTCTCCGGGGAGGACAGCTGTGGGAGGAGATGGTTTAAGTGACAGAGACACAGAGAAAAGGATCTATTTTGAGACTTACGCAGCAGCAGCAGCAGCAGTGAACGGAAAGGTGAAGCACAGCTTGATGGGAGTTAAGTGCTGCAGGAGAGTCGGTGGAGTCGTAGTGAGAGGGAGAATGTCGTGGGAGGATAAAAGAGGAGAAGCGGAAAGGCAGGTTGTCTCTGAGGTTTAGACACTGATAGAAGAATTACAACAAAGAAGACAGCTTGGACTGAAGTGCCATCCGGACAGACCACAGGAGGCTAAAAGCTTCTTTCCAGTGTCTCAGCAGAGGAGGGTCACGCACCACTTTTTTGGAACAATAATCCACCAACAAGTGTCCTTCTGTGTTAAACAAGCACTCCTCCAAACACTACAAGTTCTCGTCTTCACATTCATGACATTCCTTTTTCCTGCAGTCCCAGTTTAACTGGATCCACAGAGATGCCGTCCTTTCAGGACTTTTAACCAAAATCTAACAACAGTTTGGACAAATATTCACCACTGGACGACCTGAAATGTGTATTCAGCGCACCTGTGGAAACAAATGTTCCTCTAACAATGAATTCTTAACTCCACCGTTGCACTTGTGTTACTGCGTCCAAGTGCAAGTTTTATGGCAAATATATAAAATATGTCATCAAAATGTTTGTGGAGCACCAAGCTTTTTGTTAGTGCGATCTCCGTTTCTATGGCGATACATGAGGTATGACTAACACGGCTGTCAAGTGAGCCGCCATGTGTTAAAACCCGGCCAAGCTAGACGCCGCTAGGACTTAAAGTGCGCGACTAGCCGTGGTGTTACGGTGCGGGTGCTCGGAGCGACCAGAAAGGACCCAATTTAGCCAAATGGGTCCCATTTGGGTCCCATTTGGTGTTGAGAATATGACAGAAGAGAGGCTGTTCAGTCCTCCTGCCAACGTTACGAGCATCAAACACGACACGAGTGCAAGCGAGTAGAGATAACCATTGAAGACAAGATGGGATGCAGCGTGTACTTTTCTAATTCAGAGCTGTTCAGCTTTCAAACAAACAAAATGAAAATGGACCCACTGACTTTTATAATAGAGGGTCTGTTGTAGTGTGAATGTGCACTGTTCAGACAGATTACCTGGAAGACATAAGTGAGAATATTCAGTCTCTGCACCCACTAGTTTTCTATACACACTCTTTCTGTGCCAGATTGTGTGGGCCGAAACCTATCCCAGCATGCATTTGGCAAAAAGGCACGGCCACTGGGCAGGCTGCCACTCCGTCCTAGGAGTCCCGCTGTGGCGGACCAATGCACTGAAAGTGCATTCACACCTAACCTGCTTGGTACGGTTCAACTGTGGTATGTGTTCCCATTCAGGGAGGTTTGTTGGGCTTAATGTTCAATCCGTTTGTTAACTCCAGCGCCGACCAAACAACCAGACCGGGACCGGCTCAGCCAGGGCGGTTTATTAGTGGCATATGGGTCAACTGCAGAGATTTGTGCAAGGAGGTTTAGCGTGAATTCAAGAGTCAAACCATTGTTGTATAAGCTCGTCTTCCTGATGCTGTCACTCACCACCAGTGACAACGATGGTGCACTTAGAGCTGATGATGCTCTGAGTTACCTGTCAGATTGGTTTCATATTTATAAGTAATGATAGCTATGAACTTAAATGTGCGTAAAGCAGTCCCAGGTCGAGGTCCAGACTGAAATATCTCCATCATAGAGTGGAGGGATTGTTCTGATATTTCAGATAGATATTCATGGTCCTCAGAGGACGACTCCTACTGACACGATGGTTCCCCGACTCTTCCTCCTGTGTCGTCATCAAAGTTTTCACTCACCCTGTGAAATGTCTCCTCATCTGATTTATTGATTGGCACAAGTGTCGATCCTCTTACATTTTTTGTAGCATCACCGAGGTTCACGTTTTAGTTATTCATTCAAATATATTATTAATCTCAACATTTATTGAATGGACTGCTTCACACCTTCGTGGTCCCCAGAGGATGAATTGTCGTAACTTTGACTTTACATTCAGTGCCTTCAATCTGGTTAAAATCTCACTTTCTCTAATCCGTTTCTTTAAGACAAAATACCTGCAAAATGAACAACATTCACGTCGGTCTCAGCTGCGCCATATTTAGTCAATTCTGTTAATATTTGTTTACTGTAACGCTAAACTAACACAGTAAACATTAAACCAGCTAAACGTCAACATGCGTTTTCATTGTAAACATGTTCGCGTGCGAACATGTAGCTTGAGTGCAGCCTCACAGAGCTGCTAGCACGAGCGTAGGCTGGTCTGTGTGATGTACACTTTGTAATCTGCGTGGAGCTGTAAAACGTGCAGATGTCAGAAAGCTTCACATTTTAGAATGCAAACTGCACGCAGCAGACAAAAAAAGATGGACGCTTTTCTCTGGCGTATGCATGTGCTCTAAATTTGTCCTCCTCGGAGTGCAAGTTTACGGAGAGTTGGCCTTTTCGGTCCTGTTTTTCCTCGACCAGGTGCGACAGGGACTGAACACTCTCATTTGCGTCTGCGGGCAATGTTCGAGTGTTTAGTTCGCCGAATAAGCATTCTCCAGACTGTTAGTGGAAACTGAATCATCTGGAGGAAACTCTGAGCCCCTGTGCCACTCTGGAATAAAAATCATATCGGCCTGTACTCGGCGTATGAGCGGATACTCCATTTAAAAAAAAAAAAAAATGTATTTATTTATATTCGGGCCAATCAGGAGCTTGTTGCTGCATCCTCGTCTTTTTTCTGTTACTGAGCATTAGGGCCTGATTAAGTGTGCTGAGGAGGATGATAATTTGCGCTCGGCCTGTTTGTCAAGCCACACGGCACCGCGTCCTCCAGCTGTAAACAGTCTCCCGTTCGATTCGTTTTCTTTCATAAATGTTGTTCCATTTGCTCGCTTACGCCGGACATAAAGGCAGGATGCGAGGTCTGTTATGACAAACAGCAGCCATGCCCGTGTTTTGTCGGTGTCAAATATTTGTTCCATCCTTTCTACTGGTTTTTGGTGACGGTACAGAACCTTTTGGAGTCAGGTACCAGAAGTGGGGCGCAGCTTCTTCATTCCAGGTCAAACCGCATTCTCCGAGCAGCTTTTAACCCCGTAATCACTGCGGTGTCGTAGCTGACACAAATTTGTTTGTGTGCGCTTTTGAGGCAGAACAGCGTTTTTGGCTTCTGGTAAGAAAAACAGTGGAGCTGTTTCCGAGTGTGCATAATGACGAGCTCCCACCGGCACAGAGGTGGAGGATTTAAAAGCGTGGATTAAGTTTAGCTCTGCGTTTATGAGCCCGGGCGTATGCACGTCGGTGGCTGTACGGCCGGATGCGGAACGTTTCAGAGATTTGTGACATTCATCGATTTTGTCGTCTTTGTAGAAGCTCTCGGACCCACGATTTTGAGATCTAGTGTGGGTGAAAGAACATTTTGGAAACACATTTGAAGTCCTGAATGCTTTTTTTTAGTGGAGCCACATTTAGCGTGGGTGCATGAGTGTGTCTGAGGGAGCGCAACAGTTTGCTCAGTGGGCCCTTGCTGTGTATGTAGTGTTGGGCAGGGAGTTACAAAAGCCCCATTGTGTAGACAACTGTGACTGAGTAGTTTGGTCAGTCTGGACAGGCGTGTGTGTGTGTGTGTGTGTGTGTGTGTGTGTGTGTGTGTGTGTGTGTGTGTGTGTGTGTGTGTGTGTGTGTGTGTGTGTGTGTGTGTGTGTGTTTCTCTGGGAGGTGGGGGCTGGCGGTGTATGGGGCACAGAGCGTAGAGGGGCACAGGTTATGGAAATGAATGAGCTCCAGTGTGTGCGTCCGGACTTCAAGCTGCCGAGCAGTCGTCAAAATGGTGTCCACTGTCGCCGCACACGTTCTCCTCTTCCTCATCTCTGGTGAGTTTACGCAAATACCTTCATTTACTAATTTAAACCTTCTTTTTTTTTAATGAAGGTTTTCACCACGGGTTTCACCACTTCTTTAACTTGAAAGCCGTCTGGTTGTGGTCTTTGAGGGGTTCGTTTCCAGTGCCAACCGAGACCGAAACGCTAAACTCAACAATTTTGGTTTATCAGGTTAATCTTGTCCACTCAATGAGGTGTCTTTGTCTTTAAAAAAAAAAAAAAAGCCTCTCCCCTATCACTTCTGTTGTAACTGTTCTTAGATGCTTTATGAAGAATGATAACAGTATTTTATTTGTGTGTGTGTGTGTGTGTATATATATATATTTACAGTATTAATATACAACTACTATTACAAAACAATTGGCATAAACAGTGTATTTAGTAGTTACCTCATAGTTTTCTCAGCCTGTGGCTCAAGTGTGTCAGCTGCAGAGATGAAGTGCGATAATAACGTCTTCCTGTTGAAGAGGGAGAAGCGAGACACGGCTGAAAGTGAAAGTGTCTCCTGTGAATGTCGGCTGCCGTCAGTCTGACGCCTGCTTTACAGTAGATGCTGAACATTTTGTCTCATCTGCAAACAGCAAGATCCTCAAACAGCTGTGATTCCTCCCAGAAACTCTTCATCCTTCATATTCATCTCCTGGAGGGCACTTCGTAGAGCCATGTGCAAATGGTGGAAGTCACATAGAAGCAAACATAACCACTGCTTTTTGGGAAGCAACTGCTTTATTTCCTTCATGCTTGATTATTGTTATTTGTCTTTTTGAACTGACTGATTAGCCCGTGTAAAAAATTACAGTTAATCACTGAGCAGGAATAAAACAATTTATTTGAAGATCAATTTAATAAATTGTAAGACAAGGATCAGCAGCAAATCCTTCCATTTGAGTTAATGGAACTATTAAAGGTTAAACATTTTACAGGTGAGCAATGAATCAGCTCTGATTAATCTGTTGATTAAAGTGGTGTCTTCAGGTTGATGGGTTTTCCTGTCCAAACATCCAAAGCACAACAATGGTAAACTTAAAGTGATGTAAAACAGAAAAGCAGACACCTTTATGAAGCTGGGAGCAGCAAAAGTTTGACATGAATGCTTGATAAATGGCTCAAAGACTGAAATGAAGGCAAGATTATCACCTTATTGGTCCGGGAGGACGTTTCATGTCTTTCCTGCGGAGGACAATGGACTATACTATGGAGTCATTCGCACAGTTAAACAAATAAAACATCATCCTGGGAGCCAATTTGTAAGTATTTGTGTAGCAAAATTCAACAACAAGGATGTTCAGTGACATCAAGACAATATATGTAAAGGAAATACAAGGCAGTCTGAAGGGACGATATAAAAAGACACATAAATAGTTGTGTGTGGAACAAACATGAGTGATTATTTGTACAACGTGAAGGGACTTTATGAGCTCCGCAGGAAAGAAGGGAGAATGCATGTGTGAGTGTCAGTCCCTCATCGGGAGTCTGTGTTTTATGTCTGAGGGTTGTTGTAGAAATGAGGACCCATTAGCTCTTTGTGTTTTATGATCAGGCAGGGAATGGGCCCCTCTTTCTTCCTCTGCAGCACGATGTAATATTTGCACAGTTGGCTTGCCAGCTTGGAATCGGTGTGTGTGTGTGTGTGTGTGTGTGTGTGTGTGTGTGTGTGTGTGTGTGTGTGTGTGTGTGTGTGTGTGTGTGTGTGTGTGTGTGTGTGTGTGTGTCATAAGTGGGATTTGGATGCCCGACTTGCCAACAAGGGCACGAGTTCAGCTTCCTCTTTCTTTCTTCAGAGTTGGATCTTCATAAATGGTCTTTCCAGTTCCCACAACACCTCTGCTCCTATTGGACCAGTTCTCCGCGGGGTCACAGGTCACTGGTGTCTAGGCAACACAGCAGTAACAGTGAGGGGTTCTGCGGTACAGAGCAGTTGGCATGGAGATGAACTGAAATGGGATTCGTTTTCTATGCTACTCCATCATCTTGTTTTTCTTTTTCCCATGTATGCATTTCTTCTTCTAAAAACATTTCAAACTTCTTTTAATCTTTTAAAATCTGTGCAGTCAGCATCTTCTTAGCCATGCTAGAGGAGGCCGGTCACTGCTTTGGTCCAGGATGGACCGCATATCTGAGGATTGTGGAGAGGTTCAGAGGTTTTGTGCCGACATTCACGGTCTTCATTCATGATATCGGTGTGTTGATGAAGAACGAGTTTAGAATCGTGAAGCCCTCGAGGACGACGCTCCATCGTATCTTTAAGACCTCATGGGAACTTATTATCCCAACACGGCGTTTCACTCTCAGAGTACAGGCCTACTTGTGGTTCTCAAGAGTTTCCAAAAGTAGAATGGGAGGCAGAGCCTTCAGCATCAGGCTCCTCTCTGGTGGAACCAGCTCCTAGTTTGGGTTCAGGAGGCAGACACTATCTCAACTCTTCAGATTAGGCTTAAAGCATTATTACTTGATAAAGTTTATAGTTATGGCTGGCTCGGATGACCCTGAACCATCCCAGACTGGATTTTCCCTGGTTTCTGGAGGACTTAGAATCTGTGGTAATGGCGGTTAATGGTGGGCAGTAGTTTAACTATTATCATGACAATATTTAGTCAAAAATGTAATGTTTGTCATAAATGTAATAATCACCAAACATTGGTGAAACAAAGCTTATAGTGGAGCTGTAGTGCCTCAGGTGGTGTGGAAATGGTGTGCAAAACCTTGTCTGAGCTCTGCTTTCTTTTGCTCTCCATGCATTTGTATGCCAGTATTGCATGTCATTTGAACTTTTCCTTAACATTGATCTTTTAATGTGGTTGTCAATTATTCTATTTACTTTTGTACCCAGACCATTTTATAATGTGATTTAGCACTACATAAATTAAAAGAAGGAAAAGCCGCATGTTGTTTTTTTTGGTTTAAACTTCCCCACTTGCTGCATGTTGCCAGTGTACACTGTGTTCTTGAACGAGGCAAAAGAAAAAAGATAAAGAGTATCACAAACCGGTTAGCCAATCAAATCGCTTCCCACAGTCAGAAGCTGCATACTAATATTTCACATTTAGAGAGCCGTACCGGTTTCCTGCTGTGTTCTCTCCTCCTTCACTCGGCTTCTTTTCTTTCCTTGTACTTTCTTTTTTTTTTAAATTCTCTCTCTTCCTATGTCATGATCTATTTCTGCAGTGAACCTGATCCCCACCACCCCCGTAGTGGAGGAGCGACCCTTCCAGGCTGCAGATGGAGGTGTCGTAGTGGCTCAGGGGAAGAGCAGAAAGCGAGTGTTCCCGCTGCCCCGCACCCAAGAACCCGACCCCATATCTGAGGCCTACGGCTACTGCAACACTCCCAACCGCAGCGAACAGGCCTGGGAGGGTGAGACCGACACACCGACGCATCGAATCTCATCTCGAGACTGCTGCAAGCCTGCGGACGTAACGTGCGATTTTGAGTTTGGTTACCGATTCCTCGGAGCAATGCTGGAATCGGAAGCCGATTTGATTGACAGCGCACAGACACTTAATTTAGTAAGAATGCCATCTTCAGTGTGTCAGGACTCAGGGGGTGTTAATTTTGGGAAAGTCATTTCCACTAGATTACATCACCCATATTACTGCTGCACTCGGTCTCTCTCTGCAGCACAGCAGCGGGTTTGTAGCCTGAGGCAAGCATACAAGTATCCTTCACCGCTCCAAGACAAGTTATACAAGCAGCCGCTAATTAAACTTTACTGCGTATTTTCTGAAACACTCACCGACACACGCCCACGCACTCGCAGACAGTGAATACATTTGTTGAACTGTTCGTTTAATTTATCAATGACACATTTCCTATAATAAGGTGTGTTGTTCGTAAACTCCCGAGCCTTGATGGAGTCATTTTAACAGTGTTTTTTATACTTATAAGCAGAATTCACCTTTGGAAACGTTTGCTACATCACGAAACCTGCATTAACAAAGCGGAAACAAACTCAGGCACAACACTGTTGACCTAATATCTTTTAAATTCATTTTGCTAAGTTGTTAGCTAGCAGTTGCTTATTTAAGCATTTAGCAGGTACAGATGAACACTAGCATTGATTAGGAGTCGTGTTATTGTCCACCTAATGACTGCAAGTCCGTTATTCATTCTGCTTTTTTTTTCTCTGGTTTTGGTCTCTACCAACTCTTGGAGAAAAACATGTGGTTCTGCAGCTGCTGAAATTCACACTGCATTTATCAACTCGTTCCAAACTTTGTCTGCAGCAACGTTTTGGACCATGAAACCAAAACAAGTGTCTGAAAGATGAAGGAAAACTGTGGTCGGGTGATAGTTCTCTCTGACATTAGAGGAGAGATCAGACACAAACGTGCCAATATCCTGCTTTATAGGAAATAAACAAACATAACTGTTTATAAAAAAAAAACATGGTGTGTGAGGACAGATTGCATCAGTGGCGAGTGTGATGTGTGGATGAGTGAGGAATGTGTCTGATGATGTTTAAGGCAGAAAAAAAAAAGGTCAATCCGAACCCAAATCTGAAAGATGTGAAGACATCAGGCCTGTATTTTTTCCTTCTTTGGTAGAGACCTATGCAGGCGTCCCCACGTTACCTCCATGACCCTCCAAACTCAGTCGTAATCATTTGATAAATACTTACATGATTGATAGCTGAAGGGAAAGTAATGACAAACCCATCATGGATATTAAAACAGCTGATGTTTCTGCTGCTGCTGATGAGCGTCTCCTCCGACAGGTCACAGTCCTGCTGACTACAAGCTGCTGTCCGTCCAAGTGATGATTCGCCACGGCGACCGCTATCCCCTCTACTCCATCCCCAAGACCAAGCGGCCCACCATCGACTGCACCCTGTCCACCAGCAGGTGCACACACGCCTCCCCAAACATACCCATGAATAATATATGACATGAATTTGACATACGCGTCACTACAGCGGCCAATTAACTGCTTTACGTTTGAACTAAAACTTGCAGCTTCTTTCAGCAACTTTCTCGCTCATCCCACAGTTGTTTACAAGCTCGTTATTTGAGCTCAGCGGTTAGCGGTGGCTTTTCCTCCTCCTCCTCTGTGTGTCTGAAGTTTAGTTAGTCCTCCGCTTTCTTTAGTGATAATAATAATAATAGATGTAGTTTGTTTGCCCTGATGGAGACGAGGCTCAGCGGATTTGAAACACAGCTTTGCACCCGAGAGGGGTGACTGGGTGAACGTCCAACAGAAACGTAGCCTTCAGCAGACGCCCACGATTCACCACCAAGCAGCTGCGGAGCACTCAGAGAGTCAAAGAGCAGAGATGCAAACACTGGCAAAGCTTTATGGAAGAAATGGGTTATGTAGCACAACGTTAAACTGTACTGATATAAATGGCGTTGTCTTGTTTTGTATCTTGTTTGAAAATGCATCGATTTACCTTAAAAAGTTGATATACCACGCAGCTGATAGGTGTTCACGCCCGCAGACTCCTTCCATTTAGATTTTTGTTTTTCTTCTTCATATAGTCAAAAGATGCAAATCAGCCACCACCAGACTCCAACTTCATTTTTACCCTGTCGTCTTTGCGGTCACGCAGGGACAAAAGGAAAACAGGCAATATAAGTGATCATGATAATGCACAAGAAATAAATAAGCAGCATTATGCCACAATAAAAGCAACAGTTTCTTTCCGTGCACGTTGAGGAATGTTTGCTGGATTCATGTCTGAGACGGGGACTGAAATGGAGGCAGTTACAGCTAATTTGTGGTTTTGTGCGTTTCACACGATCAAAGAAACAAAACGACTGACCGGACACAAAAAAAGCTGGTTGGTTTGTTTGTTCGGTCTGAAGATAAAAGGCTTCATGCGTTCAGTTTTAATTCAACCAGGTCAGAGGAAAGGGCACAAAATGCCACCAGGACTTCATCTGACTTCCCGAGCAGCAACATTCATGAGCTCCAGCCACCTCTGCCTGCTGCTCATCTGGAAGTGAGAGAGAAAGAGAGAGAGACTCGCGTATTACTGAACCGGCCTTTGATATCCTCCTATAAAAAAAAAAAAAAAAAAAAAAAAAACTGCTGGCTCAACAGCAGCTGTCAGAAAATGAGCTCAGTGTGTTGAAGGGAGAAGAGCTCCGGATTCTTTTTGTGTGACGTTTTAAGAAGCTTACAGCGTTTAATTTGTATCACATTGGTAAATCAGGACCTGTGTAAACTCATGAATACTGAACAGGCTCTTCACCCGTCGCCTGGTTTCCCCGTGTTGTTGCGTTTGTCAGTGATAGCGGGTGGGTTCGGTTTGTCACGTCTGCTGCGCTGTGCTTTGGTGCAGATGGATACACACGCACAATCAGAGACATATTTCTGTTTGTGTGTGTGTTGTGTGTGTGTGTGTGTGTGTGTGTGTGTGTGTGTGTGTGTGTGTGTGTGTGTGTGTGTGTGTGTGTGTGCGCGCGCGCGCGGTCCGTCACGGCCGCTTTATGTCGCTTGATTTACGCAACATCCTCGCCGAGACAGCTGCTGCAGACCCTCCCGACAGAAACGTGGGCGGAAGAAGACGCGCACACAAGCTCAAATTAATTTTGTTATCTTCTTTCCTTCATTATGCGCCGCTCTCCGGTCTCCACTCTGCAGTCCCTGCTGCTCGTTTAAGAGGGCTCGATGAGAGTTGCTGATTGGAAGGTATTAAAAGCCGGCTCGCCTCTGTACTCCAGCTTCAGAAGACGTCTGAAATCAACACTTTAATATCCAGCTTCTGTATTTTTACGGTAACTGCAGCTCATGCAGACTCTGCAGGTGGAAACACACCTGCTATGACAACAAACCATTTATTTTTAGAGCCTGAACAAATGCAGTTTGGTGAGGTCGTTTTTGATGTGTGCGCCCGCATCCTTCGGGATGATTCATTCGGACCATATGGTGGATAAATTCTCTCTGACCAATCCCCGTTTTTTGGGCCGTGTACCTGGCTTCAGATTGAGCCAATGTCTTAATTTTGTACAAAGCTTTCACTGCCATCATCACACCAGCTTTGCACATCTGGGCAGAGCACAGGACGCGCTCTAATCTTTTAAAGCTGGCGCAGTGTACACACAGTTGGTTGGCTGCGGGCGATAGCAGCGTACATTTGATTATTGGATGTTTTCATCACCCTTGATCTCTCAACTGAAGCTGAAAAGTCATCCAGGACACAAGCCTCTTATGAACGAGGTCGTGGTCTCGTACGAACACCTGGGTCTCCAGTGAGAAAACGGAAAGCAGGGAGGACATTAGCGACCTCACTTTTATCATTTAGGACTTTTCAATATTACAAATACAAAAATAAAAACAGTTTCTGCATCTATGCAGAAACTGCATCTATGAAACTTGGTACTGAGTGGATTCATAAATGTACACTTAAAATCAGATTCTGGATTTAAACATTTGGGATTGTGGTATTTCTATTATTTGGCAGTTCTGCAGCTGGTGCCGCTCTAGAGATGCTGACGTCAGTCTGTCCGTCAGTCCACCACTTTGGTCTTCATTTTTTACTCGAATGCCTTTGATCATTGTTGTTCAGAGGCCTTTTCTATCTGCTAAGGCCGAAGTGTCTTTGGGCAAGACACTGAACCCCAAGTTTGCAAACTGCAAAGTGCTTTGAGTCGGCGGCGGTGATAAAACGCTGTATAAGTGCAGACTGTTTACCATTTACTGACTCCGCTGCGTCTCCGTGACTAAATACTCATAAATGGGGCTGAATATCCAAGTCAGCAAAATCACTGTAAAATCTATCCTCGTGCATAACATCCTCTGTACTTGTATTCTGGGAGGACATTTCCACTGTTGGAAAAGCAGCTATTTGCAGTACAAGCAAAGAGAGTGAAGTTCTGTGTGGGTGAGGTATGCAGAGCGCCCGCTGGCCTGCCGAAGAACAACGGCTTCCTAGAGGCGGAGCCGGCGCCCAATCAAATACTGTTTCTTTTTTTTTTTACTCTTAGTACGTACTGACTGCAGCTCCCCTTAAAAAGTACTTGCTGCTGCATGTAGTATGTATTCAAATTGGGACGTGCTACTTCATAAAAAAAATGCGACTTGAACTTTGACCCTCTTGGTTTTATCTGTCGCGATGTTACAAAAAGGATGCGATTTGGAACGAGTACGTTTCCTCCTTCGACAAAAGGAAGCACCACAACTGACTCGGCGGCTCAGTCGATGTGACGGATCTCCCGCCGTACAAAGGATTGTGGGTCGGAGCAGCCAGAGTAGCACGCTGGCCTGCAGACTGCCAAATACGTGCGGATGTAGCAGGACATCCCGGTACTTGTGGCGTTCTACGTTTAACATGCTACATATTGGGAGATGAGATACTAAATCTATCCTTGACATACTAAGTGATATTGTGAATATTGGAACGCAGGCAGCCACTTCATTGAGCAACGTACTGCTTCAGGTCACTACATTTAGCATCGACACTGATTGGACACGCACATACAACTTGGCACGACAGCAGAGTGTGTGTCTTGTGTTTGTGTCTGAGCAGGAACACTTCGCTTCCAGACCGAGTCCAGTTCTGAGGACGGTGAACGTCCAGAAACAAGCAGCGAAAATAGATGCGGCTCAGGAAGGTTGATATTTCTCAGCTGAAGCTGCAGTCGAACTGCGATGTGTGTTTGGACGATTTGTGGTTTCACTGTGCTCGTTTCGCTCAGAGTCGGCTTCGTGTTTCAGTTCCTCCTGGAAATAATGGAGGTAGTTCTGTTTCTATTTAGACCAGAGCGTAATTACAGGGACCAGAGCTAGCATATGCCCTGGGCTCGAACCTCAGTCTGGTGTGTGTGTGTGTGTGTGTGTGTGTGTGTGTGTGTGTGTGTGTGTGTGTGTGTCTGTGTGTGTGTGTCTGTGTGCGTGCGTGCGTGCGTCCCCGTCTGTCCATCCATCTGTCTCTCTCTGTGTGTGTGTGTGTGTGTGTGTGTGTGTGTGTGTGTGTGTGTGTGTGTGTGTGTGTGTGTGTGTGTGTGTGTGTGTGTGTGTGTGTGAGTGAGTGAGTGTGTGTGTGTGTGTGTGTGTGTGTGTGTGTGTGTGTGTGTGTGTGTGTGTCTTGGCACCAGCTTGCCGTCCCACTGTCTCCGTCTGCGGTTAACTGAGCTGTCTCCAGCAGGGAACATCTCTCTCTCTTTCCTCTCTTTCTTCTACCAACAGTCATCTGTCTCGTGCTCTCCTCCCAGTTTCGACCACACCATCTCACTCCCCCCTTTACCCTGCCCTTCCCCCCCCCCCCCACACACACACAAAAAACAACCAGCAACCTCAAAACTACCTCTTTCTCCTCGTCTCTCCCCATCCCTTCACTAATCTTTACCCCGTCCTATCCAGTGATAATAATCCCCGTTTAATGTAATTGGTCTCTGTAATCTTTGGTTAGCAACAATCCGCCTAATAGACAGCCTGGCTGGCTCTTTGTCCACACGAGCGTCCCCATCCGCTGACGTCCAGTCTCCCAGTGTAGCCAATTAAATCTAAAACGTCCCAAAGTCCCCACAGTGAACTGATCTGCTGATGACGGAGCAGAATGGAGAACCGGTGGGCACAAGATTCCCCTCGTTTAGACTCTCCCATGCGCTTTGCAGTGCATATATTTATATTCATATTTTATATTTAAAGTGCGATACAGTCGAGTGGTTAGATAATGAGCAGCTGCTGGTGCAGTGTGACAGCAGAAGGAAACAAAATGTAGGTTTTCATTTGAAAAAAAAAACCCAAAACTGTCCTTTCCAGAGTAGCCGGTGGCGGAAGATGTCAGATGAGGTTTTTACTGTTCCAGGTCAGTTACAACGATCATGTGATTTAAAGGTAGTGACAGCGAGTGGGGGTTTTATTTATTTAATTTTTTATGGCTTGTTCCAGAACCAGTCCGAGATCACTATGGAAACGGTGTGCATGTGTGCGCGCCCCGCATTAATCTGGGCGAGCTGAGCTTTGTTATATTAAACTGTAATCTTCAATCATCTCTAATCTACTAGATCACCAACTGCTCCTCTTGCTGCTGCCGTCGCCATGTGCTGGTGTGTCTGTGTATGTTACTGCATGAGTGCGTATGTGTGTGTCTATATATGTGTGTATGTATGTTTGTATGTGTGTGTGTGTGTCCCAAGGCAACAAATTCTTTCATCTTTTTTTCTTTTTTTTTATCTCCATCTCTCATATTCCCTCCCACACATATTGAACAGTGCTGCTGCTGCTGCTGCTGCTGCGGAGCCACGGTTGTGTTACAGAGACACCTGCTGGTCGACTCAGCAAATGACCTCCACATACAATCACATACTCAACGTGTACATTTCCACTCATATATTCTTTATTTGGAGGCCCGGTAGCTTCCACACAAATAACAAATAAACAAACAAATATCAACACTATCAATAAAACAAGAAAAAGATGAGAGAAAAAATGGAAACCCTAAAACTGAAGCCAAATAATCCCATATTCAGGGCCTCAATCAAAGGTTGAATGACAGCAATAACTACACTAACGTCTATGTGAGATTCATTGAATTTAGTTTGAGTGACTTTTGGAAAGGAAATGTGTTTTTGCTCCGTCTGATGTCGGTGGGGAGCAAATTCTCAAGCATGGACTCAACACGGCCAAATGACCAAGTGCTCCCTGGACGTGTTTTCCAGCCGTGACAAAAACACTGTACGTGCTAGTTTTTCACAGAACAAGTGTGGTGTCATATTACAAATAACTTTTTGCATGAATAACCGAAGACAGGATTTTAATTTTGCGTCCACAGTTTGCCATGATGACCGTTTATGCATCTCACACATTTGTACAGGAAAAAAACAATAAAGAACTAAGCTTTTTTTTTTTTTTTTTAATGATACAAATCTCGGGTTTTTGTCATTATCTTTTAATGTTTTGTTGATCGAGTCATTTTTAAAGGGGAAAAGTACTTTCAGTCGGTCCGCATTCTGCTTTCAAGCTGCACTGCAATGGCATTCAATCCCAGTCGCTTTTAGAGATGTGAATACATATTTAACGAAATACTTATTTGAGCTGTCATCTGTCCGCCCTCATGTACCTGAAGGCATGTCTATTGTGTGGTTTTGCTTTTATTATGTCAGATGTATGTATTTTATATACCGTGAAAGCTTCTCATGTCTGTTTTAGTCGGAGTCTCACTCTGGAGCACAATGGGATCCTGTTTGATCCATATTTCTATTAACGTCTCTCCTTTGCATGTTTTGTAGAATTAGACTCTCACCTACATGTCTTTAATTGTAATAGTTTTTTATTTTATTAGCTTTCATTTTCTTCTTTCTTTTTGTTAATGTTTTTCATGCTTATAAATGACCTCAATAACTGTAATTTTAATATCGATAGTTTTTGTTTTTAGGGAGACATTGTAACACCTGTCTGGGGACTGCAGATGAAAAATAGTATCTTGGCTAAACCTGCTGCATTTACAGCAATGATTTATTAGTGTGCATTGTCCTTGTAAAATAGACAAACATAAATAAATCAAATAGTGGTAGATGATGGTCAAACTTTTTGCTTGCTTCGCAATGCGAGTTCAGGACTCTGAAGGTGATTCGGTCCACAATGATGAGAAAAACAGGAAGTCATCACGTTGAACCTGAAACTGAGCTTATCTGGCATTTATTTTTTCTTGAAAAATAATCAAACTATTATTTATTGAAATTTCTCTTAAGAACGGATATGATTTGCTGTGAAGTGAGTGTCACACAGGCTTCAGGGGTTTAAAGAGACAGCAGCTGTTAACGGTGTCTCGAAGCTCGGCTGCAGTTTTAACAGGATGCGTTCAAGTGTCGGTGTTTAAATGTTGGAAAAAGTACAAATGCTGTTTGCCTCGGCGTGCCCGCGTTATTTTGTGTAACGACGTGAGCTGAAGTGGATTATTGTGTTCATGGAACAGTGTCACTGTTCTTTCAGTGGTTGCAGCTTTGGTCAAGAGCTCTAATTATGTTGATAACGTGGAGAAGCCACAGTCATGACATCAGACAGGAGAAGTCACGAGTTCGTTAGTCGTGTAGTTTTCTGAGAATAATTCACACCCTTGGAAACCCGTCTGTTTCTGCCCTCTTGTCGTCCCTCCCCGCCCTCAGGAAACCTTCCCACCCGCTGCTCAACGCCCTCATTGGTCACATGGGCCAAGGGAGTCGTGGCCACTGGGAGTCACCGCTGGCCTCGGTTCCCCGGCTGCCCAACCACAGTGCCTGTGAGATGGGAGAACTCACGCAGACAGGTACCCACACCTGACGTTTTCATTCAGATCAGTTGTGACAGTCTGGTTTTGTAGATTTCTCTCCAACAAGTGTTATATTGATCAAATAATCTTGATATTTATTATGTTCACGCGTAGATGCAAGTTAAACCTGGTTTCCGTCCTGTTCCAGGTGTAGTGCAGCACCTTCGCAACGGGCAGCTCCTCCACCACGCCTACAACCGGCACAATCTCCTCCCGTCTGATTGGTCACCCCGTCAGGTTTGGGTGGAGACCACGGGTAAGAGCCGCACCCTCCAGAGCGGACTGGCCTTCCTCTACGGCTTCCTCCCGGAGTTTGATTGGACGAAGCTGACCGTGCGTCACCAGTGGAGCACTCTGTTCTGCGGCTCGGCCTGCGACTGCCCCGCCAGGAACAGATACCTGGAGGAGGAGCAGAGGAGGCAGTATCGACTCAGAGTGGCCGATACCGAGCTGGAGAGGACTTACGCCGATATGGCGCGCACTTTGGGACTCCCCACCCGCCAGCTCCGAGCTGCGAACCCGATAGACTCCCTGCTGTGCCACCTGTGCCACGGCCTTTCCTTCCCGTGCGTTCCCACGGGAGAAAGCGGCAACGGCGGATGCCTGACTTTGGCGCAGTTTGCCGTAATTCGTCGGCAGCAGCTGGACGACGAGGTGGATCGGAGGAGAGTGGGGCTGTATCGTAAATACGCCATCCTGGCCATGTACCCCTACCTCAATCGAACTGCCACCAAGATGGAGCGGGTCGGCAAGTTCGGCGAAGCCGGCCGACAGCCTCGCGCAGGGGGCGAGGAGGTCTTCGCCCTCTCGTCGGCCCACGACGTCACCGTGGCCCCGCTGCTGAGCGCCCTGGGACTGGAGGAGGCCCGCTTCCCCCGTTTCGCGGCACGGGTGGTCTTTGAGCTGTGGAGGAGTCCGCCGGTGACGCAAGGGCAGGCAAAAAAGAAAGCCGGAAAAGGCGAGAAGTCAAAGGCGAAAGACGGGGAACTGTTCATCAGGGTGCTGTACAACGGCGAGGACGTGACATTTCACACAACCTTCTGTCGCTCCCGCGACCGCCCCGCCGGCCAGCCGCTCTGCCCTCTGAAAAACTTCCTGTCTTTTGTCAGGAGAGACATGTTCAGCGTGGTCAATGCTACTTCCTACAAGGAGGCGTGCTACAGGCGCCCTGGTTGACAGACGGAGGGGAGGGTGACCGGGGGGGGGGGGCCGCGGAGTTGGCAGATGGTTGGACTTCCCTTGTTTTTTTTTTTCCACTTTTGGAGAGGGTGCACTTTTATGCTGCTCATAGTGTCTTAAAATTCCACGTTTTTAAATGTAGTCCGACATTCCGAAGTACAAAGTGAGCAGCAAACACGCAATACTGTACATAACACCTTCAGTTTCTAACTTTCCTATAAACTTCTTCTGCTGGGTTTTTTTTTGCTATTGGATCATTCCTCAGTGTATCTGTAATAGATTGGATCATTTAAGGGAAGTTGAACGGCACTCAGCCACTTTATTCCTACATTCCATAATACCATGGAATTGTACAATTTCATTATTCCCAAATGCCTCCAAGAAAGGGGAGCGATGAAAAACTGTGCTGGATTATTCATTCCTGGGAACTGCTTTGTGGATAATAAATCTTTTCAGTGAAAATACACTTTGGGCTGGTTTGGGCCAAAATATTCAATATGACTAAGTCATTAGTCGCTTGTATCTTTGAGGGTTTAATGTTAACACCCGCAGTAGGCTGTCTTTTTGACGGCAAGGCTTTGACACATTGATGCTGGTCTTATTATGTTTTTGCTTTATTAAACTAGACTGCGGTACATTAAACATGTTTTTTTCCCCTTTACATTAATTTACAACTACAGTACATCTGTATTTATGTTATTTGGTGCCATAACTGATTACATTCCACTTTAATTTTAGGTACAGAATCCAGTAAAGGTGCGTTCTGAACAAACATTTATGCTGTAAAGCACATATGCAGTAAAATAAATGTTTGAATTGTCTGTTTCAGTAATTTTGTATCAGTTGAGACCGGTTGGCTGAGAAATTGTTTTTCGGTGGTATTTTCTTATAAAATCTGAGTCTTTCCCAAATTAAAGTACAGAACTTTGTAATTGAGGTATTAAAAGTAAAAATACTGTTGTGACAAAGTAAAAATATACCTCGTTGGCTTTTTTTTTTAAACTTTTTTTTATATATATATTTGGACAAGCAAACATTTATTCCTCTTTTGAAACAGTAGCTGATGAATTAATAATTTGTTCAACAAAAATATCAACAGTCTAATATATGTTGCTTCACTGTTGGTTTGAGGTTGTTTTCCTGAGAATCTGTCTTTGGTCTGTTTCTGTGATTCATCTGTCCACATTATTCCAAAAAGCCCGTTCTCCTATTTCCACTGTCACACTGTAGTTTTGCTCTGATGTTCATTTTGGACAGCAAAGTGTTTTTCCTGCCGGGCCTCCCACGCACGTCAAACGTGTGCAACCTCTTTCTCGTTTTAGACGCCTGACCTTTGACCCCAACAGTTACCTGCAGATCCTGTGAGGAAATCTTGTGCTTCTTGTCGACTTCTTGTGCTGAATTTGCCGAAGTTATCAGTCCCGGACAAAACCGGCAGTCGTTTGAAATCTACACCACCTGTAGAGGACTTTTCTTTTTCTCTGATTTATTTCAGAGAGGATCAGGATCTTTTTAAATTCCTTGACAGAATCATTAACATCCGCCACCTTGTTTCTGAAGGCCTTAGAGAGCTCTTTAGAGCTTTAGAGCTTTAGATCTTTAGATCTTGGCGTGGTGACCACACACTTGAAAAGCAAAGACAACACCTGACCCTTGATGTCAAAGGTTGAAATACGACTCTTTCTAATCACTGGCACCTAATCTGGAAATCCCGATTCTAAGTTTATGTATTAGAAAGTGTGACAAACGGAGGGGTTTACTTTCTTTTTCTGTGCTACGGATGCATTTAAATCACAAAAATGAATATAAAATGTCAATTTTATGTGTCATTTCTTGGAGTTTATCACGTTGCTCTGTAGACACTGTATCACAACAAAAAAAAAGAAATAGAAGGAAGTCAACAATTTGCGTTTACGTTTCTGGACTTCCCTCGCCGCCAAATGACCCCTGTCAGCATGTTAATGTTAAATATCCTAATATTAGATCGTTATTACGAACGCAGTAGGGTTAAAGCAGCATTTTATTGACGCATTTGGTTGCGTTCAACCTAATTATAACAATTATTTATTATTCAAAAACAATTGTTTTTCATAAGCTGAATTTACTCTTTACATGTCAAATATTAGCATGTAAAGTAACTTTCAGACTCCAACCGAGAAATTGAGTCGTGCACTTCCAGTGAAGCAGAAGTTGCTCTCCACCACCGGTGGCGTGTGTAGAAACGGCTCAACACTGAAGCACGCCGAGGGCGGTCGTTAACCACTAGATGGCGTATTAGCTCCACCGACCCGCCGACCGCGGTCCGACCCATCTGCTGCCGTCAGCGATCCACTCTGTCAACAGTGCCGCGGGGGGGGGGACGCAGCGTAATATTCAATACATTTCTACAAATGTACAAACCGTGAGCGCGTACTCCCCACAGCAACGAGTCATGTGTCATTATCGTCAGGAACACAATACGCCGCTGACAAGATATCTGTTGTACGGCTCATTTTCAGAAGTGCTCCGGCCTGTTCGCTGCACTTTTTCTCCCCCTTTCATAATTCTCGGAATCAGCAGAGTATCGACTGGGAAAAACGCAATAACCAGAGGGAGCCGGTGAAGTACATCTGCAGTATGTGGATGATGTATTTATCCTGGCAGTAGAGGCCTATTTGCTAAGTGAATAAAATGGTTTGCAATTGATGCTGAAGACAGATTACAAATGTCAAGAATGTTCATTTGGCTACGCTCCAGCATGAAGAAGGAAAACATGGTCTTTTTTTTTTTTTTTTCTTCTTTTTTCTTTCATAGCTTGTGTAAATTTGCAATTGTATGAACATCACGAAGGCTTTCCTGGATCTCTGAAAGTGTATCGTCATGCCGCTCTTTTCTCTTATTTAACAGGAGTCACGCTGGCATATGGAAAATGACGTCAAGTATAAAATTATTTGAACTCCAAGAGCGGTGGATTAAAAAAAAAAAGTCACATTTCTTTGAGCTGCTGAGTCACAATTTCAAACTTCAGCTCGCATCTCAATCCCAAAGTTCAAGCGAACCGCGTAAGTCAATGCAAATTTATTCCCAAACTTTTCCCAGTTACATCCGAACCTTCTGCCGGGCCATTTTCCCATGTTATGCCATGACGTCAGGGTTGTTAATGATAGGAGCTAACCCTCTCCGGCCGACCTGATTCCTCCCCCCTCTTGTCCTGCCCTCTCTCTCTCTCTCTCTCTTACCAACGCCTTTCCCTCCAGGCCTCGACACCCCTCTGCCACCCACGCCTCTGATGTCATCCCGCCACAGCGAGGTGGAGCAGCAATTTCCTCCCGCCGCAACTCGCTCAATCTTTGATGTTGTTACGCTGCCTCCAGCTTTGGCTTCGACACCGGTGTCTCTCAGTGTGTGTGTGAGACAGATCAAGGTGAATATTGGGTGCAGCCTTAAGCTTTGTGTGTGTGTGTGTGTGTGTGTGTGTGTGTGTGTGTGTGTGTGTGTGTGTGTGTGTGTCTGTCCGAATGCATGCATTCAGGTCTGTTTGTCTGGTATCATAAACAATGTGCACTTGACCCGGTCTGGCTACAAAATCCGGTCTATAGATTTCCAAACACACCCAGGATGCCCCGGATCAATAGCATTACAGAGGCTGCAGAAAACCCAGTGTGTGTGTGTGTGTGTGTGTGTGTGTGTGTGTGTGTGTGTGTTGTTTTGAAAGATGACGGCAAGACAGATGACTGACAGCTCAGACAGTAGGAGAGCAGCGTTGTGGTCAACGCTGAGGAGAAGCAAACATGGGAGAGAGGGAGAGGTTGCGGTTTTGGTTAGACATTAACCTCGTGGAATCGGCTCTGGACCCGTCTCGCTCCCAAAAACCACAGTTTTGTAACCGCAGGTCGGAGGAATTAAAGAAAGAGATTCGATTTCATGTTGCGAAGAGGTTTTGGGAGGAGGGACAACAGCTCCCGGGCCCGGGGCGAAAAGGAGGCCATGTGTTGACCGGAGGGAGCAGCTCGAGTTCAGGCTAATGCCGCCGCCGAAATAACTCCAGCTTCCCACGGTGGGTTCTCTGAAGTCCGCCCCGCTGTAACTCTGAAGAAATGAGTCGGTCAGAGGATGTGTCAGAGTGACGTGTTCCAGACTTTGACCCTCCTGGATGATGTCTTTCTGTCCACAAAGTGGACAGAAAGACATCAAATCCAAGAACTGGCAGAATTCAAATCTCGTCAAAATCAGACTTTTTTTTAGGAAGCCGTGATGTTACACTTATAGATCCTGATGCCACCTGCACGAAGACATTTTTAAACCAATAGCGAGTCATTTTGTCTTCCTGAGATTTGGACAAAAACCTACGCGGGAAGGTAGCTTACGGGCAGGAGCAGGTTGAGCTGCGGTTCTGTCCGAGGATAACAAAACCCACCAAGCACAACATCTAAACAACACTGATTGTGTGAATGCCGAGTCATCAGTCATTTCTTACCAATTAGGAAGTAGAAGAGCTCCAAGTCCAGAAAAGCCCTTTTTCACGGCTACACTTTGGACGGAGTCAGGCGAGCTGTTTCCACATTTCCAGCCGTTGTGCTAATGTAAGATAATCAGCTGCTAAGAGAGGAACGGTCTCAGAGCAGAGGAGCTATTTTTGGGAGGTGTCAGAAGAGACGTGTGTTGGACAGGAGGAGCCCAACGAGTGTTTGTGTGTGTGTGTGTGTGTGTGTGTGTGTGTGTGTGTGTGTGTGTGTGTGTGTGTGTGTGTCCTGTCCGTCAGTGTCTAGACTGCCACCGGCGTGTTTTCTCAGATGTGAGGCTGCATTAAGCCTTTCGGGTAAGCAAACATCCCGGCTACGTGTGTGTGTGTGTGTGTGTGTGTGTGTGTGTGTGTGTGTGTGTGTGTGTGTGTGTGTGTGTGTGTGTGTGTGTGTGTGTGCGTGCGCGTGTGCGTGTGCTACTCGTTTTGCTTAAAAGCGTGTTGTGTTTGTTGCTCACTTACCTGTTTGTGATTTATAGTGATGGGAGCGAGTTCTCGTTAGCTAAAATAATCAGGATTTATGAGTCTCTCAGTGCTGTAAGCGACGGGCCAGAGGCTTCGCCCCACACAGGCGCACACAGCTGGGCTAATTGAGTTTGCTTATTACTGTCTCGTCCCTCCATGAAGGGCTCGTTCAGTCCATCATCAATCACACGCACACGCTTTCTAATAGTTTGTGCCTTTTGCTTTTCTTCTTTCTGCGCACGGTGTTTGAACCTTTTTTTTTGTTGTTGTTGTCTTTTTTCAAGGTGTGTCCGGCACACGCGTGAGCGCCTTTTCTTCAAGTGTGCACGTCCCACTGTGGACTACACACACCCTGGTGTCCACCGGGACGTCTCTTTTGTGACTTTGTGATCCTCACTCGTCGCTGCTTGTCTGCATCTTCTATCTTTAGATGTTGCACACATTCAAAAGTCTGTGTGTCTAGCAGGGATTGGGAGAGAGTGTGTGTGTGTGTGTGTGTGTGTGTGTGTGTGTGTGTGTGTGTGTGTGTGTGTGTGTGTGTGTGTGTGTGTGTGTGCTGAAGTGCCTTAAACTGTAATACCACCGACAGCCGCTCCAAAAAGCGTCCAGCTCAATAGACGCCCCCCCACCCCCTCCCGCCCCCATTCCACTTTTTCCTCATGAAATACAGTCAACACATTTGTTCCACAAGTTTTTATGGTGCCGTTCGCAAAAGTCATTCTTCCTTGTTAGTTTCCTGGCGGTCCATCTGAAAATAATCCCGTCATTGGTTAGAAAATAAGTCTCAAAAAGCTTTTCTGTTTGGGGTCGTGTCTGTTTGATTGACAGGCCTGCGGTGCAGTCAGGTTTTCATTATCAGTGGGCGAGACGAAATGTGGTCGGGTGTGCAATGAGATCGAGTCAGATCCACCGCTCGCTCTCCCCCACTTCGTCCAAATACGGTCACTGCCAGCTCCGAACCAGCAAGAGGGCGGCGGCCAAAATCCAAACTCGAGACGTCACGACGGCCGTTCGCAAACCGACGGGCTCACGACGCTGTCGATTTGCCGCTCGGCCGTGACTCGGCGAGGCGTCTTCGGAGGACTTGGTTTCGGGGTTCAGATTAGAGTCAGGTTTGGGTTAGGGTCGGGATTACACATTAAGTTGTTCGGGTAAATAATGCATTATGTCCTCACAAAATTTAAGCCCGTACGTGTATGTATGTGCGCATGATATCCCTTTAAACGCCCTCTCAACGGCAGCTACGCACCCCCGTCATCATTCTTGAGGTGAAAACAGAAAGAGACGGGGAGGCGGGGGGGAGAGGGGGGGGGGGAAAGGAGACAGACGTATGGAAACCAAAACCCAGCGCGGTGGCAGAGATGCATACAAATGTACAGCGAGTCAACGGTGGGGGAGTGAGAGACGGCGAAGAAGGAGGGGGATGAAAGCGTTTGGTAAATGGGTCAGGCCTGTCTGCCAACTCAGGAACACGCACACAGTGCGCAACCCCCGGAGAGACACCCAGACGGTACGGCATGCTGCCGAGAGGAGAGACGACGGGCGAAGGAGGAGAGGAGGGATCACGTAAAAACAAGACGGAGAGCAAGAGGGACAGATGTGTTGGCTCAGATCTGAAGGGGTCAGCTCGCTAACAATCACACAGGCGTGCGTTGTTACCGAGCTCCTCGGCGGTACGCAGACAGTGTGCAGAAGTTGCAGCCCTATCTGCTGTGTATTTTCAGATGTCAGAGGTTTCTGCCGCCCCGCCCAGATACGGCTGAATTTGCAGAGCTCAAAGAACAGTGCCTTTCCAGGAACGTAAACTATTTCTTACTAAATATATCACACTCGCCGCAACATTTGCAGGTTTGAAAAAAAAAAAACATGCCTGATTTGGTTTCCGCTGTGAAGAGACCGTTAACACAGAGAGGAAAAAAAAGAAAAAGAAGCACCGTGTTGAACTGCTGTGTCATTTTAATCCAACCTACAAAGAGATGCAAGTGATTTAACATTGAAAGCTGGCTTAACAGCGCCTCTGATGTATTTACTGTAAAATTGGCTGTATAATATTTCCTTCATTCTATCAATACTTGGCTCAATGTGCCGCTTTTATACTCAGTTTTCCAGGGAGCTTTCAAAAAGTGCAGAGGCAGCACCTATAACAACCAAAAACCCATACCTGATTGAACTCTGGCTGCCGTACCCTTTAAAGTATTGTCCTTGTGCTGCAGTACATCGCTGTTTCCCCGCCAGGCCTGGAACACGCCGCGGAACACCCGACGTGTAAGCGTAGACATCGGGTTACCTTTAAAACTATTGGAGCTGCTTTTCACCAATCGGCATTGACCCCACTTAGCACTTAGCCACCCCTTCTGGTCACTGATTGGTCCATCCTGCAGAGGAGCTGAGAAACCCTTCACGTGAACAGGGTCTTCCAGACTATGATCCGCTGTGAGCGATAATCTTGTGGAGCCAGGCAGAACATTCAGTCAGTCTGGTCTCGGGGGAAACTAAATGATTGCGAACAACCCCGCGGATTTCTTCGTGCGGTTGCGATCCTGACCCGACGTGCGCTCTTCGGTCGTGGACGGTGACGACCCGCCTCTCGTGAAACGGCTCGTTGCTTCGTCGTCTGCGCTGAAGCTTCAGGTCGGTGGTGAAATCACGAGGACGTGTGTAACTCGGGCAATGACGTTGATCGAGCGACGCAATTTGGAATACTTACACACTGACGTTATTGCATCTCTCTGCTCCGTTGGCTTCACCGTGCTGCTCTCCGTTCGTACACAACAACAACAACAACAACAACAACAGTCTCAGAACGTTCAGATTGCACCTCGTTTGTGTGGTGAAGGCGTAGGGAGAGCGGATGATACAGGTCTCTGATGTTGTGTTGTTGGTTTGAGTTAACGTTGAATTCATCTGATAATACCACGTCCCATAGAGTTTTGTCTGGGTTGATTTGTTTGGGTTTAAAATGCAGTTTGATCACTTCGGTACCTTTTTTTTTTTTTTAATTCTACTGTGTTTATAGCGACGTACGATGATCGTCGACATCGAGGGGTGCTTTTAATTATCGGCCACACAGCATCAATGCAAGATGTCTGCAGCATTTCAATGATTCTTTTACATTCGTGTACTTTAATCAACCTTGCTGAGTGACAGGTCTGACAGGAGGAGGGGGAAGCGGTCTCTTGACCTGTGACAAAGACCCTGACCCGCGATGCTGAATGTGGTTCGGCCGGCTGCTGTTCAGGCTGCGCCGGTCATTTTTTATGGTACGCCGCTGCCTGATGAAAGGACAAGGCGCGTTTGTTTGTCGGACTGGAACTGCATCAAAGGAAAGAGAGAGAAGAAAGGCGAACTAGCCAGGCTGTCACTGAAGTGAGAACTGCTCCGTGGCCGCTTGGCTTGAACAGATGAAAGGGTTAATGTCATTTGACAACACTCAACAATGAGTAATGACTCCAAAGCCTCCCATGCCTTCACGCTGTTTCACTCGCAACCCTCCCCCCCCCCCCCTCCCTCCCCTCCCTCCCACCCCTCTGAAACATGGCCTTGTTTACTGTACAGCCTCTGCCTTGTTTGTCTCCATTGTATGCGCGGCAGCCTCCTGCCTACCGTCTGTACGTGCCTAGGTAAACACGTTTTGGGAATAGCGGTTAATCCATCATGGGCGTCACGCTGAAATGTTTCTCCCCCTGGGCCCTGCAGCGCTGCGGTATCAGGTGGAAGGGTTCCACTTCCTGTCTTTGTGGGCAGGTTCCTGGCCGATGGGGACAATCTCCCTATTGGCCCCCGGTGGATTGAACATACATACCCTTGGGTGACTACCTGTTCCACCGCAGCCCTGGAAGGCGCCACTGTGGGCCCTGTGAAAAGGGTGTGTGTGTGTGTGTGTGTGTGTGTGTGTGTGTGTGTGTGTGTGTGTGTGTGTGTGTGTGTGTGTGTGTGTGTGTGTGTGTGTTAACATGCATCATGTGTTTATGAATAATAAGGAAGTTGTGATTTCGGTGGTTTTGAATAGAACTTTGGGAATTTTCTTAAGATTGTTTTCACTCCTGTTTCCCGCAGTTGTGGTGTCAAATCTTGACGTGAGAGGACGGTCACCGTGGGTCATGAGAAAAGATGCATACCAGTATCTCTCTCCACACACACACACACACACACACACACACACACACACACACACACACACACACACACACACACACACACACACACACACACAGGATGAGTGTCCCTCGGTGAGCTGTACAGATTTTAAATTGAATCTCTCTCGTCCGCGCTGTGGGTGACCTTCCCATTCGGAGCTGAGGAGTGTTTCAGAAAGCCAATACGGCCGCCGTGATTTCATTCTCACAGCCAGACAGTGACAAGCAGGGAGAGAGAACCAAAGAGACAGAGAGAATGGGAAGGCTCCTTGTTACTCTCTGACCCTGTATGTGATTATAAAAGGTGGTACAGAAAAGCTGGTAAAACCTCAACAGGTGGGTTAGTAGATATTACCTGTGCATTACATGGAAATGAATATGTTAAATTTAATCTTCAAAAAGAATACAACATTTCGTGTTTGTGTGTATATGCTCAGTGTTTTGGAAGAATTAAGATGTTAATATGCTTCAAAAGAACTGTTTGTAACTTCAGTATTTGAGGGCTTTTTTCAGCTTTATGAAACTGACAATACGACACCCACACATCCTTGATTAAGTCCTTCTTCTGCCGCGTTTTTGTGTACACAACTGAGTACAACAAAATAAACGGTGCGCCTTTATCTCCATTTGAAAGAGATTCGTACCGTTCGAAAACAAGCTTTCCATCCCAACTTCATTCGTAACATCAGTAAACACTTGTTTCACTTATAGTCCGTCCTATGAAAGGTTCAGTGTGTAGGATTTAGGGGGCTCCATCAGCACAAATGGAAGATAATATTAATGGTTATGATTTCATTTGCGTATAATCACCTTCAAAGAAGAATCTTTGTGTTTTTGTCACCTCGGAAAGATCCCTTCATATCTCCACAGGGACAAGGTCCTCTTCTACGGAGTTCACCATGTTGCACCTCCATGTTTCTACAGTAGCCCAAAAGGAACAAACCAAACACTGCCTCTCCAGAGAGGACCTTTCACATTTTTTTTACACACTTGGAAACAGAGTCATTACTAGGTGTTTCTAAATCTTACACACTTCTCCCTTAAAGTAGAGAACTATTGAATAATATAACTGTGTTTTGTTTGATTTTTACCTGAGGCAAGTTACGACACTGCAATCAAACTTCATATTCACCGAGCTCGGACAGAAAACTTGATTGTGTTTCACTTTTTCGCCGGCAGGGCGCAGCCATCTTAAAACAAACTAACTGACGATGTCACGGGAGTGGTTAGTCTCCGCTGTTTGCTTGTACACATGCTCCAGGTGTATATACATTTTTTGGGGGGTATTTTACTTGTGTGTGTGTGTGTATCAATATTTTCCTAGTAAATATTGCTGTTTCTGCTCAGACCCAGTTGATGTCACCAGCAGATATCTGACAGGCTCTTTGTTTTGACAGTAGCTGTAGAATAAGGTGTTAATAGCTCGTGTTTTGGTGCATTAATCCTTGTTGAGGTACTGATGACTGTATTATTGGTGATATCATTTACGGTCCGAGACCGAAATATTTTGACCGGAGAGTTGTGCGACTGTCCCACTATTCAGAACTTCATCTCCACTTTAAGCATTCAAAACCCAACGCACAGAGACTCTGACACACGAGGCCTCTTTCACACCAACGTGGCCGCAGAAAAACACATCAGAAGAGCTCCCACCTTGGCGAGGGACAGCCTCTCCGCAGATGGCTTTCTCACCAAACGGCACACTGAAACAAAAGTTCACTTCTACCACTGTGGGTGGAGTGAGAAGGATGAATGCATCAGCATCTCAACGATGGCCCACAAGACACTGTGACGAAGACAGAATGCCGTATTTCGATCCCTATAAGTATGACTTTGCGGTGCTGTTTATCAAATTGAAATAGAAAGTCACAAATTGACATAGTAAATTAAGTATAAACCCCTCGAAGGTCAAATAACAGGGAGAGGAGAGAACTCTGAAAAGCAATAATCTCCCATCAAACCAGCCGACTAATGGGGCCCAAACTATTTCTGTCTAAACAAACCAGAGACAGCACTATAATGAGTCTGCCACTCACCAAGAGACATCAGCCCCTTCACTCTGGAATCATTTCCAGGTTACATGCTTGATAGTTTCAGCTGTGTCCGACTCACCTTGAATTCGCTATTGGTTATTGTTTTCTGAGACAAAATACCTCAATTTATTCTGTTTCTGACACTTTGTATTGATGATTTTTTTTCTACCTTTTGTTTTTTATTAAACTTTGTTAAAAAAATAAAAATGTGGTTAATTTTTTAAGCACGTTTAATATTTAGTCAGCGAAAAAAAACAACCACGTAAAGTACATGACTTCAGGCCTGGTGATACCAGAAAGAAGCACTGTAATTAATCTAACAATCTTTGTGTCTATTGTGTTTATTGTGAAAGGTGTCCAAGCAAACAAACCCAGTAGCTATTGATAACAGACTCATTAGCTTGGTTGTTTATTATTCAAAGATGTATTGAGTTGATTTAATGGTTGAAATATGCTGTTTCAATTCCTGGTGCGGTTTCATACATGATGAATATTATTGTAACTGCTCATCAATCCATGTTAAAATGTAAATAATAGGGGTGCCCCGTTGGTAAAAAGATGTTATACTGGTTTTAATTTGGCGAGATAAAAATGTCAGGGTGAATAGAGGGAAAGTAAAAGTGAGAAATAAAACAAATCTGAAATAATGCCACATCTCTGCTTGGCTTGTTTCACCCAACTAAAATACGTTCTGATGCTCTTTTCTCTTGTTGATGCCAATGAGAAGCGCCATGGGTATAAGATCAATAACTCTCAATTCTGCCAGTGAGCATGGCTTTACAGCAGAAATCTATAGTACTGTTTTGAATTATTATTACAAATCCATTGCTCTCGTTTTTCCGTGTCCCTGCTCGAAGAGGTGGGGAGGTTGTAGAAACAATGAGACTAAATCAATGGCTACGGCAAACAAAAGCACGCCCTGCGGAGCCCGCAGCATAGGTCAAGCCAAAATACAGAGGACAACATGCAGTATTATGATTAGTGTGATTCAACAGTTCTTCCTGTGTTTGCTCCTCAGAGAGGTTGACACTCCGAGTGGTGGAAGAGACGGAGGGATGTTTCCATCTATCGTTCGGGAGGTAATGAAGTCATCGTCTCCCGGTAGATGTGTCCTGACCCTGTCGTCTCCTGATGGTGAGTCATCCGCCTGTCGCACCGGTCACGAGCCCCACACACTCACAAGCGGATTCCTTCCCCACACACAACACACTCAAACCCTCTCTCAACTCCCCTCCTCTTCTGTCTGCCCATAGTTTACAACCCCATCATAACAAATCACTGATATTCGACATAACACCATTAACAAAGACATACACACCACGGTTAATATCGCGGCTGAATTAAGAGAGTAGGACGGCGATGTTGAACATACATGTCCAAACACGGGCAAACATTAACGCTGCGCACATGTTGCCTTGGTAATGGGAACATGACATGGTTTAGACTCCAAGTAAATTGAACTGACTTGAATGAATTATGGTCATCGAGGTGGCCACCATGGATTAAGATCATATATGCTCACTCTGCTCACAGTCAGCGCCAGTAAATATTTTTCACACCTAATTTCTGACCATAAACAGATTATTACATGTAGCAGAACAACATTGTGCCCCGGAATAATTCTCTGCCACTTTTTTATTTTTATTTTTTTTATCTCAAATACTGAAAATATAATGTTCATTTCTCTTGTTCTGGTTGTAACTCATTCAAATTTTTGAAGTGCTTGAAGAGCCAATCATTTCTAAATCACTTGTCACGCAAGCGAGACAATTAAAAACAAATGGAATGTCAAAGTATTGATATTTAAGGTGCATCGATTGATTGACGATGCCAACTCAAAGCCTGGTTTTAATCCACCAGTTTGCCTGTTAAAGTTATAGCATTACACTGTAAATACAAACTTCCTGTGTCTGTTTCAAACTAAAAGCCCAGTACTGTATCAGGCGACAGAAACCCTTCATTTTCTTAATGAGGCTTTTATTGTGAAATGTAGCTTCCCATTTCCCAAACAGGGTTCGACTTAATTTGGAGTTATGCTTCAGGGGTAGCAGATTAGGGATAGGGAAAAAATTGGGTTTAGTTATTGTCGTGTCAAAAAAAGACCTTCAACTTTATCAAATGTGTCCAAATTCTTCAATTGTGAAAGTGTCACATTCAGACATAATTATACAAAGAGAAAAATATTTGCAGGCTGGTGGAGTTCAATGCAAAAACATATTTACTGCATAATAGAAAAAAGATACAGAAAAGCGGAGAGTTGGTCTCTATGGAAAGCAGCTCTCCATCAGGCTTTTACCAAACAGCCTTTTTATTTGATGTGCCTTGTCATGACTTGCGAGGACCTTTTAAAAGCTTATCAGTGTCCGTGTCTGGTGATCTGACAAAAGATCATCCCATTCGATATCAACTGACACTCACGCCTCGAGGTGTCTTATTTTATGTCGTACCATATTTAATACATTATTTTCATGTAATTTTCCATCGAGCAGGTGTCGGGTGCATCTTTTGTCGAGGTTACTTTGGCCTGTTCTGCAGTTACACTGTCTTACCACTGCTGGTGCCTCTCAGAGAACATACGTAAATGCTTTTTCATTATTTTTTTGGGGCACTTTAATCAACCAGTATTTTTTTTAATGAATATGAATAATAAGATCACAATGTGCCTGTTTTAATCTAGCATTATTTCCAGAATTTAGAGACATGAAATAAGAGAATAATAGACCCGATTCTTTCGGACTAGGATGAAGTAATAGATGCTCTGTGTATGTCAACCTATTGAATATAACACCTTCAAAATAATCACTAATAGTGGAGAACACGCAACACTATTATCACAGAAGAAGTCAGGTTGGGATTGAACCTAATTCGATTTAGTTTAAAGTAAGCAGAAACCTAAATTAGTGAAGAATATCCAAGTCCTGTTTGGACAGCAAAGAAGCCGACTTCCAACATGTCGCCGTAAAGGAGAAGCCGCATTGAGCTCTGTAACTCCAATATCATTACTGACTTTCAAATCCACAACTCACTGCTGAAAAAAGAAATGACATTACTGTAGTGCACTACTGAGTAAGGCGATCCTCCCCGACACGGAGCACATCTAGCCGTGTATAAAGAGACACAGATGGGGATTCTGGGAAAGCTTGAGAAGCGGAGGACAGCTGAAGTCTCTGTTTGACAGATGCCCTGGCTCTCGGCGGAGCAGAATTAAATAGTTGACATAGTTTGGATGGAGGACTTTCACGCCCCTTCTTACACACTCGCTCGCTCTCTCCCGAGCGCGCACACACACTCTCCGTCACGGAGCGAGCTGTCCGACAGAACATTAACACGTATTAGCCGTATCATCTCTCATCGACACTTAATGCCGCCGCGCCGGGTGTTAACACGCCACAAGCCGCGCTAATGCGCTGTGGAAGAGTGCAGTTTAAAGTGGCACCTTTTAATGCACATATGGTTACATTCATAAAGACATACGCGTATGACTTACATGCAAAATGTGTCAAAAACTGCAGCAGGGAGGCCCCCCCCCCAAAAAAAAAGAACCTGACCTCGGGGACGTGGACTTAACAGTATCATGCATGCATTACCGATTCAGGAATAGAGATAATGTAGAGTGTGTGAGCAGCGAGCTGCTTCCTCCAGATGGTTAGCGTGTGTGTGTGTGCTTTCTAATCCTATTTCCTCATGTCCGTAGTGCCGGTTTAATTGCGCAGTTACGCGGATCGGAAGGAAGAGTTTCACAAGTTTTTTTGTCCACAGATGTAACACACACACACACACACACACACACACACACACACACACACACACACACACACACACACACACACACACACACACACACACACACACACACACACACACACACCTTTGACACCCGATTTATCTATGGCTCAGATGGTTAAGAATCTCAGTAACCACATGATACAGTATCATGGGTTTATGGAGGAGTGTCTGTTCAGGTGGGATCAAAAGGCTTATTAATGTGAAAGAGGGCAGCAGTAAGGTGTCGAAGCTCCTCCACACATTGTGTGTGTGTGTGTGTGTGTGTGTGTGTGTGTGTGTGTGTGTGTGTGTGTGTGTTAGTATGTCCACGGACCAGCGGTACCTCAACCCTGTCAAGTCATGATGGAATCTGTAATTGATATACCCCAATAGTTGCCACTTCAATTTTCTTTTGAACTGAAAACCAATACTGATTTTTTTTTTTCTTTCTCTGGCCTCATATATGAAAGTACAGTTTTGGATTTTCAGCTGATACACTGTGCTCACCCGCCCCCTTTTTACTTTTCTCTCACTCACTTTCTCTTCTGCCTTTTTGTCTTTGTTGACCTTGCTGAATTCCTTCTCTGATCCCGTCTCGTCTGTAATCTCGCAGCTTCTTTCTCTATTGATCGCCCCTCTTTCAATTTCTTTCTCCCTTCGTCCCACTTCTGCTATAACTGCATTTGCTGACAGTTTTTCATCGCTGTGTTTACGCAGCTCACACTTCTTGTCTTTTCTCATTCCTCAGTTTTATTTCCATCTTTCCAACACCCTTTTCTCCCCCTTCCCTTCCTGTTTATTCCCCCTTCTCCGTGATCATGGGGTCTTATTGGTGCTAATTGGATGATTTCGTGATGGGATACAGCTGACCATGCTGCTTTGATCCCAATCTGCTTTCATGAACTTTTGCTGAATGGAGGCCGGAAAACACGGATTATTTTCCCCCCAGGATCCGTGGATGTTTTGAAACGTTCTCTGCCTCATAATTGATTTTCCTTTTTCTTTTAGAATTTGTGTTTGCTTGGGTGTTTTCACTGCAAAAAAAAAAAAAAAGCCCATTTTAGCAAGTCATACTCTGGTGGGGGGGCCAAACACTTGGCTCTGATAAAAAGCTTTTAAATATCTGCCAGTGATCGGAGGTCATCGGCAGATATTTATTTCAATGGCAGCTTTGTGCATTTCAAAGATTTTTGAGGAACTATATCTTATAGAAAGAGTTGGGAAATAAAATCCAATGTTGCTCTGTCCAAAAATGATAAACAAAAATTATGAATGGGATATTTTACATTAAGTAACTGACATGGTTTGTAAATCCCATCACAGTTGCGCTGCTTCGGGTTGTCGTTACGTAACTATATCATCACCTTTTACCCTGATATGGTAAACTTGTTGCTTATTTATCACACAGCATCAGCGGAGTAATACTGTAATATTGTTTGGAGTCGTGTTTCAAAGCTCCATTTCTGCTCTTTTAGCTCGTTTTTGGTCTCTACCACCTCCCGAGGGAAATATCTGACCCATGGCTGCTTAGTGAAGCGACGTTTATGTTCCGTTTGGTGCTGAGCAGGTACAACTGTGTGAAGAAAGATTTTGTTTTCCTGCTGCTGCTAAAATCGAAGCCAGGACAGTGGTGACAGTGAAACCAGTGATGGCTGGATTCCACCAAAGTCGACTGCATCGTGTTCCTCAGCTGATCGCAGCCCTTCTAGACGAGCTTGTTATTCCACCAGACAGTGTACAGTGCGATAGTGAACCCATCTGCTCCGCTAAAAATACGCAGCAAAATAAGCAGCAGGGCAAGAAGATGCAGAGAACATCTGGTCAATTTTCAAAATAAAACAACCTGTGCAGACTTCCGATAGACATCAGTGTCTCACCACCTGGGTGGTCTTTCAAGTCGGAGAGGAAATGCATTCTCCTCCCGCTTAACAAGATCTGTCTGTGAAATGTTGTCACAAAACAGCAGCAATTCTTTGATCCACGTCTTTCATAACTTAACAGCAATAACTTAATGAGTAGGCCACAGCAGAGCAAAATCTGAAATTACTACAAGAAACACATTTAATACAGACACAAAAAGAAACCATTTAACTACATTAACACCCGCAAGAAGCACATGAATCAAGAAATAATGAGCAAATATACAAGTCAACAAATTTGGCGTCCAATGTTTTCCTAATTTTAAGTCTCATTGTTGCTTATTTGATTACAAATGTTATGTTTAATACTTAAGAAGTGAAACCAAGAAAATCTGGGCATTGTTACAGTTCTAATCATCCACACTTGGCCCAAGATCGTTAACCACTCACTTGGTTTTAATGTCAAACGCGGCCAATACGACCTCAAACAGCGCGTTTGTTTGGGTGCCTGCGTGTGAGTCCGTCTGTCCGTTCGACGGCTACAAACGTTGACTGATTTGTTACCTTTGATGAACCCCTGCTGATCTCGGGAGAATTGCCTCTCGAAAGTTGGAGGCAGTAATTATAAGTTTGCCCTCCGCTCCATAAGAAAGTTGCAGGTCTAGTTGGTCCAGTCATCTCTGATGGAGAGATAAAAGAGGAGGAGGAGGAGAAAGGCTTGATCTCAGCATACTTGAGAAATAAATGACTAACCAAATAGGAGGGCTCAGCCAGCCGTGACCACAATCAATGGGCTTTCTCTAAGTGTCTTCGATTTAGACACACACTCCTCTCTCCAAGGCAATCTCGTTCTCCATCTCTCTGGATATATATATATGTTTATATACCTCCATGGCTTTTTCCTTCCCTCAATCACTCTCTTCCACTCTTTTTTTCCCCCTTTTTCCACCTTCCCTTTTCATTTTCCGCTCCCTCATTTACCCCTCTTTTGTTCTATCCCATTTTCTTTCCTTGCTTAATATTGTCTTTCCTTCTTTGCTCCTCCTGTTTTGTCTTCCTTTCCTCCCCTTTCCCTCCTTTTCTTCTCCTTCCCCTTCTGTCATTACCGTTCCTGTTTTTCTTCCTCTCTTCTCCCTTCATTCATCCGTCTTCTCTTGCTTTGCCTTCCTCATACATCTCCCTCTCCCCTTCACCCCTCTCCTGTGTCTCCCTGCACCCCCCCCCCCTCCCCATTCTTCCCCTCCTATTCTGAGCTGGTATTGATTGAGTCCTCACAGCTTCATTAGGATTCTCCCATTCACCTTGTTGGATGCAGCCCCGGGGCAGTCATCCAGCGGGACTCTTGAGAGAGGCGCGCTCGGGTTACATGTCAGCTCTTCCCATATTTCACTTGTAGCGGACTTACTTTGCCTTATCTGCTCATTCCAGGCTGCTGAAAGTGCGCTTCAAGGGTGTTCTCGCCTCACCCCCGCGTCCTGGAGTTTACTGTCACGAAGATGTGTCACAGGCAAACCGGAGGTGAAGACTTAATTTAGGAGTGTGTGTCGGGGGTGCTTTGCATTCATTGTGCTTGAACAGACTTCAGAGAGTTTCTTTTTCCCAGTGTTGAGCTGCTCTTCTTCAGAACTTCACCTTTTGACCAAGGTCTTTGATGTAAGAATCTGTACTCTGTAGACAAAAGGGGGATAAAATGAGGAGGAGGAACGTAGGAGACCGTTAGCAGAGTATTGTAGGCAACATTTTTAAAAGTAAGTTGTCAACCCGAAGTCAGTGGAAAGCTGGACCCTATCCTGACCCTGGTCTAACCCCAAAAACATGTGGGCACGAGAACTGGACTAAGGAGTAGTGAAAGAAGGTAGCTGATCTGATGAATCACTTTTCCTTTCACTCCACGTGGATTTTGGGATGCTTCACGCATTTTGAATAGTCTACAAAATCAATTAGTATATTCCACTATCGTTCTTATAATTAAAAATTGAATCGTTCAGAGTGAATTTCGAATAGTAGTTTTGCTTGAATTGCCCATCCCTCATGTTGATGGACAGGTGTAGTTTACCTGGTGAAGAGTTGGCAGCAGGATGCACTATGGGAGGAAGGCAAGCCGGCGGACGCAGTATGATGCTTCGGGTTCTGGCATCCATGTAGATGGAACTTTGACACAAATGTTTTAGTGGACATCCATTGGCAGGGTGCAATAACCCAAAATTATTACCTTGTTGTCTGTTTCGTGTCTGCCGGGTGAAGCACTCTCACTCAATACTGGGCCCAATTTCAAAAGTTATTGTCTCCCCTGGACAAACCCAGAATGATGGGAATAAGGTCCAAATTGAGAAATAACAAGTTTCCCCTTAACAGAGGCAGTTTCTTGAAAATCTTTGGAAATAGCTAAACATGACCCTAAAATACAGAGATGCATGACTGCACAGTACACGAGTAAGGCCATTCAAAATGAAATTCTTGATTGTTTTGCCGAGATGGTACGAAGTGACGTGATCAAGGAAGTGAATCTTCAGTGGACTTGCTAATGAAACCAAGGACTTTAGCAAAAAGGAACAGATATCTGTTGTGACAATATTTTACTCCGATGGAGTTGTTCATTAGAGTTTTTTAGACCTCCAGCAAGCTGATGGACTGGATGCAGCAACATAATCATTTCGAGCCTTGAAAGGTGTGTTCAGGAATACAGAAGCCATCTGGTGGCTGCGATGGAGCATCAGTGATGAGCAGACGGAACTCAGGTGTCTCTGCCAGAGTCAGAGAGGAGGCAACGTATGCCTGTTATCTGCACGGCAGCGCACACTGCTTAAATCCTATTTACTGCGCTGACATACGGGTCTGGGAACACTTCATTGTTGATTCTTTCCAGTTGTTGCATCCTATTGGACGTAGAACTCTGGTTGAGTTTGAAACTACTGAAGAAGCCTTTAACCAATCAGCATTGACCACCATGTCCCATATGTTGTGCAGTACGACTCTACCGCCGCCACCATCGTGGTTGAGCAAACCTTCATGTGACCAGGGTTTCCAGACCGTATTCACATTGGAGACTGCAGCTGTGAGTCATGGTCAGGAGGAACCAGGCTACTGAGGAGCTCAGGATGAGAGAGCATTAAATGCTGTGTGAGCTGTGTTGTGTTTGGTGCCACTGGGATATGAAGTGAAGTATGCGAGAGTACAGGTGTTTAAAATGGAAAGATTGCAGGTGTAAGGTGTTCCCTTGGGCTGCAAACACTCGGGGAAAAAGCTTCGAGGCAAATATGTGTTTTGGAAGTGTGTATATGTAACCTGTACATATTTAATGTTTTGGATATAGTAGTTGAGATATTGAATGTGATTCTTTTCGATGTTTTGAGGGGGATTTGGAGCGGAGACCTGCCAATATCTAGTGCTTGTTTTTAGTAGCGATGGGCGTTTCAAGCAGAACTACTGTTCCAAATTCGCACGGAACTATTTGATTTTTTTATAGACTATTCGCCCCGTTCCATCACCCGACCGTGGGTACACATGAATATAAAGAGATCGGCCGTTCGCTCGGTGCTTCACTCCGATGAAGTTTTCTTATTCAAATATTCAAAATTCGTGCCTCAATCCCTAGTTTTTTACCCATCAGTTGAAGATTAATGCATTCAAAAAAGTCCATGTGCTGCGTGTGCACATTAACAACACTTTGTGGCCACATGCCACTTCACTGAGTAAGAAGGTTCATTATTATTTTTAGTGTAAAATACATTTAAAAGAATTGGGATTACATGAAAGTACATTTGACCAAATTTATAAAAAGTAGAGAGCCAACCAAAAGCCTGTGTGCCCAGTATAGCAGCAGTCTTTAAAGCTCATGTCGGTTATAAATGGAAACAATTTCCAATATGATGTCTACATACTTACTGAGCACTTAACAGCAAGGGGTGATAACAATACTCACCCTGTCTTCACACTAAATCGAAATACAACTCTCTCTTGCTCCTGTTTTGGTGAATTCCCTCATTTCCACCCTCTGTGGGTTTCAGCGTTGAGCTTTTACACCCTTTCAGCTAATGTTTCAAGCAGACAGTTCGTCATGACTTTGCCTAAATATGTCAGTGTGTGGCAGGCCGACACAAAGCAGAAGCAGGGGAGGGAGAGTCAGTCATGTGGGAGTAAAAACCCCAGAGAAAGCAGGGGAACCCCGTGACCAGAAGTCACACTCTGATAACCCCGAACATATCCACCTCCAGCACTATCAAACGTGTGTGTGCAAACACAACAACATTAGGACGTTCACGCACACACAGCGGTTCTGTTAAGATGACATTGAGATGACATATTCCCATCATAGCTCTGCTTTTCACTTGCCTTTCTCAATTTCAGCTGCTGGCTAAAGACGTTATGCAGACCCTGTATTTTAGATGTGTGTTTGATATGTGCAATTTTATGTTTTCACTGGACAGCTGCTGTCGTCCTTCATGCGAGCAGTAAAGCACAACATGATCGATTGTGGTGCTGATGCATTTAAATGTAGAAATAGTTTTGGCACTCTGGTTTGAGCTCATGCACAGACAGAGGAGAGAGTAATGCTATCTGTATTAGTCAGTAAAGTGAAATGTGTTGTTTAAAGTGACAAATTCATGACGAATTGTATCCTAGCTCTAGATTCGTTAAGAGCTCTGAATAGCTTATTTTAGGGTTTTTTTTTTTTTGGCCAGTCAGCTCTAAATAGCCTCGTTTCCAGCTGCTGCAGCTAATCGCAGCGACATTTTAATGCGAACATGGTTTCAAGACTATGAGCACAGCGAATGTGCCCAATGTTTAACTATATAATCATTTCAAATGTGTGCTAATGCTGCTGGATGTCTAAATGGGCAGGTTTGCTAACATGCCAGTTCTGTAAAGTAATATTGTATGTCTTTTTTTTTTTTTTTTTTAAGTGGAAAAAAATATATGCAATTTTAATAAATATTACTGAAATAAGCGATAAGCACAACACAATAACAACATGTATTACACATGTGTAGCTTAATTGTATTGTATATAGAAGGAATTGTAAGGTCATTTATGCAGCAAAGAAGCATACAACACTCAATGAAAGGCAGAAACCTGTAAAATCAACTCATGAAACTTGAATTATTAATTAAACATAATGGTCAAAAAACAAAAAAAGCTAAATGAACATCAAGATGGGCACAAAGGCTTCAATAGGTAACACATAATGAACAAATGAAATGAGAATTTTTTAAAAATTTTCCATTGATTATAGAGGAAGCTCTTTGATCTTGTGTCTCGGTAGCGGCGACATTGTAAAGGATTTTCATCCCAAAGAAAATGAAATGGAAAATAAAATAAAGCTGTTGGTTTTTTTGTCACAAAAATACAAAATCTGACATCTTTTTACTCCACGTCCACAAATATCTGCCTTCAAAGCCCGTATCGCTCAAAACCTTGTGTGTCTACATGTTCCCTGACATGTCTGTGTGCATATGAAGTGCTGTTTAGCGTTGAGTGCCTCTCCGTGCTGCGCTCCACCCTTCCACCTCCCGTCGCTGCAGGGAGTGTGGAGGAGCTGCGAGGGCTGCTTCGGTTCTCCAGCAGACACTCTGTTTATTTAGCCTGACATTCCTCCTCTGCTCTCCGAATAAGAGAGCCGGCTCCTCTGCCGAGTCTCATCCTGACTCACGTCCGCCCCGTCACGACCAATGACATTTGAAATGTGTGTGTGTGTGTGTGTGTGTGTGTGTGTGTGTGTGTGTGTGTGTGTGTGTGTGTGTGTGTGTGTGTGTGTGTGTACTGTATGAGTGTGTGAAGCTGGTGCACACTTAAGCGTTTGGAGGAAGCATGTTCACATGTGTAGGAATGCAGTCGTCCCCCGGTCGGCCGAGTCACCGTTACCGTCATCGGGTCTTCGTCAGCGTGCGTCTCCACGAGCGTGTCGGCGGCGGGTGACGGGCCGCCCCGCGGGAAGCCGCTGCACTTGACGACAGATTGCATTTGCGAGCCGCCCTCCGCCCGATGAGCCTCGCGCTGAGAGAAGAACCGAAGCGGCGGCGGCGGTCTGGTCGGCCTGTCCTCTCTCACCGCAGCGGGAGTTTATTTACCCTTCGCTTCTCATTAGCGCCACCGGCTTTCGCCTGCGCACGGTGGCCATTTTGGATGGTTGAGTAGAAGCCGCGGTCCTCGGGGGCCTGTAATGAGTCACTGGGGTTTTCTGTCGATACCGCTCACGTGGACGTCTTTATTTGCCTCTGCTCAGGGTCTCCTCTAATTGATATTGAGTGCTGACTCGCATTTCGGTTGGCACGTGTTGAAGTGCTTGTCACTCAAAATTAGCCGCCTTTACGAGGCGGCCCGAGCAGCTGATGCGTGCGCCCCCCCGACGTGTCCTTAAGCTGCGGGCGGCGACGCAATTTACGGTTCATTTTCTTTCTCATAACGTTTGGCCGGGGCGGTACATTTCCGGGACCCTTTCGGGTGACTTTTCCGTCTCGTTGATCCCTCCTGGAGAGCTCAGTAACATATTTTAGTCCCACGTTGGCTTCCAGAGCCAGAGTTATTGGCTTTCTCATTAGAAGCCCGTTCTGAAAAAAAAAATCCCTCCGTTTGTGCCTATTTATTGCTCTTAACGTGTGTGACGAAGCGCGGGCATGTGATTCAGATCCGAGGTGCGAGTGTGCGTCGGTGCGGGACAGGACAGTGTTTCTTTCTCCCCACGACCGGTGGCTTCTGGCCCGTCTCACTCATTACCCTGTCATAACAAGCGCTCCGCCGCCGTGTTTCACCTCACATGCACATCGCCAACACACACACTTACGCTTTCGGACTTTTCCTCACCTCATTAAGCCGCAGGAGCGGATAAGTGGCAGAAATATAAGAGCGAGGGAGCTGCAGAAATGGACAAAGTGAGACGGTGCGGGGCTTTGAAAGCCTGTGTTTTGTGTTTTTTTACGCTTTTCTGGGTCATGTTCGGGCGCCGCAACCCGCTAAGTTGTCTTCTGTTTTGAAAAACACTGAGTCCAAAGTGCCAGGACGGATCTGTCAGCCGGCCCGACAGGAGAGCCCGGGCAGGGGAGATAGTGGCGAGAAAGCGATGTGGATGTGTGGATGTGAGAGAAAGTGTGTGTGTGTGTGTGTGTGTGTGTGTGTGTGTGTGTGTGTGTGTGTGTGTGTGTGTGTGTGTGTGTGTGTGTGTGTGTGTGTGTGTGTGTGTGTTGGCTAAAACTCCCACTCTGCTTTTCACATACACAGGCATGCATGGATGAATGCACAAGACACACATACTATATCACCTCCTCCACCACTCAACCTCCAGAGACACACACACACACACACACACACACACACACACACACACACACACACACACACACACACACACACACACACACACACGACTTTTTGTGTTTCTCAGAAAAAGCCAAAGACCCGCTGTGATTTTACAGAGGATGCCTTTCAGCCTGGTAACTCGGCCTGCGTCCGACTCTTTACAACAACCCTGTGATTCCATCATGCGTGGCCCGGGACACACGAGCAGCCGCTGGATGAGGAGCTCTGGCAGCTGTCCTCCTCTGGCCGTGGCAGCTCGCGATGGGAATTGACTGCGGGGAATGTGATAGCGACCTTGTCTCGGTGCGCTAATGCAGCCTCTGCAGACACAGGATGGATAGCCTGTACCGCCGTGGCCGCCGTTCAGACTGGAGAGCGCTGCGAAACGCATATCCTGCAAGGCTTTTTTTTTTTTTTAAATTTTTTTTATGTGTTACTGTTTTGTGGCTCAAAGTTATAGCGTGGTTATTGAGCGCTGCCCCCGGACACGAGTCCATTTCGCTTTTTTTTAAAGATACGCAACACGGTCCGGCCTCCGGGTCAGCCACATGGCTTTTTCCCATTAAGTCTGTTATGCTGATTGGGAAAGAGTTAAACACGACCAAGTATTCCCCAGGCCGGGTCGACGTGTAACATTTTAAAGGTTAAGTTCCTCTTGAGGTTGAGCACGGCTATGTAAGCGACCCGGGAGTTTCCTGCTGCTAAAAAAAACAACAATCAGTGAAAGAAGTCTGGTAAATCATAACCACTCACGGCAATTACAGATGACTGCAAGAGACGTACTCGCTGGATTTTCAATGAATATAGAGTCATTTTTTTATTTATGATCCTGGTGTATTATACATAAAACGACAGCCATGCTAGTAGCTTGTGGGGCTGCCAGCGTTAAGCAGGTATGCTCACAGTTGCTAATTGTCACTAAATGCAAAGTACAGCCGAGGCTGATGGGAATCTCATTGGTTTTGCAGGTATTTGCTCAAAAGTCAAGATAGTAGACGGTTCCATTTTTGAGCTGATGATGGTACTAGATTAAAAGTACATCTCCATTCAAAATGACTGGATTTATTTGACTCAAAATCACTTATTATGGCTCCACAGGGAATCTGGAGCCATCAGGCAGGAATGTCTGTAGAAAATGTGCCGTTCCATCATGTAGCTGTGTGTCAGAAACCTACGGGGACCTTGAACGTACACATTTTCATAGAAATCCCAATAAATATATGTAGAGATATAAAGTTATTTTTGTGTTGACCTCCATGTAGTTCAACACACAGTCCTCTCCTGTCAAATGTTGACTGTGGGAGCAAGGGATTGTGTGTGTGTGTGTGTGTGTGTGTGTGTGTGTGTGTGTGTGTGTGTGTGTGTGTGTGTATCCTTGCTGTGGATTCAAATCAAACCCACCAACAGAAACTCTCGTCTCCCCCATCAGCATGGCTATTATGTTCAATTTATAAGCACAATTTTCAAGTCTGACCAAAACCAGATCAAAAGGGATCAAAAGGGATCATTTTATTGCCACTTCATGTATATTTACTCAGCTTCCAGTCGTTAGCTTAAGTTTTTGATTACAGCGGGCAATATGCTCTCAAAACTGTCTTTTAGGGTTGCATTAAAAAGAAACGCAAATAAGTTCATATTGAGAAATTACATAGTTTTGTTGGATTAAAATTCAGGAGACCACTGAAGCCCTCAGGATTTATCCTCTGTGGATCATGAATGTCTGTCCAACATTTCAGACTTTTCAGTTTGGTCTGAACCAAAATAGCAGGTGTGAAAGGTCCCTCAGACCACAGCAAGGACCAAAGGATCAACATTCGGTCTGCTCAAAAGGGGAGGTCTCGGCTCAGTTTGTTCAGTTTCTGGATGGTTCGGACTTTGAGACAAATTCCAAGAATTACCAGCTGAATTGACAACATGCTGATTTTAGACGCAGCCCCCCTTCAACAAACCAATCCATGTCAAGTGTAGGGACATGAACCTGGGTTTTGACCTTGGTCTGGACTTTCAGGCACTGAACGTCCTTAGATCCAAAAGTTATAATGCTCCAAGGCTTTTTACTGTAAAATAATAGCCTGAATTAAAACCTCATTAAATGAGAGCTCTCATCGCGGCAGCTGTGTCACTTTCTGTTGTCACAAATCTGTTTGCGGCGCTCTCGCTGTCTGACAGGAGCCTGGCTCGTTGTAGCCCCGGGCCTGGCCGCCAGTGCGAGTGCGGTTCCTGCTTCGCCCCCCCCGGGCCGTGCTGCCTTGACAGGCCCGGTGTGAAAACAACACACTCGCCCCCCTCCAACCAGCCCGCAGCCAGATAGATCGACCAGCCTCAACCAGAGTTTGGTGTCGGCAATGGAAGCGACAGACGGCTCATCGCTCATCACTGTCAGTCAGAGAACCTGTGACGGGTGAAGAGCTAAATTACTGTGATTAAACGGAACCGTTGGATGGTTTGGAGTTGAATGCGTTTGTGTTGATGAGGTTCAGCGGTGACAGATGCACGTGGAGATGAAAAAACATGACTGTAGCAGCAATTCTAGAAAGATGTGGGATAATAAGAGGGGGACAAAACAAGGAGGTAAAACTAAAAAGTGAGAGATTACACGGAAAAAAACCTTCAACTTCCCCGGTTGTTCGACAAAAATTCCACCTCGCACCTTCCTCCCGTTTTTCCTAAATCAGAGCGAGGAAGTCGAGGAAAGCAGAGCCTCTCAAATGAAACTCCACTTTCTCCTCTCTTGCTGTTTACCTCCCCAGGAATCCTCTGCTCCGTTCCAATCATAACTACAAGAAAGACAGGTTGGGAGTGGGGGAGGGAGGAGGTTGGGGTGGGGTGGGGTTGATGGATGGCTTTTTCAGCACCATGTTTGCACAGCGCATAGCTGGAGCTGCTGACAGGAGGGGAGGTGACTGTCCACCACGCACACAAAGAAGTGAATAAGAACAGGAAAGTTTAGGAGACAGTGGATGTTTTACGTGTCTGTTGCCGGAGATTTCATCCCACACGCTGCATGGCCAGGTTTTTTTTTTTTCTGAGAGGGAACTAAGGGGTGTGTGTTCTGGGTTTGACTCTGGCCCAGCTCAGGGTGATCCATCTCCGAGCTCTGGCCGGATGACGGGTCTGCAGGGGTCTAATGTCTCGACCAGATGTGCCTGCAGCTCCCCCTGTTCATGTCCTCACAGATACCTTTACCCTCATTCTGCTCTTTTCTTGCTTTCCTTGTCAGTTGAGTTGCATTTGATGACACTTGACTGTGTAACATTGCTCAGCTGAATAAAATCTGCACAGAGCAACATTTTGCTGACACATTTTCATATCAACAAACACATTTTATTCTAAAGTGATAGATGCATCACAATAGTCCCTCTCTTTGTAAGAATACAAGAAATGCAACACTAAATGCATATTATTTTAATGTGATTATGGTTGTACAGTAAAAGCCGGCTCAAATGTGAAATTGTAAAATCTGAAATCCAATACTTTTTGCGACTGTTCTGGTGTGACTGATGTTACTTGGTTACACACCTCACTCTTCCTCTTCCAGTACTGCAACTAGCAATTCCTTTCTATTGACCAATTGATTAATTTTAGTATTTGTTTCATTACTTATGGAAACTCGTTTTAAGCGGCATAACTTTCATTAACCAAGTGACATGATTTTGTCTGGGCGTCGGCAACCCTTTGAAAAAATGTTGCAGAAAACTTGTATTTATTTTCTGTGTTCCCACCAAGTGAACCGACTAAGGCGGTATTGTGATAGAAAAATCCGTTTTGTGTTAGAAAACTGAATGGAAGGCAGCGTCTCTCAGTCATTCCAGTAACCTGCCATAAACGGAATAAAAGGATTATTATGTGCATGGAAACAGAAGCAAGGCCCATAAATCTAATGCCCAATGAGCCGTGAGTGTGAACGGGATACATTTTTGTGTTTATTCTGAATAGAAGAAGAACTGGGCCGTTAGCATGAGCGATGAACAGCAACGGAAAGAAAAGTAGAGCAGCACTTAACATAAATCTTAGGCATAAATTTATAAAGTAGATACATTGAATATAATCACAAATGTCTATTTTACTACCACTTTATAAAACTGTAAAAAATCTCCACCTATAAAGTTATTCAAGTTTATTCACAGGAAACTAGAAAAATGAAATACTTGTTGTAAAACAATAAAAAAAAACATTAATACACATTAAAACAATTAAAATACTTACAATAAAAGAAAGCATGCAACAAAAAAATAACTTCCTATAATTTTGATAATCTAAGACAGTCTGTTTGATTCTTTTGGACCTTATGTGTTGTAGTTAATGCTGCTTTTATGATGAGTAATGCTCAAAAGTTATATGGAACTATATAACTAATGTGTTACGCATTGTGGCTTGTATTTGTGAACTGGTTTGTTCACCAGTCCACACAGACAATGTTGTGGTCAGTAATGAAGATACCGATAGGTACATAAAAAAAAAAATTAAAAAAAGAATTCACATGAATTGGATGGTGCAGTTAAACAGTGGAAGCATTTAAAAATATTTTTTTTAAAAAAGAAAGAATTGTTGGAGCTTGTTGGATCCACACATGAAACTATTTCGTTTTCCGGCCCTTTAAATCTGGTTTTGAAATATGAAACTATCAAACAAGTAAAAACAATACCACAACGATAAATAAAACACTCTGCAGAGGTAAAAATTAATAATGTATAATCATTCAAATAGCAGTAACAGCATCTCTCCCTCCATCCCTCCGCTCGTCTCCACGGACGAAAACGAGGTGATTGGAAGTGACTGCATGGGGTAAGAGGGGTTTCCGCTGACACGGGACAAGGAGCGGTCTGTGTGTGTGTGTGTGTGTGTGTGTGTGTGTGTGTGTGTGTGTGTGTGTGTGTGTGTGTGTGTGTGTGTGTGTGTGTGTGTGTGTGTGTGTGTGTGTGTGTGTGTGTGTGTGTGATCCAGGTGACTAGATTGGATGTGGCTGTCAGGGTGTCGGCGTGTCAGGAGTCCCCGGCGGCCACCACCAGCCTGGGAGCGTGGGGGTGTGTGGGGTGGGGTGGGGGGGCAGAGAGGGAAGCGAGGAAGGAGCTGACAGCCCGTTCTTTATAGAGTCGAGGATGAATGAACGATCACGGGGTCCGGAGGTCAAAGCTCAGGAGAGGACTACAGGGTTTATCCACACATTGGAACGTGTTAAGTCAGACCTCGGACCATATGTAAGTCCAGCATGAGTCACAAATCTGAAAGGATTGTATTCTAATGGGAAACATGCTCTGTGGTGTTTTGTAAGCGCTGGTTTGGGAGCACACACAGAGGACTTTAATTGGCCTTCAAGAAGAAATGCCACGCTTTTATAAGTAGTGGCTGCTTTCTGTCTGTGTGTGAAGACTGTGGGTGTATAGATGGGTTTCATATAGCACATGCGGTCAAAACAACTTTATGAAGAGAAACAGCTATTGATTTGAGCAGCGGGCCGCCATATGATATCAATAATGACTCTATCACACACACAACTGCACATACTCACACACTCATTCCACTCAACATGGAATCCATCAATTCTCTGCTGTGAACCACCGATTGATCACACTGTAGGGACTGATACCTCCTTCCCTCTGTGTGTGTGTGTGTGTGTGTGTGTGTGTGTGTGTGTGTGTGTGTGTGTGTGTGTGTGTGTGTGTGTGTGTGTGTGCAGACTGAAACATTTGCTGCCTGATCATGCAACCAGAACTCCATTGTGCTGCAAACCACATGCTGCCTGCCAATAATTCACAATTATTCCACATTAATGTCAGATCCGTCGGTGCAGAACACTCCTTATAGATTACAGCTTTACTTAGCAGGCGGACAGAAAACAGGCCTGCGTTAAATTATGTTGCAATAATTGAGGTAAACAGAAGCAATACTGTGTTCAAAGTAATCAACTTGGATTATGATCCTGCATGTCAAAGCAGTGATCGGCCAAATTACGGTGCATTACGCTACTGCAAAAGTTGAGCCAGGTCAACACGGTATCACGCCGAAGTATGTAATACCCCCCACCTGTCCACTAGAGGGCGCCGTGTCAGGTTTCGCATAAGAGTTAAAAGTACTCGCATGAAGTACCGGCTCCAAAAACCACGTGGAAAGGGTTCAGAAAATATCGTAGTTTTGGGTTAAATGTCGTTCCTTTCTACTGGCTGCAGACCTCAGGTTAATTTGAACCCACCAGCATGCGCTAAAACCATCCGTCACTCTGCCACCGTGTCCACCAGGGCGGTTTTCCCTGAGCACAAATCGTTTTCAATGGTAGCGTCGCGTTTTTTCAAATCCCAGCAGCGTGACGAGGCGCTGAGCGTTTATTCTTAGCCGAGCACTGAACGCCGTTTTTTTTCTGCTCGCCGAGTTGAAAAACGTTCAACTTTGCATTTGTAACTGTCACTTTTTACCCAGCCGTCCAATCACTGTGAAGGAGGGGCGGGGAAAAGGCCTTTAAACACTGACATTGGTGTCTGACCTGAAAGTCCGCCCTTCAGAGATGCTGAACAAACGCTAAAACTAGCAAACATATGCAGACCATAATCACAGTGAAGAAAACTAAAGCTGTGACGGAGCCAAGCTGACATCCACCTGCCTCCTTGGACCTTATCACACCTTGTACTTTTGTCACATGACTTCTGTGTCATGACCTCCTTCTTTGACCCGGGTCATAGGATGACACTGACGCGGTATCCTCTGGTGGGCTGATCGATGTATTACTGGCCAGGTTCAACATATCTAGTCAAACAAATCCTGCATTGGCAGCTCTCCATGTTGGCGCCTGAGCTTGAACTGGAACTACTTCTCCCTCGGTATCACACCATTACAAACCCTCAAACATCTCTTTAAATCTGCTTTTAGACACTACCTCACACTGAACGAACAAACGGAAGAGTGTCAGCTTCTTCTCTGCGACCGAATTAAACAGCTGTAGCAGAATCCGTCCCGCCTCCAAACAGAGAGGGGCTGTGTGCGGTCTACACGGGTGGCAGCAGGAACTTCTTTCATGTTTTCAATCTTCTGCCGTGTCGTTGCGATCGTACGTAGCCAACCGGAACGCTTCTCTGCCGAGACAACAGCTGAGCTCTTGTACACAGAATCATGATTTCGACAGCGAAATCATTTGGAGCAAAGCAGTCAGGCTCAGGATGAGACACTTTGCATTTTTATTTTCAGCAACAGTTCAAATATCATTTCCTGTAAACCATCACGGTATTTCTTTGTGGTATATTAAGTCGATTATTATGGGTTTTCAGTTGGGCTATTGTTCTTTGCAGGTTTGAGTTTCTGCCTACATTAACCTTCTCTGACCACTGAAGTAAATAAAAAGGCAACACACAGTCAGCCTAATAATAAAAACACTATTTATTATACTTAAACTACAGGTTACTGTCAACACATTAGTTGGATCAGCGCAAAGATGTCAGGCATGTGGCAGGAATGTCAGTGTTTGTGGAACTTTAAATTTGAATATGATAAATAAATAATGACGGCATAAAATTTGTAATTAAAAACAAATGGTCTTCCACAGCAGTGAAGGAGTAAAACTTCATCTAACTTAACAATAAGCACAGAAAGTACACGAATAACATAAAACAGTCTGAGCGGTATCTGGCTATTTAGATCAATAATTTGAGATCTGACACTGAAACTTCACTTAAACAGTAGAGATGAATGGAAATCACTGTCTACCGTGCAACATTAATAAAATTACATTTTGAAAATTAAACTTTAACATCGCATCCAGAAACAAAGCTGCTGTTACTCTTGACGACTCCCAGAACTGAAGTAGTACTCCCTGTTTCTACTGTGTGCAGTTTAATTGGTGCGACCCAGCCTCACAGGACAAGAGCTGTCTAGTTGAGGACGGTAACCTTAAGTGAGCTTCAGAGTGTTTCTCTAATTGATTACCAGAGTCTGACTTCCCCATTTTAACACGAGGATTCGGGTTTCTTTTGTGACGTCCTCAATCCATCTGATTGAGGACGTCACAAAAGAAACCCGAATCCAACAATCAACAACGATGGGGTTAAAAATAATGACATCATTAGAATTAGGGAACCTTCAACGATGGGTAAAATAATTGCTTGGTTATGGTTATAGGAAACCAACATTGACTATCTGTGGTTAACATATCGTGTTTTCTCCTGTTAAAGTCTGATGTTTGCTATCCGACCACCTGTGGCTCTACAAAGACACTCTGCCTCCACCTTTGCTCCCAGAGGACATGAGTTAAAACTCCAACCGCTGCTCGAGGTCGTTGTCCCCTGAACATAAACACATGTAATTATTGGACATTTCCATAGATGACTAATACTGTCAGGAGGACAGTCTCTCGATGACCTAGTTCCCCTTGAAATATGCCTCGATGACCTCTGCTGCAGTTGGAGAAGTTTCTTTCCTCGAACAATCCGTGTGTTTTTGGCATTTCCATGCATACAGTCATAATTTTTCTTCAGAAGAAGCGGATTTCTTTTATAGAGTATGAAAAACACCTTCCCCAAAAAACAAGGTCATCTATTTCAGGAAACACAAAGCCGTCATTTAAATCCAGTTTTATCCATGTTACATTTGTGTTTTCATATCGGTGCCGCATTATGTTACTCTCTGCTTCCTGACAATCACCTGACACCCACAGGAAGAAATGTAAATCTCCACGAGGAAATAATCCCTCAAAGACACGTCACCAATGAGCCTTAATACCAAACAAGGCTTCCTGCCCACATCTGTGTCCAAGAAAAATCCAAACATGTCGCTTTGACCTATTTGAGTTTGGCTGGATTGTAAGAAAACACAGCCTATTTCTCTCAAACTAAGACACTCATTTTCTTGATATATGAGTAGATGTATGTTTACCTCTGTTTTTGCGGTGTAAAGACACATTTAGTGTCAGCTCCTAATCTTTTATCATCGTGTTCTTGTCAGACTGAGCAGAAGTTAGTTTCGGTCACAAAGTTTCTAGGCTACATGAACTTAATTAAAACACACCAGCATATGTTAAAATAAATCTGTGTATTCAAAGCAATACCAGTATTATTATTTCTACATTATATTTCCACATACTTATCAACACATTTTTTATCAACAAAGTATCTTCCTGCTGGCAGAGGACACATTTGTAAAATATTTGAAATTTGCATTTTTATGCATTTAACATTTGCATACGTAAACTTAACAGTATTTTAAGAAACACTTGTATTCACTTTCTTGCTCTTGAGAGTAAGACAAGATCATGAAGATCGCTCATATCGGCTCCGTCCAAAGAATTATTGGACATTCGCATCTTTGCATTGACTTTATATGTAATTGCTCAGCGGGAATAATTCCCTTGGCGTGGTATCTATGTCTTATTTAATATTCAGCTAGAGAGCGGATGAAGTTATAGTAATATTTACTGGTACTTATTTGAGCGTGTACTTATCACAACATTCAATGCGATTAGTTAGCTATTGTTAGATAAGGGCTTCCCTTGTTAATGTTTGTAGAAACACGAGACTCACCACTAAACCTCCACAGAGCATTTATATTGTAAAGTCAGCATTGCTATCAAAATAAAACGATGTTCTTGCTTTCATACCTAAAGTTGTTTTTCTCTGGTCCAAATCAGTTGATAAGTCTGTAAACATGCAGCGTCGTGCTCTCGGTTCGGTATCTATTCTCACAGAAAAACAACGTGAACCCAAATGAATCTCAACAAACCGAATGAGAACAGTCTGCTTACTGGTCTGGTGTCTCTGGGGGGAACAAGACAGTAAACTGTGGAAGAAGGTCCTATGTTCTGAACTCCTTCATATTTCTGAGAGAAACTGTGCAATTTCACAATTAGCAACGACAGAGTAGGAATTTGCTCATAAACCGTATCTGGCCGATGCAACAGGCAAAACTATACCAGCAGAATGCCGAATGCACTTTGAGGACAACACTAACCCGGTGCGGTGGTTTTGGTCGGCACCGTTGTGTGATTACTGCGTTCACACCCGACCAAACCAATCGCAACAAGCGGGATAACGAACCAGAAGTCCGATTTAAGCGGGCTAAATCGCGCAGGTGTGAAAACACCCTGACGCCTAGATTCTACACCTCACTTCTCAGTGACAGCGGCTGTGAGCATTTCCTGAGCTCTGTGTGCTGAGGAACACTGGTCTGCTTGTTTGAGCTCACAGGAAAGAAGTGCCCCTCCGATAACACGCTAGCTTGGATTTCTTTCAGTGTGGATGCACGATTGAGCCGCGAGCACGCTCCGACTTTATGAAAACACCTCAGAACAATTTCCGGAGGACAAGAAATATCTACAAAGTGCTTCTTTTTCTTTCTCCGCACGACTTGTTTGTCTTTCGCGTCTCACCCGATGCGATGCGCTTCCTCCTGTTCTCCGAATGAAATTCGCGAGTTTTTGATTTGATCTCCAGGCCTTCATTTCTCTCCCCACCGTCTCCCTCAGGTGCATTGTCTCCCATATGCTAACTCAGCTCTTTAAGTTGCAGCGCAGCATCCCCTACTCCTCATAATTCACAAAGTTTGCTTTAAAAAAACACACACACACACACACACACACACACACACACACACACACACACACACACACACACACACACTTATTGCTTCTGTGTTCAGCTTTGGGAATAGAGTCAGGGAAGCAGGGAAGTAAAGACGGAGAGGAGGGAGGAGAGGGGAGAGGAGAGGATGACTGTTCTCCTGTTCTTTCCCTTGGTTCATAATTACCTGGTGAGCGAAGTGTGTGTGTGTGTGTGTGTGTGTGTGTGTGTGTGTGTGTGTGTGTGTGTGTGTGTGTGTGTGTGTGTGTGTGTGTGTGTGTGTGTGTGTGTGTGTGTGTGTGTGTGTGTGTGTGAGACCCATTGGGGTGGTCCTGTTGCCTTTGTGCAGATTAAATGCTGATGCAGAGTGGAGACAGCTGGGCAGAGTGGAACTCAGGTCATTAAAGTTCTACTGGCAGGAGCTAAAACAACCATCCACACATACACGCACTTTCACCGCACCGCTCAATGAGCCTTTTATTTTGAAAAACAAACAGAGGAGGCTGAAAAAAATTGAAAGAATGAAAACGGTGCTGGTGACAGGCCTTCTATGGGGTCCCGGGATGGAGGGATGAGGGAGAGGCAAGAAAACAAGAGGGAGGAAGGGGGACGGTGTCTTGAGAAGCTAGACGGTCGGGGAAGTGTGTATTTGTTCAAGCGAAGAGCTTTTGAGTGGCTCCAAAACAATGTGAGGGTTTATGGGAGATCAGAAGAGAACCCTCTGCCACCCCACCCGCTGTCCAACTCGGCTCTTCCCGCCCCCTCCATCTCTCCTCTGTCAGCATGCATGTCCAGTTCACACCCAGGGGTCCTGCAGGAACTATGGGCCTTTGTGCTAAGAGAATACACTTATGAAACACACCACATGCAAGAGCACTCCGGTGTATCATTTCAAAAAGGCCACTTACGCAATCTGTTTAAAGTATTATGCCTGGTGGAGGCTGACAGCGTTGGTTTCCATATCAGAGGCTGCCAGTGCTCGACAGCAGATTCCCACTTAGCGAGATGACATTCCAAAGACACCTATTAGAGGCAGATATGGGTACTAAATTTGATATTGCTATGAAACTTTGGCTTAAAAATAAGTCATCTTCAAGGCAGGAACATATATTACTTGTGTGCTTTGCCTGCTCAACAGATTGTCTGTTTGGCCGAGTATGTTCCAGTCGAGGTTAGTTAGAACTGTCCACAAACGTGGAGTTCATGGAATTGGATGATGCTAACTTTGTCATTGTTTGAGTTGATGGAGTGAATTGATGATTTGAGATCACCTTGAAAGAGAAAAAAAGTCAAAAATGCCAACAAAATAGAAGTAGTGTTCAGTTGAGTGCAAAGTTCACCTGTAAATTGCCTCACTCCTCTATACTGTATTATATTTCTTCTGCATTTCTCTGCAGAGTTCACAGTCATTGTGGACACATCCCTCCACCCACCCTCTTAAATCTTGAATTCAGCGTTTTCCCTCTATTGCTTTGCAGTTCCCACACAAAAACTCAGCATGAATTAGTGAGGATAACTGTTTGTAATGGACGCTCACTTCTGTTCTGGTACAAGAACATCCAAGATTTCATCTTTGTGTGGGAATTTAGGATTTTCATGGAAGCGCGTCTCCAATCGTTTACTGTATTTACGAGTCGTTCAATATGTGGTAAGCAGGGCTGTCAATTTTGAACAAAAATCAAGCTAAAAAAAAAAAATGAAACAAACTAAGACGAAATTTGTTCATCGTTTCAACACGACGTACGCAGCTGTAACAACAGAGACCATCCGCCAATATGGGCAGAGGGCAACGCCATGTTGGCAAACGACCAACAGACAGACTTTTTCTTTATAATTGTAGTTATTCTAGCTCCGGCTTCAAGTCCTCGATATTTGCTGTTTGTATTGCTTCATCTTTCTCGACCACCTCCGCCATTGTTGCGACAACATTTCTTCACATACAACCACACCTGCTGGTCACTGATTGGTCCGCCCATGTGAACTGGATCTCCAGACTATAATCATGCCCCAGGATAATGCCATTGGATTTTACAAAATCTTTAGTTACAGTTTTATCATCTATGTCGTTAAATTCAAAATGCCTTCACACATGGTTCTCTGCTGGTTTGGTACCAAAATTGTCTATTCACCATTGCAGGCTAGTTTTCTAAATCTTACATTGAAATAGGTCTGACTGTATTTTGTTAAAGCCCCGTGCTGGAAGACAAAGCACAGCCTCTTGTACTTGTACACTGAAGATTTGAATTTGAGCAGACTTTCATGGACCACTGTAATTACCTTGATTGAATATAAATTTCTCCTATCTTCAAAAGGTAGCTACATTTCTTAATAAATGTGAAAGTCAGGCAGTCTTCAGAGCTTTAGATGTTTCACTGAGAAACAAACTCAAACATCATTGTAATTCCAGGGCGTTAACCATGACAGTTGTTGATCCCTCTTAAGGACCCCTTCGGCTCCCCGGGCTCCATTTTGGGAACCACCGCCTTAATGATTTATCCTCCCCAAAGGGCAAATCCTGCAAACTGCGTGCCTGGATGCAGTTTTCCATGTGAAAAAAGACCACTTGGTCTGAAACTTTCTTCGGGGGAGTTATCCAGGGCCGTGGAGTCAGTCAGGTGGCTGAGGTGCGCCACTGCGGCAGCTGTCACGAGACAAGAAACAAACGCCCCTCCGGCAGGCCTCCCTCCCAACTTAATTTCATTAAATCTGTGATTTGTTTCTGTTTGTGTGCCGCAGTGTTGGGAGGGGGGAGCTAGGGGGGACTGAGGAAAAAGGAGGGGAGAGATAAATGAATGAGTGAGAGTGAAGCAAAGTATGTGTGAGAGAAACAGAAGGCATCGGAGGAGCGATTAGTGCGGTGGTATCCATCATTGGAACTGCGCTGCTCTGGTCGATTGCCACGGACACTGAGGAATACTTCATCTGGTCCCAGGGAGAGGAACACACACACACACACACACACACACACACACACACACACACACACACACACACACACACACACACACACACACACACACACACACACACACACACACACACACACACACACACACACTTACCCATCTATTATTCTGTAGTGAGAAACTCCAACCACAGCCTCTCTACTTCTTCAACCCACTGTTATCTCCTTGTATTTTTCCTTTTTCATCCCACCCTTTATTTTATTTATCCAAAACACTTTTTTTTGGTAGTGTTTCTACACTTTTCTACCATCTGACCCTCTTTCATGGCTGTCCTGATCTCTCTCTGTCTCCCTTGAAAGCCTGTCTGCAGCTACACCACTCGGTATCTCCATTTATTATGCCGACATGCATATTGCATCGGCCGGGGTGTGTGTTTTTAAAGGAGCGGAGGTCTCTGTAGGAGTGAGGCCATGCTGGTGTGCACACATTTGCATGTCACTGTGTATGCAGACTTGCATGTCTTCATACGTGTATGAGACAGCTGGAGACAGATGTGTGTTGTGCACGGTCATAAATATCATTTAACTTACAGCGCAGCACTTTGCACAGTTCACTAAGGCTATGAAAACAAAAGCAAAACAGACTCAACCCCTGATCTTTATTTAATGAGTGTGAGTATATTAGTCTGTGTATGTGATCTACTATACAGTAGATTGGCCGTTTGTTCTATGTTTTACAGGTAAATGTGTGTGTGTGTGTGTGTGTGTGTGTGTGTGTGTGTGTGTGTGTGTGTGTGTGTGTGTGTGTGTGTGTGAGACAATCATGGCCTGGGAACAATTAGTAACGGATTGTGTTCAGCTGAGATATTTGGACGAGCTGTGGGGGACCAAGTGATAGATTTGACTCGATCTGATTGGAAACCCAACTATACTACGTCCCGCCCACCGATTTCAGAAACGTGACTGCACCACAGGCCTGTCAATCAAAGAGAACAACACCAAAATAACTTGTTTCATTCGACAAGTTGAATGGGAGTCTGGAACCAGAGGCCTTTTGGAGACAACCTGTGTGGCCCTCGGTGGTAATGCAACTTAAAGCCCACAATTTATAAGACGCTACAAATTCTATCCAGCCACGGAAAAGCCTGAAAAGCTGGCAGTTAAAACAGAAGCACAGAGTCATAGCTGGAGATGTTACACCGTCTCATCTGGTCGTTTTCATGTCACTGCCATGTTTCAGAATATTGCAGACCGGAAAATTGCAAGTAGTTGCTTTGTGAGTAATTTTTGGTGATGAACCCGCCAATTACGGTCATTTTTAAGCATCTTTTTCTAAATGTCTTCGCAGTAAACCATGTTCTAAATGCTGTTTCAGAGGCTTTGCCATCATGATAGGCATACATTTCTGGTGAAAAATGAAAATTTGAATGTATTGACTGCAATTTGAATTCTGCATGGTGACATGTAAAGTAAAGTTCCCCTTGAGCATTGGCCATCAGTACTTTCAATGCTGAAATATGTTTTGGATCAACAATGATGTTTTGTTTTTTAAAAGAACATTTTCTGTATATGCTTTGCCAGACGTTTTGCTCGATAAGCATGCCAAAGGGTAACTGCTAAAAAAACGATGAGGGAGATGGGCACAAAATGGAAGATGAAATCAATCCATCGCTCAAGTTTAGGGGAAACACAGGGGGTGTATTTCCAAGAGAAGAGGGGAAACAAAGTTTGTTCGCTGGCGTCTGCGGCGGTGGCGTCTGAGAAGGATTTGTATCTCGATGGGGGCCAAGTCTGGCAGAAGGGAGACGACAGAGGCTCGGTGGCGCTTTGGGGGCTCAGCGCCATGCATAAATCACCCACCTGGAAGAGCTACAAAGACTGGCATTGGCTGTGGCACTGCGCCACCGACCGACAAGCCGTTTGTGTGGAAATGAGGGGAAACAGGCGCTCTGATAATGGAAAAAACACTTTTTTTTTTCTCCGAGCTTGCCACATTACGATGCAACACTTTGCAGGAGTTCCGACAGAGGGAAGTGAGGGATGGAGGTGAAAAGAAGGAGGGGAGTTTAGGGGATGCGAAGGAAAAAAGGGAGGAATAAAAGGATGGAGATCTTTGAATTACAAAGTGATCAACAGTCATGGTGTTGGCTGCACCTCGGCATTGTGAATCATCCAGGAGGCCACTGACGAACATCAAACAAGACAAATATCCAATGATCTCACCTTCGCGTCTAAGTATGCGTCCTGTTTGGTGTGTGTGTAAGTCACAATAAAGACGCCGTGTGTGTTTTCTCTAAACCTTTGCTCCGGTCTCTTGAGAGGAGTTCTGGGGAGGGAAAGTTGGATGCAGCTTCTACCCAAAGTGTGTTCCAGAGTTTTCCACCTTCCACAGACCTGAGAACACGACTCGGCACAGACACATGTGGAAGACGTCAAATCCGCCAGCAGAGTTACGACAAAACTGAAACACTGACTTTAGTGTGCTCGCCTGTTTATCAAGGGTCAGTTATTTTAAATTAAACATATTAAAACCTAAAGATCCCAGTGCAGAAATTGCTGCAAACATTACTGAGAAATGTCATAAATGCTGCTAATTGAGGGCGTTTCCACACCTGAAAGTTTCGACTAACCAGGTTTTATGCAATTTTGCGCTCGCACTAAATACGTTTGCATGACATGTCTTCGTCCTGTCGTCATCCCCGACGGAGGCCGTCTCCTTTTACTTGACATTGATTGAGTTGCAGACGCCGTGCGTCTGACTTCGGCTTGTCATGCATTCAGCCCTAGTTTTTTTCCATTTGAATAGAGAAAACTGAATGAACAGATTAATTTCATTGCAACTATACTATTATTATTATTATTATTATTATGGCATTACGTTGAGCACATAACTTCTTGATTTGCTTTTGATCTTTGTCAGACCAAATTAGAATGAAATACTTTCTTCTCTCCCATTATACTAGCATGGCTCATTTTTACTTGTCTATCAGTTAATTTCTTTGTCTATTGTTTCATGGGTGATGATAGCTGCTCTCAACTTCCTGTAATTGATCCAAAAGTCCAAAACACCCAAAAAGTATTTTCACTCTGAAAACAAACCGAATTTTGTTTCAGTTTGAAGCAGAACGTGATCGTTTCTTTTGGATGGACCAAATGAAGCAATTCGTAAGAGTATTAAAACAACTTTACTTGTGTATTATTAAACAAAGCATAGACATTTTCACTTAATAATAATTTCACTAATTGCTAATAAGCAATTATCTTACCTGTCTGGCTCACACTGACATACATTTAACAAGTACAAAGCAACACTGCCGATGATTTGTAACCGATAACTTAACCTTCCTGCTGTACTCGGGTCCTTCGTTGCATCAAAATGGCTGTGAAAACGGGTCATGGAAGACCCGAGCGCAGCAGGAAGGTAAAAGTCCAACGGTCACTTCCCTTTTAGCTCTATTTTGGTCTCCTCCAACTCCTAATGGAAATAGTTAGCTCATAGCCACTAAATGAACCCCTATGTGGGCTAGCTCGTCTCTATCTCTGTCTGTCAGGCCAACAAGTAAAGTTGGTTTTGCCCCAGAGATTTTCAGTTCCAACCAGCCGTCTGCTGCAGCCACATACGAGGTTAATGAACGTAAATCAAAGCAGTAAAGTGGTGGGCCGTGAAACCAAAACACTATTTTAAAGATATGTTGAAACACTCTTGAAAAATTAACTAGGGCTGTAAATTTTCTGATGTTTTGTCACTTTGAGCACCACCTTTTAAAAATGGACGTTGTAATCTGCTTCACTGTGGGTGTTGAAATACGGATTAGAGCAGCTTTAAAGATGATATAATCACACACATTTTCTGCACATAGGTGCTTTGAGTCAGTGAAAAAGGAAACATTAAAAGAGCCTTTTATTCAGAATCAATCAAGCAGAAAACCAAAAACTTCCTTGGAAACAGTAATACATTCCCATGAATGCATCCATTTACACATAAGATTCGCAAATACAAGCAAACACGCGCACACACACACACACACACACACACACACACACACACACACACACACACACACACACACAATCTCAGAACTCCATTAACATTCAAGTGGAGTTGAGTCTGGAGTGGGTCTGTGTCAGCGCTGCACTAACATCAAAGAGACAAAGAGAGGGGAAGAGAATGGCAGAAATAAAGGGATAGAGAGAGGGAGAAGGTGGCAATGAGAGATGGAAGGGAAAAGATTCAAGAAAGTAAACAGTGGAAGCTTTGATAATTGGGTCGAAGGAGACAGAGTGACAGGAATACAGGGAGATGGGAGGGATGGGGGGGGCAACAGAGGAAGAGGAGGAGGGGAGGAAAAGTGACATTTGGATATTTTGCAGAAGACAAACTCCAACCCAGGGCACAGCCGTGACGAGCTCAGAGCGCTTATCACCACCGCTGTCGGACAGAAACACACATCTGCAGAGCGATCCGTTTTGAGGAATTCAAAAAAAAAAAAAGAAGAAGAGGATGAGAGCAACAACGGAGTCACAACATGGGGTTTGAATAGCTGTAATTACTTTTGTCTTGTCAAACATCAACGTCGGCGATCACAGTCGCTGTCAGTCCAATTAGCGACGCGAGAAATGTCACATTGGAGGGTTACGGTTTTTTTTTTAGGCTGCAGCGGTGTTACATAACAGGTGTGTGTGTGCTCTAAATATGACAGCAGACCCCCCTCCTCCCACCTCCCACCACCCCTCTCACCTCGGAGCCAGACTCATCGTCTCGCTGTCAACGTGTCACCCAGATGACGCCACCTGTCTGTTTGTTTGTGCAGGTGATGTGTGCGCAGGAACATTTCCCCCACTTTGGAGCGAAAGAATCAATTAGCGAGGTGAAGACAGAAGTGCTGTAAGCAGAGTCAGACCACATTGTTTTGTCAAGCTGCTGCTTCCTGGGTCGTGAAACCGGCGGGCTCATGCAGCACATACTGGCATTTTAAAGGAAATCTGACCGGACCCCAACACTAACGACCACCATCATCTGCAAAATATGATGTTTCCATCATTTGACGTCTTCATCTCAGCAGTGCTCACAAATCCCTTTAATGAAACGGGCCGCAGGGCCTTTGCGGTTTTGGCCATCGGAGCGACTCCGCCTGAAAACACGAGGAACAAAAGATTGTAATTAGTAAGAAACAAAAGAGGTTACAACCACTGACTGTATTAAAAAGTGGACGTAGCTCCCGTGACAGAAAAATGAGGCCGAGCTCCATAGACTCACATTCAGCTGGTCTCATAAAGTTCTGAGTCATTCAATTTCTCAGCGAGTTATCTCGGTTTCGCGAGCTAAAGGACCTCTTCCTCATTATTCTTCTGGCCGTCGATCTGAAAACAACTCCATCATGAATTAGAAAAGCCTTAACAATCGGTGTTTTTGGGGGCGCGTCTGTTTGATTGACAGGCCCGTGGTGCACGTCAGGGTACGGCTATCGGTGGGTCAGATCGAGTGAGATCCAGAGAGGGGCGTCTAAAGTTTTTATTTCAGGTCTGGGACTCGATCACCTCGAGGCTGCAAAGGTCCAAACGTTGATGACAGGACTGACGGACTCGGTCTGGAAAAAGGATTTGGAACCAGAGTTTGTTTGGGCGGCTCGCGACATACTGCCTGTTTCTCCGCACGCATTTTTACTCTCAGATCTATTTATTTGTTGCATAGTAGTAGTTTTTTATGATGATCGTTTTGAATATGATACTTATCTTTATCATTCTCATTAATATGTATTTGCTGCTTTCTATTCTGGTATCTTTAACTTTTGATTCCCACTTTACTAGTACCATCATCAATATTGCTATTTTCCTTGTTGCTCTTACGTGTCAGACTTTTGTTGACGGTATTTATGAATTTAAAACGTTAACGGCTTCTTAGAGCGACTTCCTTGTTCAACAATGGCTCGTTCGACCCGCCGTCGAAGACCCGCAGCTCTACGGGCCGCAGCGCAGGACGGGTTTCAGCCGTGTTTTCTTTGTCGCCCGTCTCACGTCGCGCACACGTCTGACAGAGCGTTTATTTTTAATCAATACAGGCATCGAAATTCAAAAGGTGTTACTCACGCTGGTGCACGTGACTGTGACCTGAAACGGTTTTCATGTCCTCCGTTTTGCAGCTACACCAACCGTGCACTGTCTGCGGAGTGCTGTGTCAGCGCGGGTGACTGCACGTCAGCGTGGTGGTTGGACGTGGAGATGCTGCCGCTGACGCGCTTCCACCGCCCACGTGCACACGGGACAGTGCTGGAGTGGCCTTGTCACCCCGCAATTAAAACCGTTTCCGACCGTTTTTCCAGATCGATTCAGCGGGCGACAATAATTTGTAGGTCACAAAGAATGATCCCTTGGTTATTTAGATCAGCTGGTTTCCTTTGGTTATAAAAAAAAATCAGCTCAATTGATTCGTACGACTTTTAATTTGAATGGCGATAGGTTGGCGTGGATCTCATTAGAGTCTCAGATTAGAACGCATCACTTCTGTTAACCTGTCGTCAGGTGGGAACCCTGAACAATCATGTATTTGTGATTCCTTTTCATAACGAATTACCTGGGATTTTTGGTGCTTTGTTGCTGCTTCCCAGTTCTGTCATTAAAATTATTGAAGCAAATCTTACTTACTAATAAGCAAAGTGTTTTTAAAAAAAAAAAATGTATGGAGTTGCTCTGCACATGTCACTCAGGCATATTAGTATGAGTGTTTGGGCTTCAAAATCCAAGGGGAGGAGCCGAGCAGTCACCGTGATGTCACTGCAGGCGATGTTAAAGAAACAACAACAGCAAAAAAAAAAAAAAGAAAAGTAATAGTAAGTCCTCAGCAGTTGACGTCATCCATCAGACTTCCTGACTCTCCTCTGATCCCAACAGGAAACTGCTGGATGCAGCTTCAATATACAACAGATTCGATTTCAGAACAGTTGCAGATGGATGCTATACGAATGTGTGTGTGTGTGTGTGTGTGTGTGTGTGTGTGTGTGTGTGTGTGTGTGTGTGTGTGTGTGTGTGTGTGTGTGTGTGTGTGTGTGTGTGTGTGTGTGTGTGTGTGTGTGTGTGTGTGTGTGTGGATAAGTGATTTTAGTTGAAGAGGCTTTGGGGCTCAAGCAGCACATGTCATTCAGGCAGCTGCAGCTCAGCAGGGATCCAGAGATCTGCAGAACGGCTGACAGTCCAGCGAGGTTTACGTACACACAACATGTACAAGCCAGAATGGACACACACACACACACACACACACACACACACACACACACACACACACACACACACACACACACACACACACAGTGTGTGTGTGTGTGTGTGTGTGTGTGTGTGTGTGTGTGTGTGTGTGTGTGTGTGTGTGTGTGTGTGTGTGTGTGTGTGTGTGTGTGTGTGTGTGTGTGTGTGTGTGTGTGTTAGCTCCCAGACTAAACAGTAACTAAACACTCTGTTGCTTGTCTCTGAGTGTCTGATAATAACCTGTTACCGCACTCAGTCAACAGAGGGCACTCTCACCCCTCAGTCTGCATGCACTTTCCCTTTCCGCACACACACACACACACACACACACACACACACACACACACACACACACACACACACACACACACACACACACACACACACACACACACACACACACACACACTGATTCCCCTTTCCTCCCGAAGCTTTCCTTCCCGAGCTCCAGTTCTCCATTTTCCCGTTTCATTTCATTGTTTACCGAGGCGCTGACTGTATTTTTAGGCATACACTCCTTAAAGGCAGTAACTCCTCTGTTAGCTGGGATTTCATGGGAAGGTATAAGCGCACATTTTAAAAGGCGCTGAGTTTAATGTCGTTGTTGTAGTCAGATTCTGTTTGTACAGGTGGTGATCAGAGACGACCTCGACGTGTTTAGTGTTGTTTACGGCCTATAAATAGCGATGCATTAGCTGGTGGCGAGAGGGCTCTTGTGATGGCCGGCTGAAAAACACGCTGCTGTTTGCACTGTTGCCATTAGGAGCACTTTGAGTGTGTGTGTGTGTGTGTGTGTGTGTGTGTGTGTGTGTGTGTGTGTGTGTGTGTGTGTGTGTGTGTGTGTGTGTGTGTGTGTGTGTCCATATATCACACCACCGATCTGTGCATGTGTCGGTGTCGACGCGTGTGTTCGAGTGTTATCATGAAGTGCTCCCACTTTCTTTTTCCCCCCCAGCTTTAGTCGTTTTCTCCCCAAAACCGTCTCTCCTCCCATTCATCCATTGTGGCTGAGAGGATCCTTCTCTCTCCGTCTCTGTCTCTTGTCTCTTCCACAGTCCTAATTACCCATACTCCTCGGAGTGGCCCCTCCTTCAGAGCCTTTGAAGTTATTTTAGCGCAAATTCTACTTAGCTGCACTGCAGACAAAACAAGGGGAAAAAAGGGGCTGCGTTTGAGGGCCTCTGGAAATGTGTGCGGGTGTTTCTTTTTTGTTGATTGAGTCACCGGTGTCTCCTGTTTCATGTGTGTTTATATGCAAGTGAAAGTGTGCAAGAGAGGCGCGGCAGGGCAGGTTCCTATGTGTGTCTATGTTGAGGGAATTCGGGTAAAATTGAGTCCACACATACCATATTTTGAGATAGTATCTGTATATCCGCATGTGTGGATGTTTGTGTGTGTGTGTGTGTGTGTGTGTGTGTGTGTGTGTGTGTGTGTGTGTGTGTGTGTGTGTGTGTGTGTGTGTGTGTGTGTGTGTGTGTGTGTGTGTGTGTGTGTAATTGTAAGGGGCCATGCATGAATGCAGGCCTTCTGAGCGCTCGGTGAATGGCCCGACTGCCCGTCACGGTTGTGTTGGACTGAATGGCCAAAGTAGAGCTGCACAAAGCCGCTTGCTGTCTCTCTGTAATTATCAGGAGTTGGTCCCTGCACACTTTAACTCTAACTAATGAGTCGGAATGAAAATGCAGGAAACGGGTCGAAATGACCGGGTTCTGATAAAACTGTTTTTGTTTTTTTTAGGGAGCAGCATCTTAAGATTCATCCTCCGAGTGTGTTTTCAGTTGCAGCGGCTGACCGATCCGCACCGCCATCTGTGTTGCTAACTTAACCGCTTTCTCACTGGACGTGGACACTTTTAGAGCCATTTAAGTGACTTTAAAAAAAAATAATAATAATAATTTATCCTCGTATAGTCCAGACAGAAACATCAATGAGTCATTTATGTGCGTGCTTAATGACCAACCACTAACTTTTCCATGAAACTCCTCCTTTGGTTCTGTTTTGGATTATTGAATTTATTTAAAGGTTTTTTTTTTGTTTTTTTAACAATAAGAGAGTGATCGTATTCAGAGCCTGGATCCTGTCTATTTGTGAATTTTCAATTCCATAGTTTCGGCTAAAGGTTTTGAAATTAGAGGTAAATTTAGATGCATATATGAAAGCAGTTTGAAAAGGGGCGAATGACAACTGCTCGTTAAAGCAATGCAGGTTTTGATTGACTTCATTTTTGTTACATGTTTTTTTCTTTATATCTGTTGTCCGTGTTTTAATATTGTTTCTGTGTGACATAACGTGGCACCTTAAGCAGCTAGAATTGTAGCTCCTTCTTCAAGCAGACTTTACTATTTAAAAATGCCAGCAAGTCCACAGTCATATTGTCCTGGTGCCCTCCTGACTACTAGCTTCCAAGCTAACCTCACAAGCTTTCTATTGGAAAGTGGAAGCTGCTAAACACGGCTTCATCATTCCTGCTCGGACGTCATGTTTTTTGTTTTGTCCCACTCAACTTCTCTCAAGAAATACAAAATCTTTTTTTTTTTTTTTCCCCCACGAGTCATAATGGTGTCATTTCCCAAAGTCACTCTTTCTCATTAGTTCTCTGTCGGTTCATCTCAAAATAATGTCATTAATTTGATTTTGGCCTCATAAAGCAGCATGTTTGGGGGGCATGTCTGTTTGATTGACAGGTCTTTGGTGCAGTCAGGGGTTTCTCTGCAGGCGGGTGGGCCGTGGTGTCAGATTCACTGCTCGCTGCTCCCCGGCTCGTCCAAACATGGTCACAAAATCTAAACTCAAAAGTTTCAGGACGGCGGTTCCAAAACCAACAGGTGACGTCGCAGTCGGTTGCTTGTGTGTTGCACTAAATAAGTGCACAACTTAACAAACACATATACTTTGTAAAAAAAAACAACCAAAAAAACCCTTTTGATTTCTGTTTCTCTTTAAAGAAACTTGAAAAGGCGGATGGAGAGAATTGCTGGTGTTTTCACCTGACGTTGTGAAAGGGATAAATATGCCACATGTAAGTGTGTCGCTTCTGTCACAACCAGGCGCGTTTGAGTTTAATTCTCTCCTCACAAACACGTCTAAAGCAACAAATAGCTTTGTTTCTTAGAGCTTCGCAGGGTGTTAATTATTTCCTAAAGTATCTTAAGTGTTTTGTCAGACAGCCTGGCAGAGGGAAACTCCAGGGAAGTGGATGAGTAACGCTGCTAGAGAGACGGGAGAGACGAGGGTGTTGAGGACGAGGGCGATACTGTGAGACTGAGCGAGAGAGAGAGGACGAGTGGGGGAGAAGTTGAGAAACAAAGCCAAAAGCAAAGAGGAAGAAATAATAATGAGCGGGCAGCACAGTGAGGGGACTAAATGTCACAAATGGGAGAGCTAAAGGAGAAGGAGAATGACAGGGGGATGCTGGATTTACGAGACAAGTGCCGAGGCGAAGGGGGAGTATCCAGTGTTTCCCATCTGACTCAGCCCTCCGCCGCAAACCAGACTCAAATGAGAAACACAAACACTTGCACTGCAGCCCAGAAACTATACAATGGCGCTTGCTTTGTAAACCTGGAGCATTTCCAGGCTTCTTTTCCTTTTTTTTTTTTTCCTCTCTGGTGTCGCCTCTACGACTCGCACTTACAGTGAGCTCGCACACAGTGTCCTCTGAAAGAATGACTGTGGTCAGAAGTGATGGAAGCGGACGTCCTGGTTCACCGCACAGGAGGATTTTGTGAAACGGATCCGTCCGGTTGCGCGCTTGGCCGTCTGCGACCTACCCCTGAGCCAGCTGCGCAGTCGGCCTCCCCCAGCTGCCGGCGGAGAGCGTCCTGACATGTCCACCCCCATCACCCCCTCCTCCCCACCCCACCCGCTGAGCGCAGCAACACATGGAAGCTCCTGCGTGTATCTCATGTACGCACACACACGCATAAAACTCCACCCAGAGGCAGACAAAAGCATTCAACTGATTAACATTCTCTTTCACACCCACTTAGGTCCATATGTAACCCACGTTTCTAAGTCGGGGAGTTGGTTCGAGGCCACGGTGCGACATGCTGACTCCCTAATGCATCACAAACGTCTCGGCTGCTCGTAATGAGAGACAGGTCCGCACAGGAAGAGCGATGGAGCTCTGCCCAAGTGTCAGGAAAGCCACAACACATGGGAGGAGCAGGTTGTTGGAGGCGAAAGCAAGACACATCATTGACTTCTTTAATTGGTTGTTATTTCTGCTCCGTCTTGGAACAGGTTGTCGGGTGTAGTTACGTAACCATGGCAGCCAAACAGAACGGCGACGGTTTAATTGATGAAAGTGTCGCAGCGAATGGAAACGTTGGATTTTTAAAGATGTTTTAAGTTCAACTACGCAGTGAGAGGGTTTGATTGATGTGTTACATCCACAAATTGGTCTTTTATTAAAAAAAAATAAAAATCCAGTCAGTTTTTAAAGTGATGGAGGCTCCTTCCATTTTTGAATTAAACGGTTTCAGTGGTGTAAATTTAATCAGAATCCACTTAGTTGCTCATTCGAAGCTCATGCAGCGGTCGTTTTTAGGAGAATCAAACCCTTGTTTTAGCTCAAATATTTTAGTTTTTGATGTCAGGTCTGACTTGAGCAGGAGTCCTGATTCTCCTGTGTCGGCCCGCCAACCCCTGCTAGATGATGTCGGCCCCTTCGAAGCTGTAACCGGTTTTTGATCTGGTCTTCACCGACAGCTGATGTTTGTCCCCAGCACTCATTTCACCGACGAAAAGCTGCCCACAGCGGTAGCATCTGACGTCTTCTGTGAAAATATGTTTTAAAAGGACTAATTAGACAGTTTGGAAACTGGAGGTTTGGACGAGATCATCGATACCTCATGTTTGTACGGTAAATTTGGTGCTGCAGCAGGTTAGCTAACTTTAGCATGAATCAGAATCTGCCTATAAGCACGCACTAAACAACATTTTCTGTTTGACAAGTTGAGTTTTTTTTTTTGTACAGCGCCGTGCTTTTCACATGAATCTTTTTTGAGACAATTTCTTGGCAGGAAGTGGTGACTTCCTTCGCTGGTTGCCTGACAACATGCCAGGAAGCCACTTCTCCCGGCCAACAAATAGTCGGACACATAACAACCCTGCAAAACCACAACTTGTCACCTTACAGTTTGATCTTTGTTGCATTTATTAAACAAGAGTCCTTTCTGTCTTTATCCTGAGCTAGGCTAACAGATATCTGGTTGAAACTTAGCAGGAGATGTCATTGATCATCTTTCTCCTGGCATGAAAGCGAAGCTTGTATCACAGAAGGAACAATTACTTAAAGGTCTTTTGGTCATGTGACTTGAGTCACTTCCTTTTTCTGATGAAGGCAGTGAGAGGTGGTTGAAAACTCAAAATAGTTCGTAGCTTGGCAGTATCATGTGCCATTACTATTTAAATGTGTCAGAGCTTTTGTCTTTTCATGTCTTTAGGAGCGAAACATCAGTAGTAACACTTTTTTTTTTTTTTTTTTTGTAGGAAAATGGACCACTTAAGAAGGACTTTAAACAAAATGATCTTATCACAGACTCATTTTTACTGGAGTCATCCCATAAAACACTCTAGTTCTTTGCATAGTGAAACCACAAACAGGCCTCTCACGGTCTCCAAAGTGATTCCTGACTTGAGTTCACAGACCTGATAGCATCTTCAACTGCAACATTTCATCTTTAACGAAGCTTAATTTGCTCAATATGTCTGGGAGCTCCATGTCCTGTACCTCCAGGCCTGGGGTATGGTGTGTGTCAAGATAGAGGAGACGGAGAGGGATGAAATGTGCAGCGATAGCCCAGAATATATGGCGTGGTAAAGGAACATTTACGCTCTACTTATCTTTCCTCTCCGTCCGTATCTCTGTCTGCTGCTCTCAAACAGACAGCCGGGGATGAGACTGGATTTCAGCACGTCAAACAGAATCACACTCTTTCTCCGACTCCGCCGGTGGCTGTCACTTGGTTGTTTTCTCAAACAGAAACTCTCAAACGCGCACAAATGCACCGATGAACACTCGCACAAAGCTTGACTTTCTCATGCTTCCAAATCAAAATGCATGTAGATGTTATACAAACAGAACTCTTGCATGCATGTGGGCAAACACACAGACTCGCAGAGCAATAAAACACAGCTCTCAGTGAACAAGGACCCAGTCTTGTCTCACAACGGTACTATTATGCCAACAGCTTCCCTTAAATTTGTCTGCGGGTCTTTGGTTCTGTGATGAGTGAACGTCTTTCCCTGACAGCGTATCCATCCTCTGGTTCTTCCCCCCGCCGTGACTGCACACACGGGGCTCGTCACACACAGAGGAAGAGGAGGAGGACTCACTTTGAGGTTCATCTTCTGCCCTAATTTACGGCGGCCGAAAATTCATAGTCATGTGTTTAAATTTAAGCTTTGAGAAAAGGGCATCGAGTTTCTTTCCCCCTTCTTTTCTCCCACCCTCTCCCTCCTGCTCCCTCCTGTTAAATATGCAGATACAGCAGCGCGATGCTGCTCGCGGGTTCGTTGCAAGAATTGGGTCAGCGGCGACGTCACAGCGCTTTACAGCGAGGCAGGGTTTCTTTACAGACTCCCAGAGAAGGTCTGGCATTTCTAGCAGAGAGGAAAACTGTCTGTCGTTGAACTGTGGTCCTCAGTCGGGGAGGACTGGCGTGTTTTGCACAGCAGTGCTCTGTTAAACTGGTGGTATTGGAAAAAGATATACTGATCATACTACAAGAGGAATGGAAATTGTCACTCCAATTAGTATTCTTTGTCTCAGTCAAATTTCTTGGACAACAAGTTAGTTGGCTGTTGCCTTCAACCTGCAACCTGGCTCCAGTAAAAGAAAGCCAAATGAGCTGTTCGCAGCTCCCAATTCTAAATCTACTGATATATGTGCATACGACCATCAATGAATCACTGTGACATTGAATAAATCCAACAGCATCATCATTCAAGCAAGTTCTTGAGTTATAAAGCAGGGTTGGGCGATGTCTACTGAACTAGTATATTACAATGTCTGCAGTGAATCGTTGTGACGGACGATGACATCGGCAGTGCCAGAGCTTCTTAGCATTTTAAAGAAACCTGCGTGATTGTGCCAAACACGGGGAACTGTACAAAACAGGACAGAAGTACTTGGAAACTGAACTGGTGGTTGTAAAGCTGCTGTTTACTGAATAAAAACACAAGCTGTCTATCTGACGCTTGTTTCACCAAAGCCTCCTCTCCTCCGTGATTGAGTTGTGTCTGACGGTTCAGGTTGTGAATTACAACCTTTTCAGATATTTACACGTCATGACTTCCTAATTGACGGAATATTAAAATAAAGCTGCAGCGAGCTAGGATGTCTCATATTTTTAAGTGGCTGTTGGTTCGACTCCTCCCTCCTTGTTCTTTTCTGTATGTGCGTGCCTGTTTATTTACTTGATGCTGATGGGGCCATTGTCCATCGCTGATGGCGGAAAGCCTCCATGATGCCGCCCTCCCATTGAGATGTCTGTCAACCATCTGCAGCGGATGATAGCTCATCAGGCCAAACCTATTATGACGAAATTTATTTTTTATTCTGATTTCTAAATGGTGTTCCAGACGAGGTGAATGGGAGATACCAATATCCTAAAGAAGTTTAAAACTATTGCATCATGTCTGTGCTTTGAGATTTGAAAGATTTTAGAGATTCATACTGTAGGTGTGCCAACATCCTGAACATCAAATGTTTTGCTAATGATTTCAGGAGTTTCACGTTTGGCTGAACCTTGTGTAAGATCCGCACACCCCTCGTGTGATTTTAGCTCTCACCTGACTATTTGGCACGTTCTCTCGTTGCATAATAATAGCAACAATGCAACTGAACCCCCTTTAGAGTAATTAGACAAAGCACGGCTGCTACACATCAGCCTATAGCCAACATCCAGTCTATGATGTGATAGGTGACAAGACTCCCAAAGCCGTGTGGTTCAACTGTAAGCCAAAGGCTCTGACTAACGCCACTCTCATTCATCTGTATTGATCTTTCTGTCTGTGATAAGCATTGATCACGTTGTTAACACATCTGACCCCGCAGCATTGACCTTCCACTGCGATTGCAGGAGATAACGCAGCGGCGAAGCAGTTGGAGAATCGTCTCTCTCTCTCTCTCCCCTCACCTGTTCTTCTTCAGGACGACTCCTCATTCAAATCATCTGTTTGACGCGTTTCTCTCCACACGGTCTCAGAAGAACAAGCAAACACTGAAATATAAGATCATGATTAATGAGTTGCATGTTTGTGTGATGAGGTGCACAAAGCTGAAACATATGGCAGGTCATCTGTTCATACTTAGGAAAAATGCACGGGTCTATCAGTGAATGCAGCACTGATTGCTGATATTTTATCAACGAGTATTCTGTTTTTATTCATATTCTTTGTAATTTATCTTCCTGTCTGCCAAAGTGGTGGTGTTTGACATGTTCTTGAGCCAGTTCAAACCTAACAGTGCTCTTCTTTGAGTGTTTTGAGCACCTGGGACCAACCTGTCTCACACTTGAAATACCTGCTTCAAGAAACTGGAGGCTATTGTCTCTTCCAAGCCCCAAGAAACAAAGCTGGACTGTAGGATGATGTTAGCAATGAAGCCAAACGGTGTCGCTACAACCTCTGTGCCTGCCCACATGGTGCTCACTCACCCAGAAAGCATTTTTTTTTTTTTTCCCCATGCAGTAACCTTCAGGGCTAAAAAAATGAAGCCAATGCAGAAGTGCTAAAAAAAACCTGCAATTCCTTGAATGGCCACTAGAGGCTGACCCCACCATAGACCC
>NW_027210600.1:1162500-1205000 GCF_029030835.1 Brachyistius frenatus
TCAGAGCTTTGCATATAACCACCACTTTTAATTAGTTTATGCTACAATTGTAAAAAAAAAAAAAAGTTTATTGATATACAGTATATACAAAACAACAACAACAACAAACAATAACACAGTGGTATGACCTTTTGAATTCGGCTTAAATTCTACCCATTAGACACATTTCTCATAAACAAAACCCCTGACTGACTATTTTAAATATGGATATGAATTTTTAGGTGATAAGTACCTTATCATGGTCCCCAGCTGAAGAACCTCAGTCTACGACTACCATTTAACGATGATTCATGGGATATTTGAAATGTTATGGGTTGTATGTGGGTGGTCCGACTGCTGCTTTCTCCACCATCTCTCTCTGACATTCCTCGCTGTTGATTCGGTTACTGTTATTTGACTAAAGTGACGGGGAGGAAAATACTGTCAGCGCTGGATGTAGTTTTCTTGACGAGCCATCGGCTTTGAATGTAGCACGGAGCATCAGCGAGGCAAATGGAAAGATAACATTTGCCTGAGTAAGCCCGTGCTCGCCACTGATGGTGGCACATGCTTTTTACTCTCCTACAAAAGTTTGCTGAGAGCTCACTGCTCAAAGATGAAAAAAAGACAACTTCATGCGTGGAAAAGGAAAGAAGGCACGTGTGTGTCAGAGAATCTTTTAAAGCAGACGACAGGGACAGAAGTAAAAGATATTCCTCCTCTCCACTCCCATCTCCTCCTCCTCCTTATCTCCTTCCTCATCACCTATTTCTCGTACTTTCTCGGAGGGCTCAAGAATATAGGCTCGGGCCATGGGACAAGGAGAGAGAGCGAACGAGCGTGGGGAAGGGAGGAGACGCTGTCAGGTGATGAAGAAGAGGAGAAAGTAAGGGATGAGGAGAGGAGGGAGCTGGGGACTCGTTTTGATCCTTGCCTCTTAATAAATCTGTCAGAGCGAGACAGAAAGAGAGCACGGGAGAGAGAGAGGGAGGGAGGGGGAGAGAGGGAGAGATAGAGAGAGAGGGGGGGAGAAAGGGAGGGAGAGGGAGAGATGGATCTGTTGGCAGAGGTCTTCACCAGGTGGTTTGAAGTGCAGATACATTCCTCCTCTTCCTCCTCTAATCTTCTCTCCATCCTCCTCCTTTATGGAGCACTATGGATTCTCCCCTCATGTATTTACCTGTTGTTCTGAACTCTGTGTGTTAATGTGAGGATGAATTAATTAGTTCATGTGACAGGTTCAATACATGTAGACAATGTTAGATTTAAATTAAATGCAACCAAAATTGGCAACAGAATCGGCGACAAAAACCCCTAAAAAGCTATAAATGTGTCGGGCAACGTGTTTTGAACGGCAGAATAAACATTCAGTGCAACCTGAACCGTGGTGCGATGGCAGTCAGGTTCTCCAACATGACAACATGTTGAAAACGTGCTGAAACCACAACCTTCGCGGGATTATTTCTGTTCCCCAAGAATTTGACACTGAATTTGACGCGTGTTCTCGTTACAACTTTCAGGTCAATAGTAAAATCGCCAATGTGCAGATAAAAGTGGTCACAAGAACGCATAAAACACAGGCGCTGATGTTGGTAAAGCGACATAACTTTCAATATTTGGTGACAAAGCGTATTGCTTCCTCCGGCTCAGTGCACATTACAGCGGTCGGCTCCGTTCATGTGCAGCAGGAACAGTCCCTGAATCACTGGATCGCACATTATATAATGGACCAAGCAGACAATTCAAAAACAGCCTCAGTTGTTTCACATTACAACTTGCTTTACTTTCCCAAAAAACATCAGTTAGCATCAGTTAAAAACGGGATAACCTCTGACAACGTCCTCGTGGGTTATTTGTTCTAGACTCCGTCGAGCTCCTTCAGAGCCACAGAGTCAGCTTTAAAGGAGCACTAATAACTGCTTGACCTCAGGTTTGGTGAAGTTTCGTCCTGAAACTGTGAATATAAAATGTGTCCATTATAATCTATGAAAGATTTGACCAGTTTACTGACATTTACAGATAAAAGCATGCAATCTGCTCAAATTTGAACCTCCTTGCACCACAGGTCACTGAATCAAGTAAATTACCCTTTTTACAAGAGCACATTTCTTCACTCTAATTGAATAAATAATTACCTACTGGTAAATGATGACTTCATATTTACTCCTGAGCAAAGCAACAAGTCATCACTCATTTGGCACACGGTCCCATGAATGTGGTTACTGCTCAGCTCATAAAAACACTGACCGTGAACTGAGTCCATTAGCCGTATTTTTTTCAAATAATCACTGCACGCGTGAGTCTTTCTGCCTCTCCGCCATCATGTGTGACAAATGTTACTGCGTGTCTCCTGGTGTCTAAGTGTCTTGCACAAAGTGAGGGGCTAATTTTCCTCTTCATGCAGCTTCCCTTTGATTACACCACTATCACAGATGATGTGTGATGATCTGCCGTTGCACTCTCCCTTTTTCCACCCTCCGTGTTTTTTTTGAGTTTTTTTTCTCAGCATGCCATCAGAAGATTTACACCGTCCTTCACCTCTGCAGCTCTGCCTCGTCCATCTTCCATCTCCTCCGTCCTTCCCGTCGGCCTTGTTCTGCTTTTTCCGCCTTTTCTCACAGACATATTAAAAGTACTAATACGTGTAAAATAACACACAGTAGGGTTTAAGCGCACACATGTCTGGTCTACGTGAAACCACACGTCAGAAATATCAAACTCTAATAAACTCAACAGAGAAACAATAAAAATACATGTGGTAGCCAGTAAAACACACATATTCTTACACACACACACACACACACACACACACACACACACACACACACACACACACACACACACACACACACACACACACACACACACACACACACACACACACACACACACAGCTCCCTGCACCCAAGAGGAGACTGCATGTATATTTGCTCTGTTTCTTTCTTGAATTGTGTTTATTATTGTTTCATATCGATGCTAGTTTATGGTGTCCCTGTGACACCATGACTCCCAGTTGGAGAGTAAACACTAGATAAGATGGATGTGCGTTTACATGTGTGTGGTCACGTGTGTGTGTGTGTGTGTGTGTGTGTGTGTGTGTGTGTGTGTGTGTGTGTGTGTGTGTGTGTGTGTGTGTGTGTGTGTGTGTGTGTGTGTGTGTGTGTGTGTGTGTGTGTGTGTGTGTGTCTTATGGCACTTCCCGTTGGCAGACCATATAACTCAGGTTAATGTTATCTTATTTCATACAGCTCCGAGGCAACCTCAGGGAGTAAATCATTTGGAGCGCTCTTATTACTTTTCATTAGGCTAATGTGACGGATGGGGGGGATTTACAACGACGGAGGAGGGCACACACACACACACACACACACACACACACACACACACACACACACACACACACACACACACACACACACACACACACACACACACACACACACACACACACACACACACACACACACACACACAGATATGCTTTGACACACTTTACCGTAGCCCTCCTATGTGTTTGTGTGTGTCTCGTAGTCCAACTCGAGGTTATCGCCGCTGCTGCTTCAGATAAGATGTTTGAGCGTTGCACCAGGGAGGAAGCGCAATGATTCAAAACACTGCCTGTGGGATTGTGGGTATGACCCTTGATCCCGGGAGTGGTTGAGGACAGGAAGTGTGCGTCGAGGGTAGACGTGAGCGTATGAATGTGTGTGTGTTTCCTTCTTCCTTTTATTGTGAATTGATAATACCACACATTAAGATTAACTGTCAACACAAGAGCAGAGGGATGAAGAAAATGCAGCATGATATCGGCAGCGATGTAGCTGACCTGCACACACACACACACACACACACACACACACACACACACACACACACACACACACACACACACACACACACACACACACACACACACACACACACACACACACACACACACACACACACACCTGATTCAGAAAACTGATCTGTATGAGGTCTGACATTTTCTTTTTAAATAGATAGATAGATAGATAGATAGATAGATAGATAGATAGATAGATAGATAGATAGATAGATAGATAGATAGATAGATAGATAGATAGATAGATAGATAGATAGATAGATAGATAGATAGATAGATAGATAGATAGATAGATAGATATCATTAAAATGGAGGTAGTAAAATATAAAGATATACAAAGTATATAATTTAATTAAATTAAACACATTGCAACAGTCAGCAGAAGTGCAAATAAGGTGATTGAACATGGCGTTGTTATGGTGATGCCAGAAGAGTGAGTCTACTGCATCTACTGTCAAAGATGGAGAGCAGATTTGGTCAAAGGTGAACTATTGTACAGCCTTATAGCAGAAATGCAAGATTCATAATTGTGTTTTCAGTCGTGTACGATCACTAATGTGTGTTTTTACCGCCTTAGAATGAACGGGACCTCTTCCACAGAGCATCGTCATCATGTTTCTGCATTGTTTCAGTATTGCACTATTATTAGATTCAATGTATTTATTAAATCATCAACATGAATAAATATATACAAAATTACTACAATATCCTCATGCTATGGAGAACAATGCTGTATTCATCCACTGATTTGACTTCCGCAAACTGATTAGATCATCTAATGTTTTATCGGGTGGCACCGAGCATCACACACAAACACATTTTAAGCTCTCTGATTGGCTGCTTCTTACTGATATGCTGCTGGTTAGTTGTAGTGAACTTCTATTCTCCATATATTTTTATGCAGAATCCAGTTTACTTTAACCCCTGAAGCTATATTTGGGATGTTGCATTTCTTTTTATTTGTCTTGCATTACTAATATACAATTATTTCCATATTTGTCTGTCCCCTCCTCCCTCTCTCTGTCACGCACGCACGCACGCACGCACGCACGCACGCACGCACGCACGCACACACACACACACACACACACACACACACACACACACACACGCTGTTGTAGCTGTATCACAGCGGAGGTCATGAAAACCAACCTCCACTGCACTTCTCCTTTTCTGGAAGTTTCCGTCCACCTAATGGGTGGTCTGCAACATCACAGAGATCACAATCTTTCCCGTTCAGATTTTTGCTGATAGAAAGACAATATTTGGTTCAGGCTCTACTCGGGCCTGACCCTGTCTCTCTCTCTCTCTCTCCCCTTACTTTATTTTACTTCGTCTCTTCCCGCTGGGTCTCTCTGTGTCCGTCCTCCTCTCCATCTGCTATCCAGGCATTGAGGCCACTGACGTTTGTTTCCATCTTTTCTTTTCTTCCCCTCCTTACAGTAAACACCTGCACACTCCTCAAATGGAGAAAAAAACCCGCGATGAATGGCGCTGCTGAAAGAGTGGTGACAGCTCTGACGGGATCCCTTTCATATGCACAAACACTGAAGGTGGTGTATGTGGGGGGAGCGTGTGTGCGTGTGTAGGCGGTTAGGATGGTGCACAACCTTAATTTACATTTTCATTCAATCATTATCAGGCTTTCAAATTTTTGCGGTAACTTTTACATTTTTCTAATCCATTATGAGTTCCTTGAGGACAGCATCTTAGTCTTGAAGTCAAGCCGTTGCATTCTTTCCAGAACTTAAAAAAAAGCTAAAATAGAAAAAAAAACCTGCAGTATATCAGCCGGCAAAATGTTGGTAATTTATTATTACTTTTAATAAACAGCAAGTCTTTAACCCAAGTGCTGATTTAACAGGACTGTGCCAATGTTTTTACATGTTTCAGCCCATTAAGCACAAATCTCCCGTGTTTTACATTCTTGCTGACTGTTTTCCAAAACACACAATACGGTTTTAGATTGATTTCCCTCCTTTCAGGCAGCCGCTGGTTTCCATTCATTTCTAGATTGAAAATCAACTTGGAGAAACTTAGAGCTTGCTCAGGATAGGTCATCTATCACAGCGAAAAAATATGTTTCCTTTATTTCTTTGGCAAAGTGACTCCATATTTGTGGCGTGCTGCAGTCGAGGAGAAAGGCTAATTTGAAAATGTAAATGAAAAGAATACTCCGACATGAATTTTGAGCATTGGCGCTTAAAAAAAAGCAAAGAGTTGTTATCTTTTGTGGCAGGTGGCAATTACAAGATAATGGTATATTGAGTTTCCCTTCATTTCCTAAAATACTGTTGAATCAAGTACTTTGAAGGAAAACGATGGATGAAATGGAACATTTTCTGCTGAAGCAGTGGTTACTTCAGATAAAAGATTTCGGTATTTGTATTTTTCTGTGTTCTTCACACTGGTTTTAAGTGGGTGGAGCTAAACTGGAGGAGCGTGATGGTTAGCACTTCCATGCACCAATCAGGTTTTAGCAGCTTTTGAATCAGAAGCTGATGTCCGCGTGTGTTGTTTCCTTGTTGCCGACACTGTCAATCAAATCTGATCAAACCAAACCATTAGAAGATTGATAAAACAGAATAGCTGAGATTTACTGTGTAAAATAAAGTAAGGATGTGCTTTTATTTAAGTTCAAATGTGATGATTTATTCAGTCATGACTATTTAATGTTATAGGAAACATTTTATTTGAAATGATCCTTTTCAGTGGTTTTACAGACATCATCCACTGAATGAAATGCGACCACAACAGTAGCAAGTAACGTCATAAGTAAGTCAGTGAAGTGGTTCAGTAATGGTGAATATGAAAAAAATCACTAAAGTTACCATTACAAGGTAAGCAGCGCTGTAGCAACAACTTGAGTGTACTGAATTAAGTGAATTTTTTTTTTTTTATTGTCTGTGACTGTTATTTATTCTTTCAAAATGTATAATGTCCATTTAATTCCATCTACAACTGATAGAAGATACTTTAATTCATTGGGGAAGTTCTAATAATGTTTTCACAACACCTTCACCATATCAACCTAAAACCTAATGGCATGGTTTGGAAAACGGCACTATAGGTAAAGAGAGGTTTGCAGTTAATTGGTTTAAAAAAACCTTTTTCACTGCAGACATGTCAGCAGAAAGCACAGGTTTAAACTCATTTTGTTAATGATCAGAACAGTACACTGACACTCACCTAATGCAGCCATTCATGTTATTAGCAATGCTTTTTCTTTTCCTGCTTAGACAAGCCAAACAGTCTGATGTGACATAGATCTACGGTAAAGACTTCCATCTTTATTGTGTACTTGGTGTGTTGCAATGGTTTGATAGCAAAGCTGAGCCAAACGTTTTAATTTGGTGAACTTTGAGCTGATCTGCAATGATCTTTGTTATAGGGACAGCCAATCGCTGTTGACGTTGTGTTACAACCTGAATTTATTATCGAGGGAAACATGACATAAGTAACATAACTAGTCGACCCAAAACCTTTGAAACAAAAGGGAAATGTCCAGAAAAGGCTGCTAAAAATACTTTGAAAGAAAAATATATTTTAAAGAAGCAGCAACAAAAGCTCAATTGCCCAACAGAAAACAAAAATACAATAATAAGATCTGAAAACACAGGAGAAAATAAAATACTCCTACAAAGCTTCCTCAAAGTTGAACAAAAGCACTCTATAAAGACAATAGGTGAGCAAAACAGAGTTGTACCAAAGAGCAATCAGAAACACGGAGTTGTAACAAAGCAGGCAGCCCAACACACACAGCTCAGTGGCAAAATGGCAAGAAGCTCCGCTTCTGTTGGGTTGATTTACAGCTGCACTGACAATCAGATGAAGTTCAGCTGTAGGTGATGCACACAAAGGGGAGAGAGAGAGAGAGAGAGAGAGAGAGAGAGAGGCTGCGTTCAAATCGGGTCGTATTTCCTGTGTTCAGAGTCCACATGATCGGCCCCTTCGTGTTATATTCACAACGTCAGAACTCTTACATGTTCTAAAAGACATGACACACCGTAAGAGAACAGAACCCGTGTTGGTGTTATTTGTAACACCTGTGCTTTTACTTTGTTTAACCCTCCCGCTGTCCTCGGGTCAAATTGACCTGCAGCTGTGTTCAACCAAGTTCTATTTTATTTTTACATTTTTTGGGGGGTCATTGGTGACAAGGAGGCCATGAGGGTTAAAGAAACCCTCACGGGAGGACAGCAGGAGGGTTAAAACATATGACACATTAGAGGTCCGGCCCCCAACAATTAATTGAAAACACCTGCGTAAGTGTGCCTTTCACCCACTGAACTCAGTGTTTATCTCGTAAATAGTCACCGCCGTTCGTGTGCAGACACGTGAAATTATTTTCTCGTAAATTAGCTTGACAACATTTTTATGATTTTTATTACCGACCCTTTGAACTGGAAATGGAGGAAAGATAAAGGGAATATAAATCTGACACACATCCAGAGCTGAAGATTAAAGGTAGATCTGAGTGCTCAAACCAACAACCTGCAGTGTAATTAATATCTTTCTCCTGCTGAGCCAGGAAATCTTCACTACAGCTTTTTTTTTTTTTTTTTTTTTTTTTTCAATTCCATCTCCATGCAAAGAGAGAGCTTTGACTAAGCTGCTAAGCTGAATCGCCTGCAATTACATTTCCATCATGACTCACCTGCTCCCAGACATATCCGCATGTTAAGCTTGACACAGTGGACAGAATCACGCCAACCTCCCTGCAAGAGCGAAGACGACTGCGTCGAACAAAAAAAATCTCTCACATCAAGTATGAGAGCCATTCGGGCCCGGGTGTGCTGAGTCACTTCGGTTAATGCTCCAATAGATGGACTCGGGGCTCTTATTTTGGCAGCAAGCTCTTGGAGCAGTCACTCATATGATATACAGCAGCTCTTAATACACTCACTGGCTCTCAAATATGTAATGGAGCAAATTAATGCAGTGGCTTCAGACAGAGACACCCAGAATTGAAAACCAATTTAATCAACCTCTGTCTATCTCTGCCATTTTTCTCCCCTCTCTTTTCCATCAGCTGCCTCCTTCCCTCCTCGCTCACTCTTGGCTTGGAGATGGGGAAAGATTGGGTGGAGAGTTGGCCTATGGAAGTGTGGACAGAACTCGTACGGCCGGGAAGAGCTCATCCTTCGCCTCGCTGCCTGGAATTCATTGCAGGTTCATCTGTTAACTTCCTGTTACATTATGGTAATGCTCCACGGTTTTCATCTTTGGCACGAAGCCACAACAAATACAGGCCCAATTTCCTACAGCTCGTTTTCAAAATGTCGTATGTCATCATTAATTGGAAAACGTTGAGTACTAGGCTGGATCCAGATTGGATTTTTTTTTATCCGAGTCCAAAAAACGTGATCCGCTTCTTAATAGCCAACCTCTGGAGTGGAATGGATTAATATTAGTGAAAGATGAGGAGAAATCCTCCATAAATCAACAATTTTCGTCTAATCAGGGACTCGTGAGGGAGAAAGGGTCGAGTGCTCAATCAGAGGATCAGAAGTTTGAGGGGCTTTTTTTGGTTTGCGGCGGTGACCCAGTGCAGATCAGCTGAACCCTTTGGAGGAGACCGGAATGACATTCTGCCTCTCATTCGTCATCCCTCTCCTATTCAGCTTCTAATATTCATCATAATCTCTTTCAGCTCTGTCACACACTTCTAAACCCCCAGCTGCCCTGTTCACCCCTCATTCACTCAGCTCCCTCTTTTCACCGTTTCTGTCTCGCGGGAAACACATCGCATACGTGCCCGACGCCTCTCTAATAGCTTTAGTGGATTGGCATAATCTGGCTAGCCTGGCGTGCTACACGTTAATAGCATGTCGTACACCGACCGCAGTGGCGCCGTCATGTTATTAGTGTCTTGTCATTAGTGTGGCGCTGCCTGCCCTCCATCTGCTGCCCCACCCCCTCCGGCCTCCCCAGGGTGTTTCTGGGATACCGTCCCGGTGGCCTCCGTGGCAAGGCTGAGCCGCTTAGCATCGCCACCTGATGGCCACGCTTGGGCAACGTGACAAATCTGGTTACCTGAAGGACATCCGTGCGTCAGCGCTCTGTGATCTAATCTGTGTCCCTCTCTCGTCCTCTCTCTCTCGTTCTCTCTCTCTCACACACACACACGCACACACACACACGCGCGCGCACACACACACACACACACACACACACACACACACACACACACACACACACACACACACACACACACACACACACACACACACGCACACACAGCAAGATACGAGCTACGGATGTATGCCTGATCGCGCAGACACACATATGTGCACAAAGGAAGTGTGCATGGATTCCAGAGGACACCAATATGTAATATTGACGGTCTGCCCGCAATGTGCTCACACGCATGCAAGAACGCACAAAAAGAATACACACCAACGGGCACATCCGCGTACACCCTTCGATTTCAAAATGAACTCCATAAAAAGGGTTGCACCTCACAGTCTTCTGTATTGATTCATCTGCAGAACTATTTTTTCTATTACAATGGTTGAAAATGTCCACAAAAAAAAAGCTCATTCTAAATATTTTTTATACTGGTCAACAATGTATTAATCAACAAGTCGTTAGAGGCATTGTTGGGTGTGATTGTGAGGGCATGTGTCAATATACAACCACTTATACAAGCATTCAACCCTAGAGGGTGAGTTTCACAACATCAATATCTGTCAGCATCAGTTGCTATTAGCATACAGTACACCTGAAATCCATAGAACCTTTATTAAAATATGAAAGAGCCTTAAAGTGCAATACCACTGAAGGCCACCAGGGGCCGTCTCCAAATAAACCTTTGGCTCCAATAGACTTCCATTCAAAAAGTGTAAGCTTAATAATGATTTATTAATTTATTAATAATTAAAAAAAAAAAATTCCACAAGTCACTATAATGTTATTTGGTAAATGTACTCCTTCTGGTCAGTTTTCTGATGGTCTTTCTGAAGACAATTCCATAATTAATGAGATATTAGGCCTCGAAGAGAGGAACGTGTGAGGGTGTGCCTGGTTTGATTGACATGTCTGGGGTGCAGTCAGGTGGGCGGGTGTAGCGTCCTCAGGTTCTCAGTGACATTGACATCCAATTCTCCTCCCCAGCACCACACTGTTGTCCAAATATGATCCTTTTTGGCTCCAAAAAACAAAAATGGTAACAGGCAAAATTTGCAATTCACAGATCAGTGGGTGACGTCCCACTTGGCTCTGACTGAACTGTTCGTGTTTGAGCTGCATTGTTTGGACAAGATAGAAGTGTGAAACAAAACCAAAAAAATCTCTCTAGTTCCGCTGCATCAGTTATGATCCTATTAAACCTGTACATGCATTGTGTAGCAGTAGTAGTACACACATATTATTAAATGAACATGTGCACACACACACCTGAACCTTCAGCACTGTGGTCATTTTGTACCACCTGTAGTATTTCATTCCTTCCCATCTTATTCTCCCTTTTTCCACTTGGCTGGATTTTCTGCCTGGCATCACTGCTTGAAATAGAGTAGCAGCAAAATGCATTAGAAGAGCAATCAAAGTACCTCCTACAATATTCTGTTTAGACCCTACCCCTCCCTCCTCTCCTCCTTTTTGGACTTTTTTTTGTTGCATTGAGTAAGAACTGTCATATCTTGGTGAATCGTTCTGTGTTGCAGCAGAGCTGGCTCCACAGGAAGGGAGCAGCTTAGCGGAGTAATGGTGACAGAGGAAAACTAAACGATAGATGATGAGATTAACAGAGAGAGAGGGAGAGAGAGGGGTTGGGAGAAAGAGGATGCGAAAGACAGGAAGCATGACAAAGTGAGACAAAGAGGGGGAAGAGAAGGGATAAGAGGGATTTCCCAAATGGAAATGGAGAGGTCCTGTGGACGGTGACAGAGGCCACAGCGTCTCCTCCTGTTTTCAGCTAAAACTGATAAATGGTGTTTGGTGGCAGTGAGTTATTCCAGGTTCAGTTTGACCTTCTCAGGCATTAAGAGGAATGAAAACTGAATATTCCTAATATATACTCTACACATTTATAATGTCATTTATGAGCATAATTCATTTGTGAGTGTATATCAGGCCTGCAGATGCAGCATCAATGTTTGATGCTGCTGGAGCGCCATGAAGCGGCACAGAGTGAGGGAATAAAATGTTCACTGTTGTCTTGAGCCGCTCCCGTTGCATTACACTATAAATAGAAACTCAACACTTCCTATATTTGTTTCAAATGAAAAGCCCTGTAGGGTTTCAGTAAACAGAAATCTTTGACTTCCTAACTCGGCTGTTATTCTGAAACATTGACAGGAAGCTGTTGTGACTCAAACCAGAGAATAACACTTTAGTTGAGTTATCCAGCGCAACTGTTGAATACGGCAGGATTGTATCATTGATTTAATTAACTTAAAGTGATAGGACACAACCTCAGGAAAGAGCCACAACTTAACCAGGCACGTGTGCCTTCCTACACATGCGCATCACAGGTGCTCGGCAGTACTTAAACAAACAGCACTACACCCCCAATGTTAAGGATACAATATGTATACATATAATGGTAGTACTTGCTTTGCTGTCATTTAAATGGTAGAAAGCGTTGTATGTTGTGAGAAAGCAAAAAAAAAAATCCCCAAAAAGAGAAGCAGAAAGACGATCAGAGGTTAAAACAAACTGCCACATGAGCCAAACAGAATATATAGGAGAAGAATAAAATAATAACTCATCTGTTTATCATACAAATCCATGCTAAATGCTAAGTTAACATGCCATGCACAGTGACAACTGCCAACACGCTCATATTAAGCTGGTGCGTTTACCATCTTAGCTTATCGTGTCAGCATGTTAACATTTGCTAACTGGCAATGGACATCATGGAAAGCTGAGACTGATGAGAATACCGTCAGCTCTCCGGGTATTTGTTCATAAACCAAAGTATTGGTATTACCTTAGCGAGTAAGCTTTTTCTGTCAGATACACCCCGATCCTGCAAGTGTAAACATGCAGCCCAGAAACAATGATGGGTGTTTCTAAAGCTTGTTGCATTACTTTAAGATGGAAACCGTTTCAGCGTTATGTTGCCAAAATGGTTTTAGTCCTCCTCGATACACCAACTGGCACAGCGTCTTCCACTCGTCCACACAGTGTGACTCAGACAGGGAAGAGAAGCTTCATCATTTGGGCTGGAGGAGTTTGACATTCTCTTCTGTCTCTCTGGTGTAGCTGTCATATTTAGTTTCTGGTCCCTGTGGAGAGAAAATGGCAGCAGTGGAGAGAGGGAGGGAGGAATCTCTGAAGACCGAGCTGTCTGCTTGGGACCGGAGAGTGGCTGAGGCAGATAGTGTTACACTGCACCCATGGGAGACAAGGAGATATGACCAGAGGGATGGAGGGGTGTGTGTGTGTGTGTGTGTGTGTGTGTGTGTGTGTGTGTGTGTGTGTGTGTGTGTGTGTGTGTGTGTGTGTGTGTGTGTGTGTGTGTGTGTGTGTGTGTGTGTGTGTGTGTGTGTGTGTGTGTGTGAATAGGCAGAATTTGGGTTGTCATGGAGAAGCAGGGAGATACTGCATGCAGTGAAAGAGACAAGAACAATGCCCGGTGTGATCAGGAAGGTAAAAACAAGGGTTGAGGACTATTATTTAAAAAATGTAAATCCCCTTCAAACACCTCTGCAGTCGCAAATCAGTTGTTCAGAATCATGCGAGCAAATCATTTTTACAACTGGATTCAGGTGGCTGCTGTAGACAGCCTGTTGGCCCTCCCCTCCACTCCTGAATTTACTTTTCTAGTGCCGAACGGTTCCCATGCTCTTTCTCTCCCTTCCTGCCTCCTCTTCTTAACAGAGTGGGTGTCAGCGTCGGTCTGAAGTGGCTCGTCTACGGCGCAAATGAATGGCATCGCTCTTCCCCGACAGTGAAAAGACGACGACTGCATTAGGCAGAAGGAAAGGTGAGAGAGAAGAGGGGGAGTCTCCAGGAGGGGAGGAGAGAGTGAGGAGAGGAAAGATCCTTGAGAGAGTGGGCGAGTGGAAAGTTATAGGAAGGGTTTGGACTTAAAGGAGATGAGGAGTGCTATTAAAATGATTAAAAGGATGAGAAGAGAGAGGGTCAAGATGAGTGGAAAGTATGGAGGGGTGGGGAGGAAGGGTGAGGGGGGTAAAGGGTGAGGTGGCTACATAAAGTAAGCTCTTTCACCATTTATTCACAATTTATAATGACTAAAACTTGAGTTTTACCACTTGAAATTAATCACTAACCATAAAGTAAGTTCCACTATTTATTAAATTACGTGAAAATAAAAATGTTTAAGTCGGCGTTAAACATATATCTGTTACTCGTGTTCATTAAATCAGACTATTTGCTGCCAAGTGGCAGAATTATTTAACCACCAGCACTTTGGCTCATCAGTCAGTGCGTTCTTTCTGTGTTGAAATGTCAATATTGTTCAAGCTATATGACAATTATTTGGCGAGGACCATGCACCTGCGTTAATTTCATCAGAGAAATCTACAACAATAAATATTCATTGATATTTTTTCATGGCGAAAATGAAACTGAAACTACAAAGTTTCAAATTGACAACAATGAAAAAAACTAAATTTTTGGATGAACACTGACGTGTTTTATGACACTGCACTGAAGTTCGCTTTGAGCTAATTTGCAAATACAAAAATATATGCTGTGCTTTCTCTCTGCAAACACCTTACACATGAGAGCCAGCTGTTGTTTCTCTGTGCTTTTATTGTTTCCATTATTATTCAACGTGAATATCAAAAATACTGCTAAATCATTAATATAGAGATTTTAAAAGAGGAGGACTATGATATGATGAATCATTTGCACACAGACAAAAATAAGAAGGTAACGTTAGCTGGCATAGCATCCTGTGGGTTTTATTGGTGAGGATAGGTAGTAACGTGGAGTCAGTGGACCCTTGCAGTGTTGTTCTGCAATAGTATGGCTCTTTAAGTGTACTTTAAATCACGTCATGTCTCCCTTTCTACCAAATTTAATTCACAGTTTAATGCTGTACCAAAGTAAGAATAAATCAAAATACGGTTCACTGTATTTTTACTCCCGAAATGCTGCATCGTCGGTTCAGCCGTGTTCTGATGGCGAATTTAACTCAGGCTGTTACACCTTTGAACAGCCCACATCTCAGCTTTCACTCAACTCTATAACCTTAACAAGTTTAATTTAGCACTTTCAGTAAAAATAAGCATGTATTTTAGACTTACTACTGACTCTTTCCAAGTGCTGCTAGCTCCTTAGCATAGAAATAATAATAATAAAAAAAAAAGGGCTCGTCATAGTTTTAAAAACAGAGTGAAACTTCAGGAGGACGCGTCCATGCCCACACTTCGGCTTCAGCGTGCCAGGCCTATGTGGACCGCCGAGAAGAGTGTCGCACATGCGGAGAAAAATGTCTGTTATATCAGATTTGGCAGGATGAGAGGAGGAGGAGGAGGAGGAGGAGGAAGAGGGAGAAAAAGAAACAGGCCATTGTACCTTTGTCTGAAATGCTCTGAGAACATTGCGAACCTCCAAAATGGACGGCATCTTCCCATCAGTGTAATAAGGGATTTGATGTACCCCTGAGGGGGCTGGAAGTGCGACAACCTCCCAGGGTAAAAAGTCTAACCAGTTGCTGAGAAAGCCACCAGATTCATCTTGTTTGTCTCCCTGTCATATCCTTTACCTCCCTCTCTCTCGGCAGAAGCTTTGACTCACTATATTACTGGGTCAATTCTTTCTAATTGGGGTCAATACAGAATCAAATTGTGCTCATATGGGCTAATTTATATGTCTATTTCAGCTGACAGGCAGGGGAATAGGATTTTTGCTTTACTAATCCTTCTTGGGATTTTGTGTGCTGCTAATATAGTGTGAACTGTCAGGTTTAAGCCTCTCTGGTGCACGACTTTGCGATGCGGTCTCCCCTGTTATAGACTGTGACAAAGAGAATTAGTGCTTTCTGACAGTCTATCAGTTATTTCCATACATACAGCACTTTCTCCTCTCCAGCCGTCTTCTGTTTCTGCTTTCCCACTTTCTCTCTACCTCATTACCCTTTAGTAATCTCCCCTTTCCTCATGTGCACACACACACACACACACACACACACACACACACACACACACACACACACACACACACACACACACATTGGCAAGCCACCATAATGTATAGGGTTTGTTTGGTGTGCGGTGGAGGCCATATGTTCTCTTTGCGGCTAAAGTTTCTCTTATCCTGGCTCTGCAGCAAAGTGAGAGGGGAGCCCGGGCCATTGTAGCTCGGCTGCCTGCAAGGAGAGGGGTGGGGGAGCGAGGGAGAGGAGAGAGATGGATGGGAGGTGGGAGAGGAGAGAGATAAATTTTAACAGGGGGCTCTCCTATTGTCGCCATAGTTAGGAAATGAAGCAAACAAATTATAGTCTGTGTGTGTGTGTGTGTGTGTGTGTGTGTGTGTGTGTGTGTGTGTGTGTGTGTGTGTGTGTGTGTGTGTGTGTGTGTGTGTGTGTGTGTGTGTGTGTGTGTGTGTGTGTGTGTGTGTGTGTGTGTGTGTGTGTGTTTGCGCATCCCTGTCTGTTTATTTGTGACTCATCTCCCAAATGATAGGTACACTGTACCGGCACAGCCTTCAATATAAGTCCTAGTTACTTTAACCAAAGTCATCACCACACAGCATCCGTCCCCCCTCCCCCAGATGCTTGTGAGCGCTCCATTTACGCTGCAGTGGAGGCTTTTAGGCTGATGGAGACCATCATGAGCTTCCTCATGCTTTGAATGAGACATTCAAAGCATGAGGAAGCTTCGAGAGATTGGTTTATAAAAACGGCTCTTGAGGCAGATACATTAAGAGCAAGTGATGACAGGAGCAGGAGGTTGTGTGTAGTGGTGAGTAATGTTTTCCTATTTGTCACACACACACACACACACACACACACACACACACACACACACACACACACACACACACACACACACACACACACACACACACACACACACACACACACTAAAGGCTGTATGTGAACTTAGATTGTGTGTTTGTGTCACATTTTTTGCCTGCTCGCCTGCTAAATGAATCAAAAACCAAAGGAGGAATAATTTGTATTTTGTCTTACTGTATAGTTCTTAAGATATGACCGTGTATGAAAATGGACGTAGCCTCCATGTCTTAGAAATGAAGCCATTGCTGAAGTTCCTTAAAGTTCAATACTACTGAGGACCACTAGGGGCTGGCTCCAGAAAACATTCTGGCTCCAATAGATTCACATTTTTTAGTTGTTATGGTGTCATTTGTTAAATCCACTTCTGGTGTTCCTTCTGAAAATAATTACGTAATTAATGAGATATTAGGCTTCAAAGAGAGGAATGTTTGGGTGCGTGTCTGGTTTGATTGACAGGTCTGGGGTGCAGTCAGGTTTCCAGGAAAGGTGGGCGAGCCATAGTGTCCTCAGGTTCACCATCTCGTCCACCCCTCGTTCCTCCCCAGTGGAATAGCATGATTATATTTTGAATTTATTGAAATAAACTATGATATTTTACTCACACTAAACAAATAGTTTTGTATTCAAAACCAAATGGCAGCCATGTCACATTTAACCCAGACCCTGATCTTTTCACAACCATAAGCATGAGCTTTTTGGTGCCTAAACATAATGAACTATTTGAGACACCATCAGATTTGTAAAAAAAAACATCAGTATTTGATACACCATGGGAATGAGAACATAATGGCGTAGAGTGGAGTTGTTTTTTGTTTTTGTTTTTTAAATAAAAATGATAGTAGGAGAGCGGTGAGAGTGAACCAAAACAATAACTTGGTGGGCAGTGAAACCAAAACATAGACACAAAAAAATGTGCAGAGCTCAGGGGCACTGGATAATAAGGCCAGCACAGTTTCTACAGTACACTGTATACGGCAGCAGTGGAGGTCGTTCAGGATGCACAAAGTATTATCAATAAAGTGATCCTAATTCATGCGCTAACAACAGCACTGGTGTAAAGGTACAGGCTACCACGCCTCGCCACTGTGGTTCTGCTTGTTTACAATAATTATACCCGTGTGTTGGCATTTAATTTGGCAATAATATAATTGTGTGGAAAAATGCTCCACGTACCACCTAATTATGCCCAAATAAATTTCGTCCATGAATTAACTGCAAGCTGAAACTGCAGCCGTCCTTCTGCCACCATCATGGAAAACAGCCTCCAAATGAAGAAATGAGCGGGTCAACTCACAGTGGCACTTTAGTAGCAGAACCAGATGTCCATCTCCCACCTGCATGTTCAGTCTGTGTGTGTGTGTGTGTGTGTGTGTGTGTGTGTGTGTGTGTGTGTGTGTGTGTGTGTGTGTGTGTGTGTGTGTGTGTGTGTGTGTGTGCGTGTGTGTGTAAAGATATGGGTGGGATCAATCGCAGCTCAAGGGTGTTAGATGTCCGAGTGTTAGCGCTCCTCTGCGCCCGGGGAGCGTGCGAGAGTGTTAAAGACGGCATCTAAATTCCACGGGGTTTACTCATATTGATTATGCCCGTTCATGTGTGTGTGCGAGTGGTGTGAGCGGATGCATGTGTGAAAGGCAAGCGTCTATTTTTATCTTCTGTCTCGGACCGGCACCGTATCTCCTTTTTATGAGAAAAACAATACCTGACATCGACGGATAATGAGCACAGTCACTGGTTTTCTAATATCCCCGTTGTTCAATGTAACCTTTGTTTGGGATCGTTAGCGGAATTTGTCAAAGTCGATCTCATGTTTAGACAGTCCGGTGCCTATTTGGACATAATCTAAATTCCTTTAACGTTCCATCATCATCATCATCATCATCATCATTGCTCTTTAATCCCCCCCCCCCGTCTCAGTTTACTTTGCTGCAATTGAAGCACCTGCCAGCTATTCACTCAGCCACTTAAGAAGGGGGAATCCAAGCGGAGGATGACTCATGGTTTTCTTATTAGCTTGCAGTGTGTTCATGCGTTTCTATGAGACAGAACGAGGGAGGAAGAGAACAAGAGCTTTGTGATTTATGTCTCCGCTCAGCGTCCCCCGCTCTCAGATCTATGTGGGCCCTTGTCAACTCTCTCAACATTTATGTGCGCACTTTAAATGTATATCTCCGGCCATGTGTGTTTGTGTGTGTGTGTGTCTGTGTGTGTATGGTGTGTGTGTCCAGCTCCTACAGCTGCGCAGCAATGGCTTCCAGATGTCCATCCGTCTTAAGGTAGCCCACGTTGACAGGTGAACTCTCCACTGTCTGCGAGGGACGGCCGCCATCATTCATCCTCACTGCCTGCTTGGCAATTAATGGTGACCACACACACACACACACACACACACACACACACACACACACACACACACACACACACACACACACACACACACACACACACACACACACACACACACACACACACACACACACACACACAGAAAAGTTGGGCAAACAAGAGCTACATGCAAAAACCTGAAAAAAAAAATCGTCCCACTTGTAAGCTTGCACACTTTAAAGCACACAAACACAAGTGCGGGACAAGTGCTAGTACAGATTTACACAGACATAAACGGACACTTACACACACCCGCCCCCCTGAGATCCCTCTCCGTCTCTGCGGCCGTCCTCATGATGGAGTTTTACTTCATCACGTGCAGAAATCGCCCGTCCTCTCTCCCCTCCTTCTTCCGGAGCCATAAACTTCTTTATGTGAGAATAAGTGAGCGTCAACGGAGACCAATTCATCAAACGCATTTTAGTGGGCCTCCGCGATGAGAAAAAAAAAACACCTTCTTAAGAGTTATCAGTCTAGTTTTGGATATGAGACAAAAACTCGAGGTGCTAAACGTGAGTTATGGCTCACTGCGTGGCATTGTTTGAAATTTCATCGGCCTCAGGAGTGAGTGAAATGAAATGGATGGCGCCCTGTTTTAAAGACACTAATTTCCTCTCTTTTTTTTTTTTACTGTGCTCACTTGCTTGTTGAATTTACTTCTTTCCCAGACGGAGAGAAATCAAGCCCTAAATTGAAACTGTGACTGTAAAGTGGTAACAGAAAGAGAGAGAGAGAGAGAGAGAGAGAGAGGGGGGGGGGGGGGGGGGGGGGGGGGGGGGGGGGGGGGGGGGGGGGGGGGGGGGGGGGGGGGGGGGGGGGGGGGGGGGGGGGGGGGGGGGGGGGGGGGGGGGGGGGGGGGGGGGGGGGGGGGGGGGGGGGGGGGGGGGGGGGGGGGGGGGGGGGGGGGGGGGGGGGGGGGGGGGGGGGGGGGGGGGGGGGGGGGGGGGGGGGGGGGGGGGGGGGGGGGGGGGGGGGGGGGGGGGGGGGGGGGGGGGGGGGGGGGGGGGGGGAGAGAGAACAGAAAGTGAATGAGGGGGAAAGAGCTCCATTGAAGGAGCGTGTGGGGTCTTAGTGATGATAGAATACATCAGCGCTCCAGTGAACAGCCCGCCGAAGAGAAATAAGAGAAGGAGTGGAATGAAAGAGGGAGATATAGACATAGAAGAACATTAAGGAAATGAAAATACAAGTGTGGTTGACAGGCTCTATGTTAGCTGCTCTGACATGAACCACAATGAGAAGAAGGCAGGAACACACACACACACACACACACACACACACACACACACACACACACACACACACACACACACACACACACACACACACACACACACACACACGCGCACACGCGCACACACGCACACACACACACACACTGGTGGGCGCTCACACTGGATTTGTAATGAGCTGAGCATATTTGTTTGGACGCACTTTCTTCAAAATAGTCACACATACAGCTTTCCACACATGTGAGGCTGAGTGTGTGTGTGTGTGTGTGTGTGTGTGTGTGTGTGTGTGTGTGTGTGTGTGTGTGTGTGTGTGTGTGTGTGTGTGTGTGTGTGTGTGTGCGTGTGTGTGTGTGTGTGTGTGTGTGTGTGCACAGCAGCGGTGTGTATCCCACAGTGGCAGATGCTGCCAGGCTCTAGCCAAATGATGGAGACGATAGCTAATTGCTCAATCAGGCAATCTAATCTGGCCGATCTCATTTTCAGTTTCGTCTCTCACCCCCCTCCCGCATACATTTCCTGACCTATCTGCTCAGCAGCTGCCGGACTGAACCAAACCGCAGAGAGAGGAGGAAGGGATGATACACGTATTCTTCAAATCAAATGAATCGAATTTGTTTTTTTTAATTATTTTTGGCATTGAGCTGTACGGGTATTACTTTTCAATGAAACACCCTTTCTAAAGGGGTTCTGAGCTGGATTTATTCATGTTTATTACTTTATAGATCAATTGTAAAACAGTTTTAGGAACTTTTTCAGGTTGTGAAAAAATATTGTGTGCCAAAGGGCTGCCAAAAATTAAACCAAACTCCATTAATTAAAACATATTAATTAATGAATGATCAGCATTTAGAACTGTATTAAATAATATACACCAGCTACAGGGACTTTACTGAACTGCAACTTTTCAGTCCCTCCAGAATTTTAGCGGAATTATTTTGTGATCGCTTCGATCAAAAATGCTTCATTTTGCAGTAGTTTAGAAAAAACAAAAACATTTTGATTAGTGTAGTTTTGTGTGAGTTTCTGCAGGAATTGGCAAAAACTGCAAATTCTTCGAGAACCATGGGGGCTCAAAGTTACAAACAATTCTTAAAAGTGACGTAGCTTTACAAAAAAGACGATCTGTGACCGTAATATAGGAAACAAAGGCTATGTCTGATGTCAAAATAAAGGTTCTAAATGCCATTTTTTGCAGAATAATTGCGGCAATTTTGTAAAATTGAGTGACAAAATGTGTAAAAACACTCACGAAAAGTCAGCTGACAGCATAGTTTACATGTTGGAGTTTCACTGTACAAACTCAGCTTGTGTTCACAGTCATTTTTTTGGAGCCGCTTTTGAATGTGTGGAAAATGAAAAGCAGAAGGCTCACCTTGTCTCTGTTCCTGCTGCCGTGATGATGCACATCCCCACCGCTGAACTGACTACAGACACAAGATCATTTGACAGAATTTACCTCCTATGACCAATTTCTCTGCCGCCGTCTCTCTAGTTCTGTTTCTGTGGTGGGAAACGCCGAACTGTGTGTTTTCCTGTGTTGTGATTGGTTGGCCGAGGAACAAGCGGGTTGACCTTTCTCTGCGCTTTTCTGCGAAGTTGAACATTTTTCACTTTTGGAGGCGCTCCGCTCTGCCAAAGAAACGCTGCTGGGTACGGCGCCTTTTAAAGAACACCTCGCAGCCGCTTCCCTTTGCCTTCTGCGTCAAATAGGCAGCAGCGGTCGGGAAAAAAATAGTACTTTGTATAGGTGAGGAGCGAGATGATTGACAGCTGCCTTTTACAACTGCTACTCCAGTGAAAACAATATTTAAGGAATGAGGTGGTATTTGTTTAGTTGCATTATTTTTTTTCCTTTCAGAAATGTCTTAAAGATAAACAACAGCTGTGCCGGAAAAGACTTCTTAATACTGACACACCTGCCATGATAAAGTGTGTGTGAGACCCCTCCTTGAAGGCTAAGTCTCCTGGGTGTATCAGTGATGTGTAGAGGGGCTATTAATTACCCCGTTCCTGTTTAGTGTGTGTGCATTTGTGTGCGGCAAACTCCATATGGGTGGGGAGATTGTGCGTGACCCTTCACATATCACCATATCACCCAGGCCGCCCTCTCTTGTGACCTGCGTAGAAGCCGTTGCGCACATTAACCCAGCTCTCGGCCGCCGCACAAACGGAATGAGACACACAAGTTTGTGACACGTCGGCGCAAATGTGTGAATCTGCGCACACACACACACACGCACACACACACACACACACACACACACACACACACACACACACACACACACACACACACACACACACACACACACACACACACACACACACACACACACACACACACACACACACACACACACACACACACACACACACAACAAGTGCAGAACTAACAAGGCGAGGAGAAATTAGTCATTGGGATGGAAGACCCCTCATCGCCCAACACATGTCTGGGTGTCCCTCTTCCTGTGCGTGTTAATAAAGAAGCAACACACTTGATAGTGTCAGCAGTTGCCATGGAGATGGAGTGTAAACATGTGTGTGAGCATAAGTGAATAAATTTGTTTATGTATATTTGAGCTTGTTGGCTTATGCATAAAGTTTTCTTTTTTAATCAGATTCTTTTTGAAAATGTGAGTATACAGTATTGAATTATGTGTGTCTGCGTGTCTTTATGTGTGTGTGTGTGTGTGTGTGTGTGTGTGTGTGTGTGTGTGTGTGTGTGTGTGTGTGTGTGTGTGTGTGTGTGTGTGTGTGTGTGTGTGCGCGCGCGCAGGGACACCTGTCTGGGAATAACAGGGAGCAGAGCGGGGATGTGATCAGTAGATGAGTGTTTCCAAATGCCGTTCTGTCACTGCGCTGGAAGGGCGGCATACAAATGACATGTGTTCGGCTGTGGAGGACAAGGAGTCTGGAGGGAAATCATCGTAGGTGTGTGTGTGTGTGTGTGTGTGTGTGTGTGTGTGTGTGTGTGTGTGTGTGTGTGTGTGTGTGTGTGTGTGTGTGTGTGTGTGTGTGTGAGAGAGAGAGAGGGAGCATGTGTGCGCTCCACATCCCCTGTGCCAATCTGCAGTCATGATTGTGTTTGTGTATTCCAAATTCATACCAAATCTCTTTGTGGAGCCTATGCATTCGGGCCGATGTATTCCTCCCTTCTGCTGGCAGGAAATAGCTTTTTACCACTCTGTTCTTCTGCAAGTTCTTCGGCTTTTGTAAGAACCAGCACACACAGTACTGTCGTGTGATGGCAATTAGCCATAAAACTGAAAGTATTTGTACAAATTCACGTTGCTTTTTGATAACGAAGCAGGTCGAGGAGATAAATACCATTAGAGTTTCAAAACAGTCAGTCCATGGAGAAATGCACAAAGCCAGCATTCAGCAGCTGTGCAGTTTGGACTTTTGTAAGTTTGTGATGTCACAAACTCACACTAACGCCGTATGTTTGCCTTTAGCACAGCCCACTGTCCAACCAGTAATGTGGAAGAAAACACTGAGCGGTCATTCTGTCACGGAGCTAGAAAAATGTGTCACTCAGAAAGCTTGTTATTGGTAGAGCTCCAGAAATGAGCTTAAAAGGGGAGATGTAAAACTATTTTAAAACTGTTTAAGACAGTTTTTTTGTTTTGTTTGCTGCCCTGTTTAAAGCACTTTTTTTTTTTTTTTTTTTTTTTTACTTCAGTGCGCCACAAAGATTTTAAAGATGTTGTTTTTTTGTTAAACTCATTTTAAATTCCAACAGCCATCACTGATAAATATTGTTTGGTTGTAGCAAGGTTGGTGCTACCGGGGTCTCTCCTGGACACAGATGACACGCTCAGCCGTACGTTCGGGTGTGAAATGCCTTTATTTGCCCGGCCCATACACCGATGTCTCCGTGCAACCGCTCCTCCTCTTCCTCCTTCTCCCTGCTCCCTTCATAGGGGAGAGATCATCAGTCCCTGTTCGGCTCAGCTGTGCTCATCCCACCGGCCCGGCACCGTTCCCTGAACCACTCCTCCCACTCTCCACCCCGCTGCAGCTGAGCTAACCACACCCCGCCACCACACTGGTCAGTATAGCACTCCTCTAAACAGAAAATGGGCAATATTCTGCCATCTTGTTCTTTCTAATCCGGAGAGAGAGCGGTACTTCCGTGTGTACTGACTATGGCACAGCAAGGAAAGCTGACATTTCTCACACAACAGACAATAAGGTCGTAAAGTCACCTGAAGAAAAGGATGAAAAACGGAAAGCCAGGAGTCATGGAAGAACCACATTTACATCTGAGTGGCCTTCAATTGGTGGAAAGACCTGAATGTTTAGAAGTGATCTGCTGCTAGCCATACTCTTGAACAGATGAGGCATCTTTTACTCTGCAGCAGCTGTGTGGATATGTTTGTTGTTTCTATGCTGGTTAACTAGCTAGTGCTAGTTTAAAACTGGTGGGCTTCAGCTTGGTTTGCCACCGGTAGCAGCAAAGCTTGTTTAGTATTAGGATTGTAAATGTGATAATGGCGAATCTACAATGTCAAGAAAAACTGTGACAACTGGGTTATTTACTGCATTAAGCTGCAAGCAAGAAACACAAAAGACAAAAAGCATAAAATGGTAAATATGTTAGGATGCTGGGAGAGAGTGGGAGACGCATGTATGTGGGATTTTAATTGAGGTTTTTATAGTCACAACTACTTCTGATTGGGCCTTTTGTGTTCGGTGAACCAAACTTGCACTTTGCTTTTCTCAACTGATGTTTTTTTTTTTTTTGTCTGTATAAGAAATTTGCAAAAGGTTGCAAAAAAAAATCACCTCAACCTGACGGCCTCGCGAAACCTTTAAAACCCATTAAACAAACTGCTTTCAGGCTAAAAGGTTGACAATTTAGAGGCACAAGCTTCTTGCCTTGACAGCGACAATTAGCAAAACTGCTCCATTTGCATTTATGCTGCCCTCCATTAAAGGAGAATAATTTTGTGACACACTTGAGTACAGTTTATTGCTGCAGGAAAGCAGGTAATCACCTGGTTTCATGTTCCCTTTAATAGAAGTAATAAGAGGCTGGTAGTGGAGAACCTTTATGCGGATTCATCTTCCGTCATCATCTGCTGGCAGCTGCTCAGAGATGAGCCTTGAGATGTTTTGCTTCATGTCACATGGAGTAGATTTACTGTATAAATGTCTGGGCTCGGTGGATAAGGTTACTGTTAATGACGGCTATCGATTCACATTGTGTTTACTTGTGCCTGACGTGGGATCAGTGTGTGGGGGAACATTTGATAAGCAGCCTCTCTGAAGTCATCAGAGACACTTGTTGTTTTTTGCTTCATGTCTCTTCTGAAAAGCACTAAATCACAGCAAGGAGTTTACACTTCGCTTGTGTCTGCTTGTCTTGATGGTTTTATATAAACTTTATTTAGACTTGTAATCCTTCGCCAGTCTGTCATTGTTTGATTTAATTTTGTGAACTCCAATGAAATGTTTTATAATACAGTCATTTGTAGTAAACATGAGTTTGTAGAAACTGTATCTCCTTAATAACAAGGGGAGGATTAAACTAATCCATTCAAAAATTGCAAAGCAAAGAAGTAAATATCACAGAAAAATCAGGGCAAACATAACAAATAGAGAAACAAAACTACACACAAAAAATAATTAAGCCAATAACACCATTGAAATATATGTATGAAGTATGTCTATATGTGAAATATATTGTACATATATTGAAATAGTAAATGTTGTTCTATTTTAAAATATATCAGGCATATAGTACACTGTACATCCCCTATTCATCATACATGTTTTACATATTGGTGGTAGACATACACTGGTATTTATACTTATTTATGTAATTTAAATATAATAGTGTACATCAGATTTTCAAATGGGCCTTATATAGTCTCTAATGCCATACAAATAAAACAAACTACTACATAACTGCATATGTGGTGAAAGTTAAGAGCACAATCAGACTTTTTATATGTCTGTTTTCTATTCAAATTTATGTTGCAAAAAAGTATAATTTAAAATAGGAACAACAATTAAAAACAAATCCACTGTGACTGTCATCCAACTAATAAAAGCTCGCCTGGGTGCCGTCACAGCAAACCTTAGCTAAAGCTAATTTCCCTGTTTCTGCCAGGTTTTCTTTAATTGAACAAATCATTTTGATGCAAGTTGTTTATGTTACACCATATATTTGTAATTGAACAAATTAAACCATATAAATAATGGAGAAAAGTAACATGCAGAGTTTCACTAAAAGCTTTCTAGTTTTTTTTTTTTGTGTTAGATTGTCCAAACACAGAGTCCAGCAATGATTTTATCTGATGATTGGACTTTTATTAATGGCAAACAATCATGCTTGGAAGTTCTGGCAACTTCTAGATTTTTAGGCACTTTGGCTAAGTAGCTTTGAAACTTGAAACCCTTTTCTTACATTGTCACTGTAGTCTCTGGTGTTACTCCGGTCTGCCTTTGTAAAGCAGTATATCTGTGGTGTACACGTAATACTACAAAACAGTGACTTAGCCAAAGGCGAAAAACAGACAGAGACCTTATGTTAAACCTCCAGTAAAGAGTCTTATTAAAGCAGAAACATGCCTTGGACCTGGGTCACACTGGTGTGTGTGTGTGTGTGTGTGTGTGTGTGTGTGTGTGTGTGTGTGTGTGTGTGTGTGTGTGTGTGTGTGTGTGTGTGTGTGTGTGTGTGTGTGTGTGTGTGTGTGTGTGTGTGTGTGTGTGTGTGTGTGTGATGGCTACCTCGACGTACTGCTGCCACACTGCTTACATGTCTGCTGCAGCGCCACCACTGCCAGCCCCAACGTTGAATCCATGAGTTTTCCTCGGATAATGGCCATCGGTGATCGAATGAGGTCCAATGAGTGAAGAGTTGTCACCAAATAGCAGGCATGGGATTTTTGTTTACCCTTAGTCATAGCAAGATACACAGTAACACACACAGATACTGAAGCAATAGAAGTAGAGAGTGTCAAAATGTAATTTGTAATAAACATTTGGGTTTCTGCTATGATTATCTTATGCACAAGTGATCAAAGATCCTTTTTTTTCTAGGCTCTGGATGATGCACCGCAGCAGCGAGGCATGTCGCGCACACACGCCACGCAGGCATGGTATCCTAGGCCTTAGCTGAAGTATAGGTAAAACAATTGAACCCAGCCAGACACACATTATCCTGTCATAATTTCATAACTAGAGCCATTTTAGATCTCTTTATTATCAAAGAAATATGAAAGCAGGTTAATAAACTCATTTTTTTCAGTTCAGTAAATCAGTGTAAACCTTAATGCTCTGGCTGGGATCTGTGAGCCCCCAACCCTTCTTTAACAGCTCAGAAAACATTGTTTATACTATTTAATCACCTTTATTCTTAACATATGTTACTAAAAATATCTTGCAAATATAATTTTAAATGGATGAAAGCTGCGCTGTAGAATCTGTTTGGATTCCCAGAGAGTCCAGCTGTAAAACATGCTTAAATATGGACGCTGATATGCTTTAACACTGTGATTGGTGTGGAAAGGATTTTTTTACGCAAGTCAAGCCAATGTCAACACAACAAAAAGGGTAAATATCACTCGCTCTAAGTGGAGACTTGTCCAACTTCACATATTTCCGTGAGCTGATCTTCATTTGGCCTCTTGTAGTCGCACTCCCTTGAGTCATATCAAATTCAAAATACACCTCAGCAGATCTTTTTTCCCCATCTCCAGCTCTCTCTGTATATTATACACATATCTATTATTGTTGAGCAAAGCTAAGAATAACAGTCAGGTTTCAGCTTTTTTTCCTAAGTGTTAAATCAACAAGGTGTAACTGTTAGCACTACTGTATGCATCCAGGGGCCTGCTCTGCACATGTGTTAACGGAAGTCGGGGTGAGGAGGGCGAGTGTGTCGTGAATATGTGTCAGCAGGGCAGGAAATACCACACTTCGCTGGCAATGAGTGCGGCTGATGGCTTGTTTGCCTGTTGTGAGCACGCTTTTAAGGGTTCATGTTTGCGAGTGTAAAATTTGCCCAGTGTGAAAGTGCCTTTCCTCTGAGAGCGACGGTGCGTCAGTGTTTGTGTGTGTTCTCCTCCGACAGCTGGCTGATCTCGCTTGTCGCACACGCTGTTCCCCTGTAAATAAAAGTTTGAAGATGATTGATTATGGCGGTTTTTTCCTCATGAATCCCGTTTTGTTTGTGTGGGGTACACAAGGCAGCGAGTGGCACAGCGCTCCCATATTCTCAGCCACATATGGTGAAATCCCACGACACATTACAACCATTCACATCCCATAAAAATCACTACTGTGTAATAATACTTAAATCTGCTCTTTTATTTCTCACACGTTTGGCAATTTGCTTGCCAAACCACATTTTTTCATTTCCTATCACTAAATGGAAGGAAATAATCTGAAACATTTTCTTGTAAACAAATAAATTTTCTCTTCTTCGCTGACTGGGTTCATTTTTTTGTTATTTGCTTCCCTCGAGACTCTGAACCTGGTGGAGTGTTGAATAGTACTGCTTTGTTTCAAATGAAAGACAAAAAATGATTCAGCTGTGCAAAACATATTCAAAACAATCAGCGCTTCTGTTACTTCTCTTGGCTGTGTGTGTGTGTGTGTGTGTGTGTGTGTGTGTGTGTGTGTGTTCGTGTGTCTGAATTGCACCATCTTAATTTACAGTCTTGATCCAAACGTCTCATTAAACCTCACTTTATACACAGTTGGTGCAGTGGTTCGCACTGTTGCTTCGCAGCAGGAAGGTTCTGGGTTTGAACCTGCTGGTCGGTTGAGGCCTGTACGGGCTTTCTCCAGTTTCCTCCCGCAGTCCAAAGACATACGCGCCAGGTTAACTGGTGAGTCTAAATTGCCTGTAAGGTGTGAATGTAAAGGTGAATAGTTGTCTGTCTTTCTGTGTTAGCCCTGTGATGAACTGGCGACCTGTCCAATATGTAACCCGCCTTTGCCTAGTTGTTTGGGAAAGGCTTCCGTCCCCTGTCACCCTGTTCAGGATACAGAGGGTATAGATAAATTAAAATCTTTCAGATTATCACTTTAAATTACACATTTTATCAGGCTTTGCGAACTCGAAGTGGCTATGAAGGGTAACTATAATAAACAATAGCTTTGGATTGGTTTTGCAAATCACCAATGGTAACTGCTAACTGCTACCACATGCAGTATATTAGCTTGTATAATTCAGGGTAATTATTAATGCTAACTGGTAATGCGTCCCGCACATATATACATATATATATCAACCTCTATTGTGACCAGCACGGAGATCATAGTAAAAGGACAAAATGTCACAAATGTATCCTTCTAAACTTTCATAGTATATTTCGTTATGTAAAGTGTCTGAGGATAAATCTCCCTCAAGTGTTGTCTTCCTTAGTCTGGCTCTGCTTGACTGTTGCTCACGACTTCATTTTTCTTATGATTACAGTCAGGAAACTCTGTACTCGTTAAAGGCTGCTCCAGTGGTTTTAGAATTAATCTGAGGTTTACGCCCAGTACGATGCAACGATTGCAAACGATTCCCTATGGCGTGTACCCAGACCCGTACATTCACGTGGTGAATTCAGGTCTGGTAACACCGGGCTAGTCCCACCTTTCATGTTTAGAAAACATTTTTTTCTGTCAGCATCACACACTTCCATCAATCTCTCGTCTCCTTTCATCTGCCTCGCTCCCTGTCTGTGTTTGTCCTTCCATCTCACCGACAGCATCACTCTTTAACTTCCTGGCTGAACCTTGACCTCCGTCCATTTTGTTGCTGACAGAAGCCAGGCCTCGCTGTCATCTCCATCAGTCCGTATCTGGGCAGAAACCCAAGCAAAATGTAGACTCATGCATTCAAAAAAATATGTTCACAACCCCATTTCTGTCAGTGTCCAGTCAGTAGAAGATCAGAAAAATATAAAATATAGGGAGTTGAAAGAAACTGTCATCCTAACCTATTATTGTCAATATATGTAAAGGTGCAGGTTACTCAAAATAATCAACATCTAATGTTGTAAAACCCTCCCTCAGATACTTTCACACTGTTGAGTTTCAGCAGTTATTTTGTGATGAAATGCTGAAAGACCAAAAAAAAAGCCTTCTTGCTTTCCAACAACCCCCAGAGAGAGTAATATCATCGTGAGGGCAAAAGAGCAAGTTGTTGCAGTCAAAGAAAAGCAAACTCCTTCCCCTTCTTAAAATGCAACATGTCGTGTGGTGTTGAAATGTGTAATACAGTCTCTTCAACAGTGGCTTTCCCTCTGAGGTTGTTGAGCCTCACTTCAAAATGGCTGCTCTACAAGGAGGCCTTTATTTCTGGATGCAGAAACTGACTTTTATTGCAGCAATGACAGATAGCTGAAAACTACATTGCTCCTAACCTTTGTTGTCCTTATAAAAAAAAATTCCAGACAGTATAATTTTCATTGCTTGTGTTTGACCAAGCCCACATGAAGGAGAAAAATAGCAGCAAAGCTCATCCAGTTATGCAGTTCACTGTCAATAGCCTTTTTGTGTGCTCTACAGTGGGTGGTCCTGCTGAGATCTTAGCCCTGCTTGCTTTCACAGATTAGTGGAGTTTAATCGGAAAATCTCTAGTCATGTATCCAAATCCTCAAACTAACTTCACGTCCTGTGTCTAGAAATGTTCAGCTTAATTGTGCAAGTGAGAGGAACTCCTCTGTGATCATTCACATCAAGTACGTACTAAGTGGTCTATTTGGGCCTGCTTTGTTCATGATGCTGAGTGTAAGTTCTTAGTCACAGAAATAAAAAACACAAAAGTACCTTCAAAGTATATGACATACTGTATGTGCATATATGTTTGCATTTAAACAAGACTGCAGAGTGTTTTGAGTTGCCAACAAGGAACCCTAAAAATAAAATGCAAAATACATCGTCAGTGAAAGTTTTGCAGAAACATTTTGTATAAACATTTTGAGACTGCAGGTATTTTCCTGTGTTGACCATTGTTGCATGTTTGTCCCACGTCTCTTTTCAACTTTTTGGCTGGTTTAAATCAGCCTGGCTGCACCGACTGTCGCTCACAGCTTTGGTTTTCTTCGTTGTGAATACAGTCTGGCAACTCGGCTCATATTTGCAAAGCTACTCTGAAGGCCAGACCAATCAGCGAGAAGTGTCGGTGGTTAACGACACTCCTTCAATGTGATTGGATGGCTGATGACAGTGAGGAACAAAACTCTGGGTGAACTCCCAGTGAGCCAAAATAAAACTGAATGCGCTCAACGTAGAATAAACCCTGAGCACCTCATCAAGCTGCTGGCATTCATTGCAACAATAATAATAATAATTTAAAAAAAAAAGCCTTCTCAGGAAAAAAACACTTTGGTGGATACGGTACGAAGTTGAAGCGGTGGCAGAGTTTCTGCCATTTTCGGCGCATGCTGATTGGTTAAAATTAGCCTGAGGTCTACGGCCAGTAGGATGGAACAAGTGCAAACGATTTCCTGTGGAGCGTGACCATATTCATGCAGTGAAATTGGTTCTGGTTCGCACTGGCTAGTTTTAAATGTACTCTGACCAAAATCTACAAACAGAACATAACTGCAAAAATATACACAATACCAAGATTAGGTTGTCTACTGTTCAGTACATGTACAGATATCTTTTTGCTAATACCAGCCTGCACACTAAAATACGTTGTCATCATAAACTGCCTCCTTCAAAAGTCGATATAATATGTAATATGTAAACTTCTGTATACGGATTTTAAAACTATTTCAGTTTTCAAGTGTGGATTTGTCTATTATTATTTCTGATGTCCACTTGTTCCAACGACGCAAACAAGAGGCCTGAGCTAATTAGAATATATAGTTCCCTCTGATACTGAAACAGATCCCAGTGCTGCCAAGAACTTCCTCTGTAAAATAATAAAAGATTGTAAATGTCCTTGGCACACACTGGCCAGCCAGCCTGCTTTATTCCTCATGTTAAGTTTTCCGCCTCCGACCCCATTGTTAGCAACTTTTCTCTTGTTAATACTAGAACAAATCTCAGAGGTGCTTAATCTTTGCACCGGTTGTTTGGACAGGCCTCAGCCCTCACACTGTGGGCTCCTTTGTGCCTTCCTACTGGACACCTGACTGCATTAATGTGAGCTCCAAAAACTATGTAGGAAATGTCAAGATCAGGCGAGATAATAGTGCTGCAGGAAGCTCAGTGTGTGTCTAATAGTGTGCACATACACACATTAGTGGGGAAGCCAATGAGTCAGCACCATCACGCTGACGGAAAAGTGGATGTATAAGCCAAAATAATACAGTTAGGCATGAAAGTGTGCTCAGTTGTTAATGATTAGATCAGGAAATATGGCATCTCCCCAAATCAAGCTTTCCTGATTGCACAGAGGAAAGACAATCAGACCCAGACAATGCGCCCCCCTGTCCCCAGCAGCCGCACGCATCCTGCAGCACTCCGTCATGTCCCAGTAAGAGCAGACTGGCAAGGGAAACCAAGAGCGCTCACTGTCCAAGTACAGTCGGATAATAATGTGAATTGGCAGGCGGGTGGCATGAGGAATAAGCCAAACGATCCAGAGTCAAGTGTTCCAGTTTGGAGAGACATAAAGTGACTCTTCGGTGCACCAGGCTTCTCATTTTCCTTTTACGCTCCTTCCTCTCAACTTGACACGTATGTACACACATAAGCGAGCTCATGCACAGCGACACATGCAAATAGGACCATCCTCAAGTTGTGGATTTCAATGCCTAATGGCGGAGATAGGGTGCGTCTGAAAGGAGCTGACGAGATTGATCCGCTGCCACGTATGTATGAGCGAGACCGGGAACTGCCAAGGGCTCCAATTTGGAGAGACATAAAGTATAAACTTCACCAGACAAGACTCCAAATCCCACCCCCACCCGCTCATTCCATCACCATCTGCTTCACTACACAGATATCCTCATCCAAACGCAGCAAGAGCACCATTCAGACACTAAAAAGTAACTCTGTGCTTGTAGTTCTGTCCTTAATAAAACTAAGTTTGGTTGAAAAATGATGCCCTCACAAGTACAGTACTACACCATGAAGACACGTGTATGTGTTTGCCTCTTATAGGAGCATAGGCTGACACATATTGCTATAAAACCTACTTATGCCCTTTAAATAGAGTGTTTTATGTTTCAGCCTGTCAGGGTCAGAGCACACAGAATAATGGGCTGTCACTACAACATGTCATCTGTGTGTGTATGTGTGTGTGTGTCTGTGTGTGTGTGTGTGTGTGTGTGTGTGTGTGTGTGTGTGTGTGTGTGTGTGTGTGTGTGTGTGTGTGTGTGTGTGCAGATGGATGCGGATTGCATTGATATTAGCTGTAGTAATGATGCTGCTCACGGTGATGGATCGTAGAGACGGACTGACGAAAAGTCTGGCAGTGATCCGAAAGAGAAAAAAAATAGAGACAAAGAGGAATAGAGAGAGAGGCTTGAATGATTGGACTCAGGAACGTCTCCTGTCTGCACCTCTCTGTCTGTTCGTCCATCTGTCGGCGCTGCGTCCAATCAGCCACGTCCTCAGCTCGGCCCTTCGTCCATCCAAAGGGTCGGTCATCAACCCCGTCTGGACATACAATCATTACCCTCGGCGTAAAAAAAAAAAAAAAAAAGAAGGCTATAGAGCCAAGCTGTAATCATATAGGTGTTTTGGGGGTTGGCTTGCAGTCACACACTCACACACACACTTAACACTGATGAGTGAGCAAATCCTGGAAGAGCAGCCTGTGATTGCCCATCAGGAAATAGTGCCGTGGTGGAGTCTGAACATTTCAGACGGAGCTCTTTCTTCTCTGGTTTCCTTTCTCTACAGCCCATTTAGGGTTTTATGGCCAAATTACCTGGTGTTACTGGGAGGCTTTTGTTGTGGGACGCTGCTTTACAGAGTCGTAACGAGCTGGCTGAATAGAGCGTGTTTCATCTTCAAGTTTTTTTTTTGAGTCGTTTCATTGAGAAAACAATACAGTAAATACTTTATGCTCTAGTCATAATTTTTTAAGAGGTTTTCTCTCAGGCCAGACTGAAACTTCTGCTCCATAAGGAAGACTGAATGCGTGTTTTTCAGTTGTATTTGTGTTCCTTAAGCTATTTTTATGTGTCTGCAAATGGGGACAAGATTTAATTTATTTAAAATAGTTTCTATATGTCTGGAAATGTATTACTTTATTCAGTATTGATAACAGTCAATACTAATTGCCATTGGTTTCCCCCTCATAACAACCAAACCAAATGCTGACAATGCATTTTTGCATCATAATTTCTTTGGAAAACAGAATCTGCTTAAAACGTTAAGGAACACTTCAAAACCTGAGTAACAAATGGATTCACAGTTGTAAATGTAACCCAGGTAATATTAAGTGACCCAATTTACAGACGTTCCTTAAACGTCCCACCAAGGGAGCTCGTGGTCTGAACGTCCTGGCGGTTGCCCCCAGCAGAGCCCTTAGCCCTCCCTCCCACTCTCTGAACCACGCACTCACCTACCGGGAAACCTCGCAGCTAAGACAGGTGCAGGAGGCAGACAAGATTTGGAGCAAAGTACGACATTTTAAGATTCCCAAGAGATATCGAGTGAATTTAACAGTATTGCAAGAGAGTTACATGCTGAGCTGCAACGGAGCTGTGGAGGGAGAAGTCCTCACCGGGACGTACTCCGTAAGGCCAAAACCAGTCAGGATAACAACATTTTGCATGATGTGAATTCATTATGATCATTGTTAGGAGCTGTTTAGCATCCACCGCTGGAGGCTAATGAAGCCTTGAAGCTTTTGGAACACAACAACAATCCAAACCACGTAAGCTAAAACATTTTAATGCACTTCTATACTGACTTTTTTTGCACACAGCTTCTCAGTGTTTGGGGATTTTTTTTTTTTAAAAACAATCTTAGCTAGTTTATAACCAGCTATTGACACAGTTTTAGCAAAGTCAGCAAAGATGGCCAAAAATAAATGCCAAATTATAATCATTAAAGCTGCTGTACTCAATATTTGCACAGAATGGATTAAACATGATGTTTTAGTGAGTATCCTACAAAGAGATTTACACAACAATAGTTTGTATTGTAGTTTTTCATCTCAGCTCATTTATTTGGTGGCTTTACCAGGTTGGCACACTCTCATCACTGACATTGTTTTTATTATTTTATTTTTATCAAAGATTCATGCTTTATGTTACCTGCCCAGAACCAAACAGCAGATTCAGTTTATAGCTAACAGTGGAGCATTTAGTAGATAAAGAAATAATATTTTTCTCAAACGTTGTGGTGGTCAGTAAAACAGAGCAAAAAACAAAAAACAAAAAAAAGACTGAATATTGGTCATTAATCATTGTCATTAATTATTGTCATTAATTCTAATGTGACCTTATGCTAATTTTGTAGTACTTAATCTTCCCGAGATTATTGCAGCTTTTAATTGGGACTTGTAAACTTGAGGTTGTGACATTGGAAGTGTTGCTGTTCAAGTGGTTCATTTGTGACGCAAGTTTAATTTCAATAATACTTTGGAAGAGTAATAGCATCTTAAATGAAATATATTTGTTGTGTCTGACTATTCATCACGTGTAGCACCACTTGTGGTTCATTGCCTAAAAATCGTATACCTTTCCGTCTTTTTTTCCGATTTTCCTTTCAAAAACTGAATAAAATATTACAGCAATAAAGTGAGTCAGAGTAAGAGGAGGCTTGTTGACAATGTGTAGAGAAGGAGAAGGGGAGTCTATTGGATTAATAATGTGACTGGTGGCACTCGGGCTGAGAAAAAGTGAAGAGAAAAAGCCAAACTCAGACAGATAGACTGACAGCAAGAGAACTGATGAGAAGAAAAGAAGAGTGCAAAACTCAAGCAAACGGAGAAAAAGAAAAGGAGAGAGAAGACATCAATTGAGTTTCCATCATTGCCCTCTTTTGTTCACACTCCAGCGCAGACCCGGGCCTCTGACAGGGTGACTTGATGAAAACACCCACTCCCACGATCAGCGGCGAAGGAAAACAGCCCCGCCAATTTGTTACCTGACTCGCCGCAGCAGCTCGTAGCCCTGCTTTACTGCAAACTGCCTTTTAACAAGCCCGCAGGGTGATGAAGTGAGAAGTGTGTGTGTGTGTGTGTGTGTGTGTGTGTGTGTGTGTGTGTGTGTGTGTGTGTGTGTGTGTGTGTGTGTGTGTGTGTGTGTGTGTGTGGCTGCACTGGCGTAAAGTAAGTGTGTGGTGGTTAGTGTGTGTGTGTGTGTGTGTGTGTGTTGTTGAGGGCTGGAGAGTGCATGTGTGTGCATCTGGTTTTGCCTGCTTTTAAAAAAAAAAAAATTATCAGATACAAGTGTAAACCACACACTGTATTAGTGAGCTGTGTGTGTGTGTGTGTGTGTGTGTGTGTGTGTGTGTGTGTGTGTGTGTGTGTGTGTGTGTGTGTGTGTGTCCTCTAATTGCCCAGGCTTGTCTTAAGGGAATCTGATAGTTGACCCTGTTTGCCATTTAATGTTGCTGATCCCTTTACACTGGAGCAGCTACAATAACCCATTGAACTGCATCTCTCTCTCTCTCTCACACACACACACACACACACACACACACACACACACACACACACACACACACACACACACACACACACACACACACACACACACACACACACACACACACACGAGGATCCCACTCATTCCCAATAAAAGAAAATAACGCTCCGCAGCAGTTCTGAGATCTTTATCTGCACTTGGAATAAAGCGTCTCGTGGGAGGGTGATTTGAGGGATGAACAGATAAACGAGGGGTGGAACAAAGACGAAAAGGAGGACGCTGAGGAGGAGGAAGAGGAGGAGGAGGAAAAGGAGGAGGAGGAGGAGAAGGAGGAGAAGGAAGAGGAGGAGGAGGAGGAGGAGGAGGAGGGCAAAATCTCTATCTTCCACATTACTCACGAGTGAAATATGCGTCAGCTGGCGTGAGAGAGGTAGGGAGCTAACGAGGCGAATCGCTGACCGGTGCCAAGACTCTGCCTTTTAGTGCAGATGAAATGAAACGACTCCCCTGTCGCTTTGTCTGCGCTCTCTGTTTCTTCTGTCTTTAAAACCGCTCGTATAGTTCATGTATAAACTTTGGCGGTGACGCGACACACTAGGCCAGTATCTTGTATTTCGATCCCTGTCGCTCCGAGGCAGTAAACCTGAGATGATGGTTTGTTCTCGCTTGTCTTTGTTTCCTTTTTGTCCTCCTTGGATGTGAGTGTTGCTGCTGGCAGGGCTGATGTGAGTTGCGTCTGCCAGAAGTAGACGGTGTTCTGATGTTTTGTGAGGACTACTACAGTATAGCGGGTTTCTTTTTCCAGGTAGCTTATGAAATCAATAGCCCACCACCAACTGTGTAGTTTTGTTTTGTTGTTTTTTGTTTTCCCCCAGCCATGCCTGGAGAAAAGTTTCTGTCTCAAGAAAGTGTCAAGTTAGTCAAGAGTCAGTCGGCCTGTTAGCGTAGCTTAGCATCAAAACTGACAAAAAAATAACAATAAAAAACGCTCTATGCTGTTAACACCCAGTAAAATCAAAACGTCTGCTCACATTTGTATGATTTAGAAGAAAACCTTATACCTTATAGTGTGTTCATTTTCTGATTGTAAGATTGATACCAATCTTGTTCCTGTACGTAGGCTGTGCTACAGCCAGCTGGTGAGCTTAGCATGAAGACTGCAAACAGGATAGCTTGGCTGTATTCAAAGATAACAACAATTCATATACCAGCATTTATTTAAGTCCAGTAATTTTAGTTTGATTTTTTTGGTACCTGTTTTACACCTGTGGAAAAACCTAGGTTAGTTGGGTATGCTAAGCTAACCTTCTGCTGCCCACAGCGTCTGTGAACAAACAGGTATGAAAGTGGAATCAATAAAACTCTTGGCAAGGAAGCGAAAAAGAGTATTTCACAAAATATCAAGTCAAACTGAATTTACTGATATTTGTTGGCATTGTCGGATGTCTGCTGTGACAAGTTTAGCCTCCCAGAGCCAGACACACCAATTTACCGTATCCTCCAAATAGACAGAGTAAATTACACATGTCCTCCATTGTTCCAGCCAGATGCTGATAACCACAAGAGCACTATTTCTGGAGAACATTCGGAAACACTTTTGCATCCAGCTCATAAATGTCCTGCAGACTCTACTGCAATTAACACAACACAAACAAACAGCTCCCTGTTGAGTAATAAGACTGTTCGCATTTGTCTGACCACCTCTTTCTTCTTTTGATATTTCCTTTTCCATTTCACTCCTATTAAATGGAATACATGTCTCCTGTCTGTGTGGTTATATCCTGTCGGCTGAGACGTTGAACCGATAGGTGACTGGGAGACTGCTTTGAACCAGCTGAACGGGCTAGGTTAGGGGTCAGCTCCAATAACAGCTGCAGGGGAAAGAAATGAATAAAGCAGCAGGACCATGAGGAAAGCTGTTGTTGGGCTTTGAGGTTTTAGCTGTCCACCATTTTAGCGATGGGACAATTTCTTTTCAAAATGTCGGCTTAAAATTCTCTCAATATTTGGCTCGCAAAACCGAGAGAACTCAATCCCGGTAAGAAGACATCTGTTCATCAGTGCTGCCAGTTCATGTTAACGAACCAACATTCTCCTTCCGTGTAAAGTGTTCGGGCTCATCGGGAACTCTCCGTATCAAGCTCATTTCTGAGTGGACTTGATTGACTGAGGCTGAGTGAGTTGGCCCGGCGTGCAGGTCCTGGAGCCTTTTTTTTTCTTTTTCTGCTAGCGTGCTTGTGGCTCAGAGTGGCTGGTAAGTAGTGATTACTGGACTTGGCCTGAGCAGCAGCTGTAGTGGAGTGAAATGTGGCAATGTGGCTCGAGAGAACCCACACTTAATGACATCAGGAAACACCGCCCAGGTTCACCCACAGCGCAACGTCTGGAGCGCGCACGTGGGTGTAACACAAAGAAAGTGAAGGACAGGAAAGGGGCTGAAAATAGTGTCCAAAGAAACAACCGCGTGTGTGTGTTTGCACATGTTATGACTACAATGATGTGCATTACACAGTCTACATACAATCTGTCTGTCTTTGATGGCCTTGTTCACACTGCCAGCCCATTTTTTTTTTTTTGTCATATCCATATTGTATCTGTGTTGACTTTTGAAAGACCATCCCCTGTACCGTCGTCATAAGTGGGGGAATTACCTACAGAGACCAAAGCAGTTTATTTTGTGCCAGGCTGTGAACAGGTTTATTTCCGCTGTAGAGTTACATATTTTAACATGGTAGTCTGTTGGGATGGACTCACTTTAAGAGTCACTTGCAAGCAGCTATTCGAGGCACTTCCTTTGCGTTGGCCTAACTTTTCTGCCCCAGAGATTGCCGCTTGGTTGAACCCACAAATGTCCAAACCTTATGGGACCTGATTTTCACTAACACTTTATTTTCATTTGAGTTATTAGTATAGTTGGAAATGTCGACGGGATATTGAACGAGGATTTCTTTTTTCAGGAAGAGAGTCCTAAAGTTAAAATTTGGCTCTATAGCACTACTGATGATCAAAAACTTCACAGGCTACCTTTAACTTTTAAAAGGACAGAAAAGAGTGACTAAAACATTCGGAAACAACAACACAAATATGCCCAATTTCCTATTCTGTGCAAGTTTACATTACTCATCACTGTATGTGTGGGAGTGTTTGAGTGTAGTGTGATCACAATTGTAAACAAAAAAGTATTCTCCCCCCCCAAAAAAAAACAACAACAACAACCCAAGGTGCCTTACAAGTAGCACGGACTGTTAAGTGCTAATAACCACAGTTTCAGTGTGCAGAGTATAATACACTTTGCAGCCATACGCTCTGAAACCAATGTGTGTTTCAGATGTGGGCCTTGAGTAACTTTGCATGTCTGCAGCTGTCATTCCTTCTATCGTTCCCACTTTGTTCCTCTGAGCCTGCCTGGCTTTTTAATGAACGGAAAGAAACACTTAAAAAGCAATACGAGCGGGCAATTACCATTAACAAAATATAATCCTAATGGTTTTTGGCTTCATTAAACTTTGCAGACAAGTCTGCCATGTCAAAAGTGTTTTATGATGCGTATTTCTTACCATTTTGGAACCGTTTTGTCCACCACTGTTTTTCACTTTAGCCCACATCTCCATGACACGGTTGTACTGATGGTCCAAAGCCAGAGAAGGGCCTTGGGCAAGCATTATCTGTATTGCTATAAAGCAGATGCACCGCCAGCAAAAAAAACAAGAGCCAGCACGAGCGAGGGAAGAGAAAGAATCGGAGGTACAGAGCATCCTCCCTCCCTCCCTCCCCTCCTTCCCTTCCTCCCTCCTTTCCCCACCTGTGTCACAGCATCTACAGGAGCGGGCCTAAGGGAGTGGCGAGGCGGGAGGAGGAGTAGTGTTTTCTTTTCAGGGAAGGAAAGGTGGATCGATATCTCTCGTAATCGTCCTCTCCACGTTGACATTTCTCTGCCTCTCCTCGGAGGCCGTTTAAGCGTCAGATGAATAAAGCTGTCACGGCCCATTCCACCCCTCGTCCTCTAAAAACCCTGCATCCCTGGCAGCCAGCCCTCACTTCCCCTCTATCATACAGTCGCATCATTGGCTTGGGCGGCCTCAGACGGTGACTAATGGAGCTCTGCGATTGGCCGAGGCCAACATGAAGGCTGATGGATTGCCTCTGTTGATTGGCCCTGGCTAATTAGAGACCTTCTGAGACAGGCTGATGGATGGGTTAGCGCCGCCCAGTTCCCTCCCCTCCGCCCTGGGTTTTCGAGCTGTTTCGAGCGATTTGTCTCAGGATGCTTTCTGGTTGTGTTTGCCGCTAATTAAAAGTACCTAATCAAATGATCAACATTGGCACGTCTAGGGGGGGGGGGGGGGGTCAGTACCACACTGTCTTTGCTTTTCAGGCTCTTTCAAGCAGCCATACAACATTAATTGGATTCAGTCTGACGCACTGATGCATTGACCGCAGTCTGCCCTCTCTGGGGTTTCTGAGGTTTAATGTCATTGAATAACTATAAAAACAATGGAATGCTATCTGAGATGTGTTGTGACATCGGATTTTCAAAGTTTTGACATCCCTGAAAGCAAAAGTAAAATGCAGGAAGGTTACCTTTTACTGACCAAAAAATAGCAAGCAACAAGGGAGATATGTTAACATATAGATGACCACCTTTGTTATTCACAACTTTCCTTGCAAATTAACCTGTAAGTTTAGTTGATAGAGCCCTTTGGAAACTCACTTTCTAATTGAAATGATGAAGTTCAGCCGAAGGTCTGAATGTATTCACTATTGTAAATAAAGTACACAAGCCTTGTTAAGAAGACAGCAGGTCTATGATCAGTTGTTCAACATCTTTTGACCTCCTTTAACCTCATGTTACATGTAACAGTAAGGAGACACAGGACTCCGTTGGACCTCCAATGACAATGATTTTCTCCATATTTACAGGCCAAATAATTATGGTATGGGCTGTATATGGTCATAAATGCATGTAAATAAATTGTCAGAGAAACAAAGCCCAAAATTTAGCTCGTCTAAAAGTGTTTGGATTCGACCAAATCAGGTTGCAATATCACAAGGAATGTTAACATTGACAAAAACACACACATATGTGTGTGTGTGTGTGTGTTTTCCAATGTATATTTTATCTGGTTGTAAATATTTCAGGATTGACTGGAGCACAAAAGAGTTCTTCAGTCTAACCTTATTAACACGTGGAAATTTGTATCTCTGATTTGATGGTAATAATTTATATTCACTGATCAGGACATGATTCGGATCAGAGACAGTTTTATTACAATCCATAGAGTTTCTCAAAATACACATCCCTTATTCTTTTTTAATAGAATTTTTGTTAAATCTAGAGTGAATACATTGAATTTAAACATATCTGGAATCAGCTGAAATATCTACCATGTATGTTTTTAAATGTTGAACATGGACTCCACTAATACTGCTTGTCAGTATCAGCTGGGTCGACGTGAGCAACGTTTGTGGTTTGAGATCTCAGCTTGTCCTTGTGTAACAGTTTTGTTCTCCAGCATGTCCTATCAAACAAATGTTTTCTGGTCTCTCTTCTATATTTTCCAAGTTTCCAATTTAAGAAGACTGGATCGTATTCCTTTGCACATATGTTGAAATGA